>NW_021605216.1:1339603-1401568 GCF_004785775.1 Grammomys surdaster | reverse complement strand
CTCTCTCTCTCTCTCTCTCTCTCTCTCTCTCTCTCTCTCTCTCTCTCCATATATATATATATCCATCCATAACTCTAGCCATCCATAACTCTAGTTACAGGTGACCCAGCACCCTCTTCTGACTTCCATGGGCACTGAACACATGTCTAGCACAAGCACATAGGTTTATGCAGGCAGAACACTCATACAGACAAAATAAACCTAAAAGATAATTTTATAACTACATTCCTCATGGGTATGTGGGCACACACAGCATGGCATACATAGAGAGGTCGGAGTACAACTTTCAGGAGTTATCTCTTTCCTCTCACCATGTGAGACGTGGGGCTGGAACAAAGGTTGGCCCTCTGTGGGAAGCACTGGGACCCACTAAGCTCTCCTTATCCTCATTGTGCTCTTACAGTTTCACATAAGAATGCCTCTCTTTATACATGAAAGCCAGTTTGATTATATAAAAAAATAATACAAAAAATCATAAAAGCTTAAATTTTCTTTCTTTGAAACTGAAAACCTTATTTTATTGTATGGTAGCTTTTAAAAAACTACTTAAAAGGGCTAGAGAAATGGCTCAGTGGTTAAGAGCACTGATTGCTCATCCAGAGGTCCTGAGTTCAATTCCCAGCAACCACATGGTGGCTCACAACCATCTGTAATGGGATCCAATGCCCTCTTCTGGTGTGCCTGAAGATAGCTACAGTATACTCATATACATACAATAAGTAAATATTTAAAAAAAACAAAATTGGTCATATTCCCATCCCCCCATCTTTCTTTTTAATGTATCTTTTGCAGAAAGTTTGCTATGCTGCCCAGGTAGTCTTGAACCCCTGCCTGCAAGCCCTCCTCCTGCCTCCACCTCCAAGCAGCTATGGCTAAGGTCAAGTTGCTGCACCTGGCTCTTCTTTCTTTCAAATTCAATGAAGATATAAGAATTCTGTTGAATTCCATACTGGACAGTGTTTCTTTTCAGCTAATAATTCTACATTTGGCTTTAAGAAAGTTTTCTTCACATGCATCTTCAGTTTTTGTCTTTCCATTGCTTTTGAGGGCTCACACAGTGTCTGCTTACACACCTTTGCTGGGCTTCCCTAGTTCCCATTTTCTTCCTGACTTTCCACCAAGCTATATGGCATTTAGCTTATCTCTACATTCTGGTTCATTTTTTATTCCTGAAGCTAATTTTCTTTTACTTCTGAGCATCTTCTATATTGTTTCACCTTCTTTAGAATTTAACTTTAATTCTCATTCTCATATTTCTTGTATTATGTTTGGTTAATTCCTCTTCATTAGCCTTCTAACAATTTTGAATGAGATACAGATTTGGATCTTCTTTTCTGTTGCTTACATTTTTTGAGACAGCTTCTCTGTAGGCCAAGCTGGCCTAGAACTCACTGTGTTTCCTTCTCCATCCTCAAACTCATAACATGTCTTCTCCTCAGGTTTCTTGGAGCTGGGATACAGATATAAGAAACTACTCAGCTTTCCTACCATTTAGTAACTGAGAAATACCCAAAAACAAACTCTCTCTCTCTCTCTCTCTCTCTCTCTCTCTCTCTCTCTCTCTCTCTCTCTCTCTCTCACACACACACACACACACACACACACACACACACATCTGGGTTTTGCTTCATTTACTATCACATCTGCTCTGTTTAATTTGTATTCTCTATCCATTCAATAAAGTAGCTGATTCCTGAAAGTGCTTCAGTTGCTCAAGATGAGACCATCTTGAGTCTCATTGCATTCTGGTCCCTTCAAATCTTGCATCAATTCCATGCTTTTACTAGTAAATTGGGAGGGGGGCTATAGATAATATTTTAATGGCTCCTATTTTGAAGTTGTTCTGACATGCTTTGCACTTATTGTGTAGCTGTGCTCCTGGAATATTCCTGGTACAAGAAATGCTCTTCAGTTCCTGGGATCTCAGGGAGCAGCAGGAATATTTTGTGAAGGGAGAGTGTCACTGGATTTCTATCTATAATATTTCATGTCAATTGCCAACTTGATAGAATTTAGATTCAATCACCTGGGAAATGTTTAATTTCCCTGCTACAATGGACTGAACTTTGACGCCCACAATGCACAATGGTGGTGACCAGAATAAAACTATTACCCCTGAGTGGCTTCTGCCAGAATGCTTTATGACAGCAACAGGAAAAAAACAAACAAACAAATAAAAACTAAAGCAAACAAACAAAAAACAAAGTAACAAAACAAATCTAACACACTGTGCATACTGTTACTTCAGAAAACATTGCTTTTGGAAAGCTGTGGTGGTTTGAATAGGTTCGGCCTCTATAGATTAATGTGTTTGAATGCTTGGCCCATGGGAAGTGGCACTATTAGGAGGTGTGACCTTGTCAGAGTAGGTGTATCACTGTGGGGGTGGGCTTTGAGGTCTCTATGCTCAAGCTCTGCCCAGTGTGGAATTTCAGTCCCCTCCTGGCTGCCTGCAGAAGACAGTTTCCTCACGGCTGTCTTTGGATCAAGATATAGAATTCTTGCCTCCACTGGTACCATGTCTACCCGGATGCTGCCATGCTTTCAGCCATGACGATAATGGACTGAACCTCTGAAACTATAAACCATCCCCAAATAAATGTTGTCTGTAGAGATAATCTCTTATGCAATGTTTAGAAGCATCACCTATCAATAAAAAGCTATTGGCCTATTAGCAAAGGAAATAGGAGGTGGAGGATCCAGCAGGGAGAGAGGACTCTGGGATAGAGTCAGGCAAGAGAGATTTGCCCTGTATGTGGAGGAAGATGGTCACATGAACATGAATAGAGATAATTAACCATGTGGCAGGCTATAATGGAATAAGTGGAATATTAAGTTATAAGCTAGCAGAAATGAGCCAAAGCTTTTGGCCTTGGCAATTAGTCATAATAATTCACTCTCAGAGTCTTTATTTTGTGAATTTGGGCAAGAGTGGAAAAGCTCAATGTTACAGTTGTCCTTTATTCGAATAACCTTGGTCATGATGTTTCTTCACAGCAACTAAGACAGAAGTCTTAGTGTCTGAGGGCTCTTGTTACTTCAGATGCCCTTTGGTTTATTTATTGTTTTTAACCTCTTCCTTTCAACTACCAACACTTTCCAGTCCTACGACTGCTACCGAGTCTTCCAGTGAATTATCACATGTAGTTCTGGGCTATGGCAGGGAACTCTGATAGCAACACAGCAGTGTTCAGACACGGCACTAAATGAGCCAAAATTTAATTACTTTCCAAAGGTGGTGCTCTTGGGAAGTGGCGAGAAGGAAGCTGCAGGGAAGTGGAAGGAAGCCCTCAGCTCTTCAACCATCTCTCCTAATGCATCTGAACTAAAGGGCGGTGGCCAGACTTAGTGGCACAGCATCAGCCTCTTCAGATGCTTAGACAAGCCTGGAGAATCCTAGTTATCCACACCACATCACAAGGCACTATGGGAAAAAGAGAAAACATGTTGAATTTTAGCTATTTTGTAGAACGCTACTTCCTTGAAGCACACTGGCTCAGTAAATACTCAAATAAAAAAGAAAACATAAAATCAGCATGTGTGATTAAAAAAAAACACTTTGACCATGAGACTTTATTGTATACATTTTTGTTTCCTCTCCCATCCTGAGTCAGCCTGCTTACTCAGCTTAGCCAAAGAGCACATGATCTTTACAGCAGGGGGTTTCAAAGTCAAGTGAAAATAAAGAAGAAACAGGAACAGGCATAGAGGGAGGACACCAGGCTTAGAGAACACTGGCAAACCCTTCTGAAAGGGGCAGCTGTTCTCTTGCTCAGAAAATCTCTCAAGGTGGGGGGAGGGCAGCCTCCACCTAATCCAATTTTCTAGGGGTTTGTTTTCGTCATGAGAAAATGTAAATATGAATTGATTATTGAAACCTCAGACTTTTAGATGACTGACATGCAAATGAAAACTGCTTAAACTCTGTACTGCATAATAAAAAGGCCACACAATCCCACTTCCTGCTAATGGTTGGCGTATTCTTTCAGGAAATGCATATGGATGAGTAGAGTAGGAATAAACAAAGATTTTCATTTCCTTCTTAAACTTACCTTGTAACTGGTAACTGCCATGAACAACAGCAAATGCTTGCAAGAGTAAATTCTAAGACAGTGAACACACAGGTCAACAGAGGAAGTGGTTTCTGAGAGAAGTCACAGCAACAGTAGGTTCAGTGTGTCGTGGAAATAAGTCAAAGAGCAAATGACCCAGATCCAGAGCTCAGTGCTTCCTGAACTCCTGGGAAACAGCTCAGTCAGCAAAGTGCTTGTCTGCAGGCATAAGGACCCGAGTGCGACACACAGCACCCACAAGAAAAGACTGGTCATTGTGCACCACACTTGTAATCCCAGTTCTTGGGAGTTGGAACAGGTGGACCCCAGGGAGTTCACTGTCCAGCTTGTGAACTGTCCAGCATGGTGATGATAATCACCATGTTTAGTGAGGGACCCTGTTTTAAAAATAAGATGAAGTACTGATGAAAACATATAGTCTTAACCTCTGACACACAGACATTTTTACACACACACACACACACACACATCCACACATGTGCATGTGCATACACAAGCACACACATGCACACAACAAAGAAATGCAGAAATATTCTAAAATGTATACTTCCACAAAGCTCCCCCAAAGGTTAAAGTGATCCTGTGCAAAAGAAAAGCAAACAAAAACAAACAAACAAGTAGAAAAAAAATAGTATTAAAATCATCACAGCATCTAATCAGTTCATGCTACTGAGCTCTAAAAGTCTAAACTGCACAGCTTGAAGAGTGCCAGCTGCCCAGCCCAGAAACAAATGGCATCTAACAGGGGATGCTTTTGTGACCCTGCTTTGATTGCCGCCTGCTGCAGGCCCTTACTGCATAACCATCAGGTACCCACAGTAGTCTACAGGTCTCAAAACAAAACAAAACAAAACAAAACAAAACAAAACAAAAAACAGTAGAAGATTTAAAAGAAGGAGGAGACAAATTAAGACCCCATACTATGTGTCTTATGTTTGGGCATGTTGCTGATTTAATCTTTGTAACATTTTGGGGGGTAATTTTTTTTATAATTCTGATGCTACACAATGCCACATGATGCTGCTTGCTTCATGGCTGAGAAAGCATCACTAACTCGCTCAAGATAAACCATGAGAGACCACAGCAAAATTCAAATTAGATGTATTTTGAGTGTGACTGACTCCAAAGCCCAAGTGCTTTTTTTTTTAAAGTGATGACTATGTTGATATTTATCCAGCGCTCGCCATGAAGCAGTCAGGGTTCTAAGTGCTCTGCAATGATTCCTCCTGTACTTCCTCAGTCAATCTTACAAGGTGCTTATGAGAAAATGCAAGAAAGCTCAGCCATTTCTCTATTTTCTGAATAACTATATGACAGAGGATGTCTCCAAGCAAAAAGAAAGCAGAGTTTCTAGGAGGAGAGGCTAGGAAGAGTGCCTTGAAGCACTGGGTAGGGAGGCAGTGGGTGAGAGGAAAGGGCCCTTGTACTAGACAGCAGGAAGCCAGCCCCTGCAAACACAGATGCAAAGAGAGAATCTGGCCTATAAGAGCAAAAGAAGAAAAATACCATATATGGAACTTGTAAGAGAAAATAAGGAAACACAGTTTGATGTTGAACTTGGGTACAAAATTAAGAGCTTGAGATGTTCTTTGTAGTTAAAGTGGAGAACGTCACAGTCAGATGAGAACAGCTGATAGAATGGGAGTTCCAGCTGGGTCCCATCTGCTGGTGCCTGGTAGAATTCTCTCTGTGTCCTGATGAGCTGGGGTGCAAAGAATTGTATCTCAAAATACTTGTAAATTGGATTCTGATTTCTACATATCCAGGTTAGGCAAGGCACCACTGCCTGAAGAGGGACTCTTGGTTTCTGGCTAATTACATTTGGCTAGCACTGCTGTTTTCCTATGGCCCCAACCTCCTTTCCCAGAGAACATTGAGTCTCCCAGATTGAAAGCACTATTGTGGACCACAGGGTTCTCATTCAGGAAAATTTGAAACAGAATGCTCAAGTTCCATTTGATAACACCAGGAGCTTGCTTGCCAGCATGCTGTCCATTTGGGTTTTTTTTTTCCCTTCTGTTTTTTTGGAAAATGTAAAAGAGACTAAGTTGAATGGTAAGGGGAAGGAAAAGGAAAAAAATGTTTCCTCCTTCTTGGATAACACAGGCCAGAGACCTGACGGCTTACTGGCTTAATAAAACAGGACAAAGCATCTTTCCCCTCTGTGTGTGGCTTTGAGCTTTCAAGGACTGCCTGTGAGATTTCCTTAAAGATGAGTGGAGAGGCTGGTGCTGTTTGTCAATCAAAGGTCAGGTAAATAGGTTTCTGTCTCGGGTCCTGTCATTCTGCCACTTACATTTTAAAACCCTTGCTCTCTGTTCGTCCCCTCTGCAGGGTGTTTGTCATGTTACTCATGTTGGCTGTGATCTCCCAGACTCAAGCAAGTCTCCTGCCACAGCCCAACATGTCCCTTGACTGCATGGTGCCCCAACAAACCTAGTTTGTCTTCCTACTGTGTATCTGGTTTGTCCTGTGTCTTGGAGAAAAAAAAGGGTTTGTTTCAGATTCATCACTATTTCCTCTAACCCATCTATGTTGGTCCTAACCAGGAGGCTCTTTCGGATCAACTGAGAATAGGAAGTGATGGTGTACTATCACTTGCTTTGGATATTTGATTATGGGTATTTGAGGTGTAGCGGGGAGGGGCAGATCAAAAGGGGAAAAGTAAATTCTATAAAATATTGAATTTCCGGACATAGTGTGCTCAGGAAACATTTTATTAATGTCTTTCTTTTTCCTTCTTTTCTTTCTTTTTTCCTTTTTTGTGTTTTGTTTGTTTGTTTGTTTGTTTGTTTTAGAGACAGAGTTTCTCTGGCTACCATGGAACTTTCTCTGTAAACCAGGCTAGCCTTGATCTCAGAGATCCACATGCTTCTGACTGCCTCCCAAGTAAAGATGTACTCCACAACTGCCCAGCTCATATTAATTAAACTTCGTGTCTGGCTAATTGACATACAGACGTTCTTTATGAACCATTTTATTTTCTCTTTAGGTAAAGTGTGTTGTAGGTTCAATTTTAATCGTAAAAACCTGTGGATTTCTAATGATATAGAAATCTATCTAACTGTCCACAGGAGACAGCATGTCCAAGGTTAAAAAAAAAAAAAGAGGAGAGGCTAAAGTAGGTGGGCCTGTGCTCCTATGCTTTGTCTATGGATGAAATGATGGGGGTCTGTAGTTGCACACTTACCTAAGAACCCACAAAACCCATGCCTGGTTATTCAGTGTTTAGGCTCTGGCTTTGTATTCACATATGCAAGGAAGCAAGCAAAGCCAGTGCTTGGCCCATGATTGCTTGTGCACAGGATTGTGTTGTGCACAAAGCCTTTTCTTCTTACTGGTTCATTTAATCTGTGACTTTGAGATGTAGTATTATTTTTCACACATTACAGGTGAGGAGATTGAAATCTCAGTGTCCTAATTAATTGTCCAGCTGAATAATTAAATGATCAAATAATACGTCCTGCCATCCAACAAATTTTCACTGAGTTTAGTGGTGTGCCCTTTTGGGTACTTTGAATATGTCAATTGTGTTTTGAATGTGAAGTGCCCCTCATGAGCTTGAGTATTTGAAAAGCTGGTTCCCAGAGGGTGGCATTGTTTTGAAAGGCTTTAGAAGGTTTGGTTGGTGGAGCCTCACTGGAGGAAGTGGGTCACTGGGGCTGGAGGAGGGGTGGCCCCACTTCCTCTCTGCTTTCTGCTTCATGAGTGTGCATGCAATGGGACCAGCCAGCTCATGCTTCTGCCACCATGCCTTCTTCATCACAACAGACTTTAATCCAGAATAAGTCCTTCCTCCCTTAAGTTGCTTCTTGTCTGGCATTTGAACTGCACATGGAACCAGGGAACAGAATAAATAAGATCAACTACATTCAAAGAATTTGTTGGAGTGGAGACAGCTAAACCATACGTACAGCAAATAGTAAGTCAAGTAACATATGGGACGATGATAAGTGGTATTTAAAAGTGGAAAAAATAAGTTAAAGGGGACACTGAAAGAGTCCAGAGGTATAGTCAATGTTACCCCTATGAAATGAACTTGAGGGTCGGGGGAGGGCATGGGGAGTCTCCATAGTCTACACCTCTCTGAAAGAAGGTAGGACATGGACTCGGCCACAGACAGTCTATTTGATTAGTGACCCCAGAATACAGAAGTGAGGACATGGGGAGGACATAAAGGAGGAGGAGGAAACCTAAACTGGAAACTCTGGAAAGATGACTGCTTCCTCCCTTGTCTCCTAGCATGGAACATCTGCGGACCACAGAGTTAGGGTGTTTCATGGTTCCTCTGCTGAGGGTGTCTTCAGTGATCATATTCATGTAGATTTCTCTCTAAATATGAACTAAGTCAAAACTAGTAGTTCTTGTGGTTAGACAAAGGCCCAGAGCACAAAGATAAAAACAGAGGCTGGGAAATGGCTAAATGGGCAACAGTCCTTGATATGCAGCATAAGGACACAAGTTCAAATCCTCAACACCCATGTAAAATTCAGGCATGACTATGTTTGAGTGTGACTGCAGAGCTATGAGAGGAAAGAAGACAGGAGAATCACTGGGGCTTTCTGGCTGAATATACAACATACACACATGTAAGCCACACAGACAAAAACATACATACATCTGCGAAACAGAAGAGAAAGTGGGGGTGAGAAATAAAGAAAAAGCTGAAAGACAGTGGTCCTTATAGGCATACATTTTTTGCAACCTACTTTAATGAGCATTCAACTCTGCTCTTGCCCACCACCCAGCAGAGGTAGTGGAAGAGAAAAAGAGAGTGAATTGGACCTGTTTAGCAATAGTTCTTTGGGGGCAAACATGATCTTCAACAGCAGTACAGTCCTGTAGCAAACACCAAATATGACTCAGCAGCTGGAGTCCAGTCCTCTTGGCAAGTAGACACCACACAGGAACCAGCACCTGTAGTTTAATCCCAAAGAAATCACAAGACTCATCAACTGGCCAAAGGCCATGGAAGCAACAAGCTGCCATAGGAACCTCATGAGCCTGTCTTTGGTGAGTTTCTCTCAATGTTTACATTACCACAAGCTGAGCTCAACAACACTATGTAAGGTGAACCAATACATGTATGTCATTAGTGAAGAATAGCACGGTAAAGCAAACCAGACCAATGCTTAGAGCTAGTCTCCGACTGTCTGTGGGGTCATATTTATACTCCTTAATCACGTGGTCTTTCATGTTTTTGCTATATAAAAACATACTTTCACTTGTGTCTGCTTCAAGAAAATATTCTTTCATGTGTCTATTTTAGCAAGACATACTTTCACATGTTTGGCCCAGCAAAACATCATTTGATATAACTTGACTACTTTCCAAAGAAACTAGGAGTTTCCACTTCAAGTCCTTAGCTAAGGCCATTCAGCATGTGTGACTTAGGGTAGCGTGCTGCAATTCAGAAGCTACTCAGGGGCATGTGAAGTGAGACATACAAAAGCTGTGCTAACCTCTTCCCCTCACTCTCATGACTCCATCTAGCTAGATTTGAGAGATCCATGCCAATGATTAAGGAATCTGGGAAACTGTATTGTAGCCTCAGAACCAAATATCAATGAGCAGCTTTAAAGAAAACACTGGAACTATGGTTACATACAGCCAGGAGGAGATGCTCAAGAGGTCAATGGTTATCAAATCAGTTTATCAAATTACTAGTTCCCAGATGAGGCAACAGTGATGTAGGATATGGTGGAGTTTGGGATCACTAAGGAAACCTACACAGAGAGAAAGCAGAAGTATCATTGAGAGGATGGGAGAGAAAAGAAGGACCAACGAAATATGAATATACCTCTTCATTAGAAAGAAGGATATCATTCAGGGTATATTTAGGAAGGAGAAGAGAAGCAAGGGACCAATTATAGCAATATCTCTAAGATAAGAAAGGCAGTGGTGGCTTTAGGGGAAAGCACCAGGAGAATCTGGAAGACCTGGTCATTGCTACTGAGTAACACTACTGAGGTCAACATTAGAGAAGAAGTGATGATAAAGAAGGACATGGGGAATGAAAACAGTGCAGGGTTTATAGATGATGAACTTGAGAAATCTGTAGCTGGAGTCTTCTACCCATCACATTAATCTTGGCCAATACTCACTCTATGTATTTAAACTCATTCTAAACCAAGTAAGCAAAGCACAACCTCCACAAAACACCGGACTGGAAGCTAGAGACGAGCAGGCATCAAGGTTGGGTGAATTCAATGATGCAGTTTACCTAAGTCCCTCTCATCATCTTTCACAGCCCTTTGGAGTTGCCAGGGGAATTCTGTGGTTCCCAGTGGAGGCGTGAGTTTTCTCATGAGCTACAAATGCTTCCTCTGAAGGGGAAACCAGTTCTGAGGCTTCAAAAGAATGTGCAGGCTGCTGCCTTTGATAACTCAGGAACTCCTCATTCTGTTGCAAATTGGTGCTAAGTATTAATAAGGGAAAGACTGGCAGGCAGATTTTTATCCCTACCCCACCCCCAGAGTTCTCCAGTCCTTCAGCTTCTATGGCAACAGCCTCCTGACTGGCTTCTCCTTCTGTGATTTCTTTCTCATGGCAGCCTCTCTGGTTTGTAATCAAAACACAGTGTTATCATTTGATTTTCTACTTCTGAAGGCAAAACAATACACAATTTATATAAGTATATTTTATGTGTTTTTTCTTGGCATTTACAACCATCCATGACCTAATGTCTGCCTCTCTTTTTTTGTCATAACTAACTTAATGTAGTATAGATTTTAGCCAAATTAAATTTCAAGTATCCTTAATTCATGACCAGCATTTTCCTAATGTGATAACTGACCCAGTTTTCTTCCTGTTACTCTAATAAAAATACACTGAGAAAATCTACTTTTTTGGAGAAAGGGAATTTTATATCACAAATTTCAGGCTTAAGTCCATCATTACAGAGGAACCAAGGCAGGAACTTAAAGCAGCTAATTATACCCACAGCCAAGAGGGAAGAAAAGGAATGCTTGCACTCTTACTACTCAGCTGACCTTCACTCTTAAATAGGCCCGAACTCAAACATAGGGAATGGTGCTACCCACAGTGGGCTGGGTCTTCCCACAGCCATTAACATAATCAAGATAGTCCCTCACAGACATTGCCATAGGCCAATCTGATCTAGACAATCCCTCATTGAGGCTATCTTCCCAAGTGACCTAGATTGTGTCAACTTTATAATTAAAAACTAAATATTATAATGACTTCATATTTTATAGCTGTCAAAAAGAAGCCTTAAAAAAAGCCAAGCACAGTGTGACTTCTAAGAAGCATTGAAAGGCCTACTTTTTAGCACACTTTTTTGATAAGGGCAACCAACAGTGACCTGTTCTTCCTCACATTTTTTTATGAGCATCATACTTCCATAATATGGAGTTTAGGGGGAAATTCCCCTAATTACAAGTCTTATAGCTTAATGTAAAAACAAAATGTGATTTCTAGACCTCCAGATAGGTAGCCAGAGATAAGGTGGTGATACAAAGTCCATGAGTAGGAAAAAATGAAGAATCTAAGCCTTGACTGACAACATGAAGGCTCTCTACATATAACCCCTCATCTGGTTATGGAAGATGTGTGTTTTGTCAGCAGTATTTACCCAATGCCTACTATATTCTAGTGGAACCCAAACTGAAGAGCAAATCTGCCTTCTGAGCTTAGAAGATTAATTATGGTCAAGTAGAGTAGGGTGTGGTGCCTAAGATCTCAAAATTACCTCCTGATTTGATTTGCTAGAAAGACCCAGAGAATCCCAACAGCTGTTTCCTGATTCATTTAGAGACCATAGATTACAGACAGAGCAGTACAAAGGAGAAGATGGGAGCAAGGATTCAGCTCTGATCTCCAGTGCCAGGTAGCAGGTATCATGGAATTCCCTGGAAGAAATGTGCCAGAATATTGCTATGTTTAAAGTATTGCCAACCAGTATAATTGACCTGAACATTAGTGTCAAGTGCCTTTATTGGCTATCATTCATAAAGTTAGAGTCACCAGAGTGACTCATCTTAGTCTCTGAGAGGTCAAAGAAATACAGCATACACAAAGCCCTAGCAGAATAACAATGGACATTCACCATAAGTTACACTGTAGTCTAAACATCTAGACTAGCCCAAGTCACCAGACATACTCAAGATACTTAGTGCCCAAGTGTCTCATGGGCTTAGCAATTACCTGCCAGCCCAGTCAAGAACCACTCATGAAGTTTTTTACAATGGGTGGGATTCCAGCAAGCATGAGTGAATAGATTAACTCTTTTTCTTACAGGTGGGAGCCTGTTCCATAATCATAACACAAAGACAAAAATGACAAAATCATGGCTTTTAAAGTGATCAAGGTTTGAGACAGTGTGTGAGCTCGTTTATTCGAATTCACAACCAACTCCAAGTCACCATATGCACAGTGAAGTCTGGGCATCTACAATTTTTTAAGACTTCTCCTTGATTCTGACATCCATTGTTAAGTCTGTAGCCACTAAAAACTGTCAGGAGTTTACAAACCCAACTTGAATGAAATGACCTCACTATGAAACTTATCCCTTGCTACTTAATTTAGGGCCAGTAATTTGTATGCTTTAATTCTTAGTTTGATTGCCAAAAATTTGGAAATGCAGTTGTGCTTGGATCACAGAAAAGATTTTAAAATGGTTCTAGGAAAGTCTACTGTGATTATCTGAACTCTTTACTACTTTGGTATTTTAGAAGGTGAAACTACATTGTAAACGGAATTGGGATTCTCTTCATTCAATAAAGTGAACAAGCCTGCCATGTTTTTATTCTTGCTCTTTTTTAAAAATCAGTTTTACTCTGAGTGTGGACTTTAGTACAGGAGTTAGTGATGGCAAGCTTCCTCCAGTAAGCATGACTGGTAGCTGAAGATCGGCCCATGTACTACACGATACCCCATGTAGTGCAGTATGTGGTAAGAGATCTTGAGGGATCTAAGGCTTCATGGATTGAGATCTATGGGTTAAGATGGCTTGCATCTAAAGCTTATGATTTAGCAGTAATTTAAGAGAGAACTGTCTTACTGACAACATACGGAAATGCTGTGGTATCAACTGATGGATTCTAGGACTGATGGGTTGCCTGTTACACACTCTGGAAGGACTGCTTCACACATATAAAAGAATCTCCATCTCAGATAACACCCTCAGGAGACTGAACTGCTTAGAAAAGTGTTTTCAAAGATGTTTATTGAATAACCTATCAAGGAAAAAATGTATCTATAAATTATGTATGAATTTCACTATTTTAATATGTAGTATCATAAAATATTTTAGTGCTTTGGGTTATAAAATATTATTAAAACTAGTTATAAAATAATAATTAAAATAAGGTTTAAGTTACCATTATTTATTATTAGAATAAAATGAAATAGGGTCATGGTATCTTATTTTGAAATGTCCTAACACTCATAAACTGGTTTAAAGTTTGGGTCCTAAGTTCCATGTTTATGACTATATTAACAACTTTGATATCTGAAAAAGACTTCATGAACTTATAATTCTCTATAAATTGGATGGAAGACAGCTCAAATAGCATCACCTTATTACACTTTGGGTCATTGCCAGAGACGCAGGATCTCAGTTGAGATCCAATGTCTTTATAATGAGAGTGAGTTTCCCACTCTCAGCAATCAGGAGCTATAGGACTTGAGGGGGGGTTCTTCTCAGTGGATAGAGCACCTGCTGCAAAGCAAGAAGACATGATTCCACAAAGAGCCTGACATGGCTGTGAGATTCTGTAATCCCTGTGCTATTACAGAAAAACAAGAAGTGGAAACAGAACAATCCCAGAAGCTCCAGGGCCAGACAACCTGATATAAGCAATCTTGAACAAGAGACACTGTCTCAGACAGGGTGGAAGTTGAGATCTGACACTCCACAGTGGTCTCTGACCTTCACATGCTCACTGTGGTAGATATGCAGGCACACCCCAAAACACAGACACACCGAGAAATGGAGATTCTTAAGATAAAAATAGAAAGCCCACCTTCAGGAGTCATCCTTGGCATGAAATATCTACCATCTATGCTATGTGCATGCAGTTAGCTCCTGACCCTGGCCAGCATGACTCTCAGCTCTTTCTAATTTTATCAACTGCCACTTTTCCTTTATAAGATGAATAATGGGTATAAACAGAGATCTAGGTAAGAGTCATTGACTTCTCCAATGTAGGCCTCAGAGTACTGCACCAAAGACAGTTTTCAAACAAGCAAACTGCCTAAGACAACTCAAGAAATAGGATCCTGTGAGTGACAGTACCCTAGCTGCCCATGTTCTTATTTTATTTCAGCATTATCATCACCTGGAAACCTGATAGAAGAACAATTCTTTGCCCATATCCCAAATTGACTCTGCAAGTGGAACCCATCTTTGTCTCTCTTAACCAGACCCCAGGAGACTTTGTTGTAGTCTAAAGCTTCAGAACTGTTTTGTGGCGTGTCTTTATGCTGGCTATGATTATTTCAAAAAATATTTCCAAAATGTCTACTGATTGCGATGACTTCCTGCTGTCAGTGGCGATTCTCCCAGCAAATTGGGCAAAGTTCACAGCTAGAGGTAAAGGACAACACTTGATAAAGGTCTCTAGCTAACTTCATATATCCAGCTAAACATCTTAAAAGGGAAGAAAGAAAAAACAAAGAAAAAACTTCATAGTATGCTATTAGCCCATCCTTAATGGATGGTCATGTGAGAGGACATGGGAAAATAAAGGAATGATCAAGAAAGGAGAGATGAGAAATATGTAGCAGGTCTTATGTCAAGGGTTTCAATTTTAGTTGCTATTATTCAGTTGGGAAGATGAACCGCTATAGACAGATCAGCTAATCAGAGAATTGATGGCTATGTCAGAACATATTTCCTACTTCTGGAGGCATGTGGAGAAGAATGGGTCATATGTGGTAACCTGGGATAAAGCAGAGAAGATTACTACTAGGTTACTTTTTGTGCTGTGTGCTCCAGAGGACAAGAACTGCCTGAGACACTTTGCCTTTCAGTTTAGAGGGGCATCCTTGCAAGCCTGTACTTACCATGCAGCTAAAACCCATACTCAGTACATGGACCTGAATTCAGGTCCATGGTTTCTCTCTGAATGGGGAGTGGGCTGACCGAGTCCTTAAACATGGTCAGGACTGTTCCACTTTCTCCTTTTACATATTTGTGATTGCTCTCATCGCCTCTTTGATGATTGATAAGGCACCTGAAGCAGATTTCGTCAGCCTTCTAAGCAGCGTGGATTTCATCTATGTTCCACCATGGCCATCCCTACTCTGAAGTGTTGCACATACTTTTTCTTATTATGAACAGGACTCCTGCCTTATCCCATAAAATGACTTTGGCATATAAGAAAAACCACCTTTAAAAATATTGATCTAATCCTCATCTTATTAATACCATTATTAATTTAAAATGCTTCATTACATAGTTGACCTCTCTAGTCATATTTAACTGCCATGTATTCTTTTCTTAGATTTTTTAAAATTATTATTTATGGAGCTGAAGCAAGAAGAAGACCTGCAGTTTGGGACCAGCTTGTCTCAAAACTACACAAAAATACTTACAAATAATTATTAAGAAATGGATGTTCCCTGCCTTACAAAATAAATGTTCTTTAGGAACATAGAGAAGAACTTGGTAAATTGAAAACTTTGTAATTGTGAAAACAGTGTAAATGTGAAATTCTATAATGTGAAATATAAATGTGAAAATTCTTCATTCGTTTTACTTAATCAAACTAAATAAATTTATTTAATTTTTAAAATTAAAGTCTAATTACAATCATTCCCACCTCCTTCTCTTCCCTCAACTCCCTCTTTTATTCCCCCATTCGATTGTCAAAGTCAAATCTTTTTGCTCATATATATATATATATATATATATATATATATATATATAGAGAGAGAGAGAGAGAGAGAGAGAGACGTAGATATAGATTAGATTAGATAGATAGATAGATAGATAGATAGATAGATAGATAACCATTTGTATCTGTTTATTGCTGCTTATATGTGATTTTTTGGGCTGAACACTTTGGATTGGATAATCACTATACCCATGCAATCTCTAACTTTTGGCTACTTAGATAAATTTCTTGAGCTTAAATTGATCTGGTCTTTTCTCCCAACCAACAACCCTGTCAGCCTCTCTTCCCTCTCTTTTACAATTTAAAAAATAAGTAAGGACTATAAGCCAAGTTCACACTGGTCTCCTTGGATGCAGTAATATCAACAGAATGCAGAACTCCATGTATCTTAATGTACAGTGTATTGGGGCAGGAGGAGGATCCATTTTTTACAAGCTGAAAAGTAGACAGAAGAAACGAAGGTAAAGATGTCCATAGACACAGCTGTCAGGCGTCCATTGTGCCAACAGAGCTCTGAGGAGTGCCCAGCCCATCCAAAGAGGAGAGCAGTTCACAGCAAAGCATGTCTAAAAATACCTGGAACATTTATTTGGATTTTTAGGCAGACCACCTGTTTTATAAATAATTATTTATGCTGTCACAAAGCAAGGCAGTTATGCTGTCAATGAGGAACAGCTCAATTATGCCTCCCATCTTGCTACTGAATGTGAGGTTCTCTTGGAAGCAAAAAAAAAAAAAGAAGAAAAGAAAAACATTAACTTTTTTTTCCCACAAACCAGATGTTGCTTTGAAACTTAATGGAGATCACTCAATTACCCTCCTCTCATTAATGAAGCTGTGAAATGCTAGAGCTTAGGTTAATGGGTTGGATATGCAGGAAGGGCTGAGAACCAGGAGCTCTTCATCAGTGACTACTGTTAAGCCATGATGAGGGAGGCCTGGGTGCAAGACCCACCCATGACTATGCCAAAAGTTCCCCATGCCTCACCTGAACAGGAGTAAGTTATCAAATGAAATTGGGATCTACTGGGCATTTCCACCATAAGTCATAGATGGTTCCTGCTCCCTAAAGCCAGGTGATCTACTTTCCTCACAGATAATAGCCCAAAAAGATGGACATAGAACCCCAACTCTACCCCACCCCCACAGATCCCAATCACTTACATAAAGCAGCACCTCATAGCTGAGGAAAAGCAACACGTCTCAAAAGAGCCCCCTCAGAGCAGGGTTCTAATGATTTCAGAACGTGGTTTTCCCAGGCTAAATACCAATTGATTTTTAAAAAGTTTTTTACCTGAGGGAAGCCAGCTCAGTGGTTACCTTGGTCTAGTAGCTGTCTCTTAATTGAAGTAGTTTTCAGACATCAGTTCCACTTAAAATAGGTGAGAAGGAAATTGCTTATGGCTTGAGAAAGGATGTCTGTTTTAGATGTGATGTATGGAAGTTCCTCAGTAAGGAAGTTTCTGGGTAAGTGTGGTTTTGGTTAACATAGCACACTCAAAATGTATGAAAATGCCTAGTGTTGAAGTAATTCTTGTTTCATTCTTTCTTTTGATGTATAGATATGTATATGTGTGTACATATGTGTGTGTGTGAGTGTGTGTGTGTGTGTGTGTGTGCAGGAAGGTGTGAGGATCAGAGATGAAAGAAGCTTTAGCCTGTTCAGAGCACTGGGATGCTACTGTAGTTATTTTAGTGTGGGGATAATAGATGCAGGTGGGCAGGAAAAAGCCAGAGGTTGGAGGAGGGTCCATAGAGGTAAGTGTGCCCATTCAAGATGAAGGAGCTACAAACGTGTCCAAAACAAAGCTCTTGGTAACAGGAAATGCATTCAGCCTCTGGGATACCATTGCCTCAGCATTGGTGAAGGAAGGAATTAACGTCATTAAACACATTTATCTGTCACTGTTACACATCCAGGACAAGGGAGAACACACAGAAAACAGTAAGAAGTGAATTCATTAATTAGCCAATTAATTAATGACAAACATGAATACAGATACATTAAATAAATGCAGAGCCATCTTAGCAGTGCCCAGGAGAGATGGTTCTTAGGCTTGCAATGCTCCCCTGAATATGAGCACAGTCATGCCTTGAGGCTGCCCTGTAGCTTAGAGTGTTTCCCTCTTGTAGGTCCCATCATCTAGAAACTACCTTTCAAAGCAATTTACAGAAGAAAGCCAGGCATACAAATATTAGGTCTACTGTGTGACCAATTTTGTCCATCCCCCATCATGTTAAGGTCATAGATCCCTCATTCTACCTTGAACATGAACATGAATACAAGTTTTCCACACACTATGGAAGGAAGATTGTTCTGTCTTTCTCTTTTCCAGCTCTGTTGAGTTTTATTTGGCAAAAAAAAAAAAACTATGTAGATTTAAATTTCTCAGTGCAACGTTTTAACACATTTATATCACGAATTGATTATTTTGATCAATCTTGTCAGTATGACCATCACCTCACACTGATACCATATGTATTGTGAGGACTCTCAAAATCCATACAATCTACATGTCAGGAAATTGTATCAAATACATGGGCAGGCTCATTATCTTCGGTGACCATGATGGACATTAGAACTGGAAAATAAATGCAGGCAACAGTGATGTGACCTTGACCATCACCCCTGGAAAGCACCATCCCTTTCTGTTTCTAGAACATCAGTATTCTTCAGATTCCTCATGTAAGTGAGATCAGGAGAACATTTTCTTCCTTTGCCTGGCTTATTTCAACCAAGTAACCTCCAGGTTCATATATGCTGCATATATGCTGTAAATGACAAACTTCCCTGGTCTCTTAAGAGTGAATAATACTGTGTGTGTGTGTGTGTGTGTGTGTGTGTGTGTGTGTGTGTGTGTGTGAGAGAGAGAGAGAGAGAGAGAGAGAGAGAGAGAGAGATCATTTACTTATCTCCACTTGCTAATTCATGTGTTCTCAAACGTTTAGGTTGGTTCCATAGTTTGACTATTGTAAATAATCCTACAGTGAATAGGAGAAGACAAAAAAATCTCTTCAAGACACCCAGGAGTATGTGGCTGAGCAAACATCACATTTAGTTCTATCTTCAAGTTTTGGAGCACATTCTTACCATTTTCCATAATGGCTAACCCACTCACACTCCCACCAACCATATACAAGCTTTTCCTCCTCTCTCCATTCTTTCTGGCATTTGTGAACCTTTGGATTTTAAACCTTTCTTGCCATCCTAACAGGTGTACTGATGTCTCACTGTGGTCCGATCTGTATTTTCATAAGGATTAGTGGCATTCAGTGCTTTGCTGTATACCTATTGACTACTTTCATATTTTCCCTGTAGAAATGTTTGTCAGAAACTTTGTCTATTTTTTCAATAGGGGTTATCATTTTTCTTCTACAGTTGAGTCTCTAATGTATACTGAATAGCAACTTTTCTTACCAGCTATATGGCTGGCAAATTCTTCCCATATGTTGTTACTTTGGAAAAACTCCGTGACCAAATAACACTTGTGGAAGAAAGGATTTATTTGGCTTAAACTTCCAGGTCACAGTGCATCATTGAGGGAAGTCAGGGCAGAAACCCAAGGCAGGAACCTGAAGGCAGGCTTGTTTGCTGTTTCATGCAGCATTACCCCTGAGCAGAGAACACACTAATAGACAGGGAAGTACAGAGCCATGGAGGTGGCCTGCCTGGAGCTCACTCTCTGAATCACGTTCAGTCAGTTGTCTTACACAGCCAGGGCCACCAGCCTAGAGGACAGTTGGCTTTTGTCATGATTCCATACTACTTGAAGATTGTTTTGTTCTGATTCTCAACAAAACTTTGATGGAATTCCGACAGGGATTCTATAATGACTCTTTGGCTTTGTCTTTGTTTTGATAGAATAAGTAATTGAACATTTTTAATTCTTCCAGTCCATTGATACAATGTTTTTGTGAGACAGGAACTCATTGGGTAACTCAGTTCAGACTGGAATTCACTGTATAGTCCAGGTTGACTGCAAACTTGCAATTCTCCTGCCTCAGCCTTCTAATATCTAGGATCATGGGCAAGTTCTATCTGCAATGGAGTTTTCAATTATTTGTATCTTCAATTTATTTAATCAATGATCTACAGGTTTTTATTTATAGTTATTTTACCAATTCTGTACAATTTATTTCTAGGTAGGGTTTGGTACGCCTGTAAGTGGGGTTATTTTCTTAGTGTCCGTTTGATGTGGTTTTATTATTATTATATAAACACACAGCTCACTTAATGTTCATTTTGTATTCTGCAATTTTACTGACTTATTAGTTCTGATTTTTCTTCTGTGATGCCCTTTGAATTCTCTAATTACAAAGCTTATCGTCCACAAACAGAAATAAGTTAATTCCCTTCCTATTTGAATTATTTAGTTTATTTTTCTTACCTAAAGGCTTGGGCTAGGCTTTACATCAGAGGGAGCAGGAGTGTGCACACTGGCCTCGTACCTGATCTTACAGAGAGAGCTGGTTATTACAAATGAATGCAGTACTAGCTGTGGGCTCTGGCTTACATTGTGATGAAGCACATTTCTTCTTGTTTTGTTTTATAGTGAGAGGGTAGGGAGCTTCTTCACATTTTTTCCTCATATCATTTGAGATGGTCCAGCCTCTAAACTGCAAATACAAAGTTTCACAATTATTGATTCCCAATAAGTTGAACCATCCTGTGTCTTTTGATATTATGAACAGTTACTTTAATGTGCAGTTTGATTTGACATTCACATGGGCTCTGGGCATCTGACCTCCTACCCTCGCATTTGCTAAGCAGCAGCTGTAACCTGAAGGCTTTGCTTCTCTATTACAACCTGGCCTACACAAAACATTTCTGAGTTATAGCCGGCTATTTCAAAGAGCTAACCAGTTCAACCTCCCCGAAACTTTCATGTTGTTAAAGTCAAAATTAACATTGGCATATTCCATGATAACATAGGCATATTCCATGATAACATAGGCATATTCCATGTTCATTAGTAAATGCTTTTGGAATTAACTGCTTGCATTCTTTAGTCCGTTTAATGTGTCTTACTGGAGTTAAAGTGGCCACATACCACCACTGTATCTTAGTGTCCCCTGCATCACCACAAGGGCCTTTAGATTTCTGTGTGTTTCAGTGATGGTGCTGATGTCATTCCTTCCAACTTGAAAAGTTCCCTTCAGCGTGGTAAGCTGATGTTGATGACACTCAACTCCCCACGCTCTTGTTTCTCTGGAAAAATTATCTCCTGCTCAGCGCAGAGGACAGACTCTGCCTGGCATAACATCATTTTTCTTAATTTTTTTTTGAGACCTTTACATATCAAAACTTCATGAAAACCTCGATTCCCCTCCTTTCCTCTGTCCAATTCATCCTAGCCACACTCGCTCTTCAAACTCATGGCTTCCTATTATTTGATTATAATTGTTACACACATGTGTTTATAAGTCCGATCTTCTAAGATCATTTAGTACTGCTTAACTGTATTTAATTATGAACTCTTGCAATTATGGCATAATAGTATTGATTGTCAGGGTTTCATTTTTAATTATTTATTGTGTTTTGATTGTTTTCACCACTTGTAATATATCTCTCCACTCTTCTCTAGTCAGTACAGTTTGACAAATTCTTTTATAATGATGATATTAATATTACGTGTGTGTGTGTGCAGAACTCAGCAGACAACCTTTTGTGTTCGTCCTTTCCTTCCACCTTGCTTGAGATAAGACCCCTCTTATCATTTCTAGCTCTAAATTAGATCCATCTGGCTGCAAATTTCTGGGTGTTCTCCCATCTCTACCTCCTATGTCCCCATAGAATGCTGAGATCACAGCGGTTGCACTGTGGTGTCCAGATTTTACATGGGTTCTCAGGATCCGAACTCAGGCTCCCGCAGCAAACACTTTAGTCACTGAGCCATTGCCCTCACCTGTCTCTGTGACCTTTAAGGATTTGGTTGTAATCAATACTGTGAATATCTCTTTTTGTTGATATACCTTGGGGTTCCCTGGGATCTGAATGTTTCTAGTTCTCTAAACCTTGAGTTTCCCCTCACCATCAGATAACTCTGCTTTCTTTTTCTTTGCTGCTGGAGGACACATACCTCAGCAAGCCATTTGACCGACAGCCTATCAAAGAAGCTGTGAGCGATTCCACTCATTTTTATTCTTTGAATCCCCATCAATTTTTTCCTGCTTAATCAAGTCCATTGCTTGAATTTTGGGGGTAATTTAAGCTCAGTCTTCACTCTGGTTTTCTTGCAGAATTCATTTTGCTCTTTTCTTTCTGTGTCCAGACCTTTGTAACTTTCTATTTGTTTTCTTGGTGTGGTTTAGATGTTTATCTGAGTCCCCTTGCAGCTCACTGAGCTTCTTTGAAGGAGTTACTTGGGATTGTTTGTCAGGCAGGTCAGGGATTGCCAAGCCTTTACAGCCAGTGTTTTATAATTTACCTGCTAGTCTCATTCCAGTCCTCACATTATTCATGCCCCTGTGGATTTACTTTCAAGTCCATGCTTTTGAAAGGAGATGTGAGGGGTTAGTTGGCAGGGCTCATGGGCGAGCTGACTGTTAAGGTCTTCGGATGGCTAGTTGGTTGCATAGTTCCTTTAGCACAAGACTACAATTGGGTTTGCTGAGAGCTGTGCTAAAGCCTTGGATCAAGGAAGCAGACCTTGAGTCTGTGCTTGCAGGGGATGATCTTAAGTCTGAGTCTGTGCCCATCAAATCAGTGTCGGAGTCCTGGAGCAGGCTGAGTACTGAGGTCTGCGATGGAGTCATGCGCTCTGCTCATGTGTTCTTTCTCTGTGTAGGCGTTTCTCTCTATGTTCCTCCATGCACCTTAGGGGAAGAGCTGCTTGGATAATGGACAGTCTCTCTTCTATCTTCAAGGCTTCCAAAGTCTGTGGTTGGTCTGCAGAGCACTGAGGCCTCCCACTGGGATTCTTAACTCATTGGAAGTTGTTGCAACTGAGGCTTCAGGATGAGCATTGCCACTTGGTGACAATGAGACCTTTCAGTAGTAGCTGCCTAGTGCTCCCTGTAAGCATGCCATCTCATCGAGGTACAAAAGAAATGGTGGACGAAACCTGAAGTCACTGTAAGGTCTCCGAGGTATTTTTATGAGAATTAGCTCAACACTTGTTTGAGGAGCTCCCAGCTCCTTCCCTTTCTCACCCAGAGTGGGCTCAAACTTGCTGCGTGGCTGAGGATGAACTTTTAGCCTGATCCTCCTGCCTCTCTACTTTAGTGCTGGCACTATAGGTGTGAACCATCAAACCCACTTTATGTGGTGCTGGGAACTAAAGCCAATGCTTCGCAAATGCAAGACAAGCATACTGCTAACTAAGCTACAGTACCCACTCTACCTAAGTTTCTGTAAAGAGATGTAGTACTGTGCTAAAAATCTGATTCTCAAATATAGGTCCCTAGTCAATGTCATTTACCAGGTCTGAAATATAAATACCGTCACACCGAGTGGAAACACTGAGTGGTAACACCGAGTAGACAGTGTGAAGTCACTGAAGATTGTGACAAGGAGAGTCCACTTCTGTGGCACAGAATAAGTCTCTATACTTATATCACTAAGATAACACAGTTCCTGTCCCCTCTCCCGTGTAAATTTATGGGAATAAGCAATGTCACCTCTTCTCGACAATGCTACCCATGATGCCTTTGGAAGAACTATGGCAGGTCTAACCTGAGGAAAAGAGGTTACAAGAGTGCATTCATCCCATCTATCAACATTTTTCTCATAGTAAATCCTGTAAATTTCTGCACTCCTTGATGCCAACCTTATGCTTTCTCTTCTTGGCCCTATTACAATCTCTTTCCATGACAAATTAATGCCTGACATGAAGAACAATGCAGGTTCACATATCACAGCCCCACACTTTGAAGATAAAACCCCTTAGTCATAGCAAATGGATGAGCACCTACTTTCTTCCTTAAACAGGAGACATTCTGAGCTGAAAACCTATAATGCCTTTCTAGAGAACTGGCATCCCAGCTCTAAATCACTGTGGTATCTGGGCATCCAACAGGAAATGATCTCTAGTAAGATGCCCAAGGATGCTTCCAGGCCTGACTTTCCCAAATATTGAGCCACATTCTGTGAGTATGTTAATTCCTTCATCCTCCCCACCTAAAACCTTTTATTTTAAACATAGAATAAAGAAACCTCAGAGCTATATGGCTGAAGCATTGAGCAGGGTCCTTTGATGTTTTTATCCGTGATTGAATGTATTCTGAAGGAACAGCCCATCGAGAAAAATTATGAGCCTTTTGTACAAACTCGAAATGTAGAGTGGTAAAAATCTGTCAAATGGAGAATTTTATTGTGCATAAATCTACCTTAGCTGGTATTCATTAAATGGGTCTCTCACTGTTAACAGTGTATTCCACCTTGGCACACATAGCTTTTAATTCATTTAACTAACATTCCCTCTAGATGTGAGTGATTGCCCTTGGCTATAGGTTTATTTGATTTTTTTTCCCTCTGACTAAAGTCTAATTTTTTTCAAGTTCTCTTTCTAACAGATTGACATTTCTGTCATTGGATTTTTTGGATTTGCCATGTCTCCATAGCCATCGATACCAGTCTTCTTTCCACATGGCCCTCAGGGGAGTGGGAAGTTTTGAGTCTCAGTTTTCAACGGACGCAGAGATCAGAGTTACAGACTTGTAGTCTTGATTAGATGCTGGTTATGAGAGCACCAAGGACCTTGCAGAGAAGGGATGGTGCTGTATTTGGGATACGCTTCCCAACTTCAATTTTTCAGTGTGGCAGGGCTATCACACAAAGCATTATGGGAGATACATGAACCCCAGGGGAAGAACAATCATGAATTGATTCTTGCTTTTTCCCAGGTGAATGAGTTCCTTTGTGGGAAAATGACCTAGTTTTCTCTTACCCTCAAATGTTCTTTCTTTCCTTCCACTTCTTCCATGTAAGGCATCAGAAGGTCATCACTAGATGGATACCTGACCTTCAATGGCCTTACCTCCAGATTGCAATCTGAATAAACCTGCTTCCTCTATGAAGCATCTAGTCTCTGGTATTCTGTTACAGCAACAAAAACTTACCAAGACTAATAGTTTAGAACTGGAAGATTTGTGTTTTCCTGGACAGATGTTGTATTGTGAAAATCTCCATAACTCAAGCAGATATAATGGATCAACAATTGCTTACCCAGCAAATACTGGCAGAGTAATATCAGAGATTTAACAGTGAAGGAAAAATTATTAAAAATAAATTAGAAGTTTCATCAAATCTGGCCATTTTCTTCAGACAGTATTCTGATTTGGTTGGCTTATGTCTCTTTCAAGAGCTCATGTGTTCGAAACTTGCTCTTTAGTTTGGTGATGTTGGGAGGTGAGACATAAGGCCTAGCAGAGGGTCACTGGGTTGGATGCTGGTAACAGAGGGTCTGTAGGATTCCAGACTCTTTCTGGCTTCCTGTTAGGTAATAAGATCTATTGTTCTTCCCACATATGCTTCAATCAGGCCCCACAACGTCCTGGTGGAACACCTTTGGATCTGTAAAACTATAAATTAACATAAAAATTCTTCCTTTCCTAGTACAGAAGCCAGTTCAGTGAGTTGAGTGCTAGACGTACCACAGGATGACTTGATATAAAGCCCTCAGCATCCAAGTATGGCCACAAGAGCTTTTAACCCCAGTGTTGAAGGAGAATGGTATGGTGGTAGGAGACTTGATGGGGCTTGATGCTTCTCAGAAAATAATATTCCCAGTGTACTCATAAGGACATTGATGCCAAGAGGGATCACATCTGAGCTAATCTCTTCATTTTTAAACCACTCTACAAGCTGCTGCCAGTCAATACCCCAAAAATAAGATGCTTGATTCAAGCTGGAAAGTCAATTGCTGTGTTCTAAAACATGGTCAAACTTGACTGTTATTTTAGTCATTATTTGTTGACCAGTATTCAATGAACAATTCAGTTTTAAGTGAGTTCAGCACTTTATTCCCATATCAGAAAAACATCTGTATACCACTAGGATGTGGATGTATCTGCCAACATTTTCACATGCTGAAATTTCATTCCCTCAAAGCATGCAATACTAAGAAGATAGGAATGTAATCTAATTGTGGTTTTTTTGAAGTAGGAGCTCTAAGCAAAATTCTAGGTGAGATAATCTCCGAAAGGTGGAGTCCCCACCACTGTAAGATGAGAGAGATCAAATAAGACCCATGAGCATATACATTTCCCATCTTCTGCAACATGGATCCCTGTACCTCTTAAGAGTTTGCTAGCAAAAAGGAGGAGTAGCCCCTTGGCTTTCATCTTCAGAGACATGATTCATAATTAGCATATTTCTTTATAACTTATCTACCCTGTGGTATTACATTATAGCACCAGAAGACAAAGATACATACAAAGGGAGTTCTGCTTGTTTTTACTAGAAAAGAGAAGAAATCCTTTTTTTTAAAGGTACAAGAACAATTAGAAGCATCAGAAGCATCATATAGTATGAGTCCTAGGTCCAAATTTGTATGTACTTTTGGGTGGTGTTCTCATAAATTGAGCATTTTGTTTTATGGTCCCCTGAATAACAGACCAAAGTGATGAAGCAGGTATCATATGTTCTGGGTAGCTGGATGACAGTGTCGCTGAGCAGTGGATGTTTGTGGAGAATTCCCATGCCTCAGTTCATTGTACCCTCTCTGAGATACTGATAGGGAGACAGCTCACCATACCTAGTTTCAGATGAGAAAGCACATTCATACCATCACATGAAACATCGGGTCCCATCCTGCTTCAGAATCCTGCTTCTCAGATTCCAATTCCTACTCAGCATCACTGTTCAGAATTCCAAACCCCTGATATTTAAACCCTTGAAACCCTGCCATAGTGACTTTTATGTCCAGATGTTATGATCTCCAATCTTTTCATGCCTGGTTTAATTTATCCATTTATTTAGTTTTATTTAAAAAAAAAAAAGGAAAGCCAAGATTTGTTCAGATTGATACGTTTCTCCCTTTCCATCCACATGACTAAATTAGAAGACTTTTCTTTCTGGAGAGAGGTCATTAAAAGGCACAAAGAATTTTCTAGATTGGAACACAATGACTCTAAGGTTGGATCTTGCAATACCCCAGCACCTTAGAACAGAATGTTTTCTACAGTAGTACTTCACTGCTAGTTTAACTACTTGAAATCAACAACAGAAAGAGGTTCTTATTTCAGGTGAAGAGGAAGTAAAAGTCGTGCAGTTATTGTGTTCAGACAAGGATCTGTGTCCTGGTACCTGTTGAAATATCCAGACTTTTGTGTCCAGGCAATGACGTAGACCAGGGACACATAGTTAAATGGAATAGTTTGTTAAGAAAGATAAAGCACTCCTGAGCATGATGGAAGACCAGAAAACTGAGAGAAAAAGCCCTACCCTGGGCCATGAGGGGCGTGGCCCTTCATAGAACATTTACAACTCAGCACCCGCATTCTACACTAGTACATCACTGACTCTTCTGACTCATCCCTGATCCTCACATGAAGTCTAGAAAGAGAGGGGCAACTAGGCTTTATTGGAACATTAATTTCTTTTGTTTATTAATCACAATCTCTATTCTTTACTCTTCAGATCACATTTGGACTGGATAATTTGCCTGAGAAAAGCTTTGCAATGTTGCTTTCTAGGAGATCAGATATTTTTCATGTATTAAGACTTGTTTTTTTCTTTTGTCTTTTTCTTTTTTGAGACAGGGATTCTAGCACATACTGATCTCAAACTCCTTATGTAGCTAAGGATGGCCTTGAACTTCTGATCTTGCTGACTTCATCTCCATTACTTTGGGATCACAGGCATGTTCAACCACACCTAGTCTGTACTAGGGACCAGACAGAGGACACTTC
This sequence comes from Grammomys surdaster, assembly GCF_004785775.1. Classification (NCBI taxonomy): domain Eukaryota; kingdom Metazoa; phylum Chordata; class Mammalia; order Rodentia; family Muridae; genus Grammomys; species Grammomys surdaster. Next base: position 1,373,781 of record NW_021605216.1, on the reverse strand, counting down.
ACGCATGCCAGGCTAGCACACTCTCAACAGAACCATGTGCTCAGCACCTCATCTCTGTATCTTTATGTAATAACTAAAATCTACATCCTTTAGTGAGTAGTTAGTCCATGTTAGACACTGTACTAAGATATTTACATCAATAATGTTGATTCTTATTATAGAAGCTATGAGACAGGTACTATTATTGTCTCCATTCTAATGATTGAGAAATTGAGACAACACAGTGACTCCAAAGCACCCTCAGCCAAGAGGAGAATTCAAAGAAGGACTGTTTGACTGACTTCCTGGAAACATGAAATTAATACCCTAAGCCCAGTACCATTCTGGGTATTATGAGATCTGCTAAAAAAAAATCTATTCTACTCCTGGTATCAAGAGCTTAGTGTCTACCTTTAGAGAGAATCCCTTTACATGTAAAAACATTGAGATGGGGAATTTCATTGCATAGTTCAATGCAAAAGCAAGATGTGACCAGAAGACTAAAAAGACATGAAGCAACAGGAACCAAGCTATCTTCCTAGAGATACTAGGTTGCGAATCCTATGGGAATGACTGGCTACTGGTGCTCAATTTTGACATCCCCCCAGGATTTGGAGGATGGGGTTAGCATATAGCACTCCATGTATTGCTCTGCCACCCCACATAGGGTACCAGCACAGGAGAGAAAAGACAGGAAGGAACCTACGTGCAATTAAGCCCTGATTCTTTCCAAAGGTCCTTTCTGAAGCTCAATAGTTGAGTGCTGCAGGATAAAAGGGGATGACAATAAAGGAAAGAAAAATGGACTGATGATGGGGCTGTGGATAATGGTTCATTATAGGTCAGAAAGAGAGGAAGCTGGCTGGAGGTGGAAGGGGTCTCATCCTGACTGTGGAGAGGATATAGCTCCAAATCTGTAATGCAGAAAAGGGAAGATTTGTGGAGAGCCTTTCAGCTGTGAGCAAGCACAGCTTTCAGTTTTTCTTTCTTTCCTTGGGACATGATTTGTTCTGACTTGATAGTATCTTTCCAGCAAAGCCTGCCTGCACATGTGCTAATTAACAGGCACATAGAAGAGTCCCAAACCCACCTCCTGACGAGAATCCAGAAAACAAGCTGAGGAGATCCAAGAGAGTAAAAGACATACAATGCCAACTCCTAAACCAAAGTTGTCAGTGTGTGGCTGAGGCTGATGAAAATTCATTATCCTTTTATCACTGGGATACTGGGATCTGGTAATTCAATATTTCACAGGTACCCTAGGCAAGTGGGAAAAGGGGACTTACAATTAATTAAGCATCTATTCTCTCCCAAGATCATTTCTAAAGGTTGTTATCTAAATTAAGAGGAAATAAAAAGTAAGTAAATGAACGTGTCCTGTAATGGGGTTTACACTAGTTCATGGAAACTGGTCCACTCTGAAAAACTGGGTGAAAGGTAATGTTCACTCAGGAAAAGTCAGCTCAGTTTTTCCAATTGTGAATTAAATGTCCAAAGCCATCTCTTGAAACTTACTGAGAACACCCATTATCTTATATTTAACTAAAAACACATATATAACATATGAGTACATATGTAGACATAAAGTTTAAATGAAATTATGCCATGCCTTAGTTTGGGTTTTTATTGTTGTACCAAAACACCATGACCAAAAAGCAAGTTTAGAAAGAAAGGATTTATTTGGCTAATACTTACACAGCACTGCTCATTATTAAAAAGAAGTCAGGAAAAGAATTCAAACAGGTTAAGAATCTGGAGGCAGGAGTTGTTGTCAAGGCCATGGAAGGATGCTGCTTATTGGTTTGCTCCCCATAGCTTGCTCAACCTGCTTTCTTATAGACCACAGGACCACCAGCTAAGGGGTGGCACTACCCACAATGGACTGGGCCCTTTCCCATCAATCACTAATTAAGAAAATATTCTATAGCCAGATCTTATGGAGGCATTTTCTTAATTGAGATTCTTCCTCTTAAATGACTTCAGCTTATGTCAAGTTGACACAAGACTACCCACCACATGCCAGTTAGGGTTAAAACACACTCCCAAGGGACACAGACTAACAAAACCTTCAGTGCCAGGTATGTTGACCAAGGTAGTCAAAGAGACTACCTAAAGTATACAAGCAATTGTTGCTGCCCTTGATCGCCTCCTAGAACATGAAGGTAAGAGTGCATTGAGCAATACACTATGTGCTCCTCAATTTTGAGACTTGAGGAACTGAGCTAGAACCAACCTAGAGGTCTCCTTCCCAAGAACTAATTCTCATAGTATCTGAAGATTCAATTCAAGATGCCAGTAGAGAAAAGTCATCGGCAGACCTACCTATGTGAAAAGCCTATGAATTACAATGATGACCATATAGCAAGATGGCCCTAAAGATGCAACAATGGCACATTTATCTTGACAGTAACCTGAAACTTAAGGGTTCTTTGAACAGTTAGCTATGTTGGATTGTGTTTTGCTGAGACAAACACATAAAGGAGTGATTTCCTAAAGGGGGCACAGGTGAAAGGCAGACTGGTGAAAGAACGTTCCACTGAAGCAGACACAAGTGAAATGATATTCTGCTCAGACAAGCATGTGAAAGGACATGTAGTGAAGGATTCTTCACTAACATCATGCATGTATTGGTCCACCTTACATTGTGTAGTTGAGTTGTATTTGTTGTGACTCCATAGAGAGAAATGCACCAAAATCTTTGGTGTGCTAAATTTTCTTGTCACTTCCTCAGACTCTGGCTGATTAGCAGAGTGATGTCAGCTGAAGCAAGATACATTCTGAGGCCCGTGGAGGACATGTAATACTTTGAAGGAGTATAAATAGTACTAGGTGGACAGTGATGAGCGGAACTTGGCTTGCTTGCATAGATAAATTTTGTTGGTCTCACATCTTTGATGATCCTCACTTTACTGAAAGAGGCACAGCCAAGAACTTTCCCTACCATTCCCGTTGGCCATGGTCCCTCCTACTTATTTGTGCCAAGGCTGAGGCCTGGCTGTCTCTACTAGGTAGTGCCACCACTGCTGATTCGTGTTTCCTATCCTGACTCTACTGAACTGGACTGCTGGTATATCTGTGAAGTGTTTGTGAGTGGAGCAAGCTGTCGCTGCTGACTCCTGTGAAATGACCTGTTGATTTCTTGACAATGCAAATGGGGTTTGATCTGAAGAACTATTTCTAAATAGGTCCACTTCTCCCATATGCTTCCTTTCACAATACCTATGGTGGGTGGTGGGCTAGAAGGGAGGTTAAAGCCTTTAAGAACTGCTATTAAAAGTAGGCTTTGAAAAATTAAAGTTACAGTAACCAATGATGGTCTAGTTGGCCTTAAGTCCTACTCATGGGAGGGGAACTCATGGGTGATACTCTAAATCTAGCTAACTGTGTATGCCTGGTGAAATAGCCAAGAACCCTAAAAGAGAACTTGCTATTTTTTCCCTAAACCATTATAATCCCAAACTGCAGTCTAAGTACCTAACCTTATACCCAGAACTAAGTAGCTCTTCCCCATCACAAGCTTCTCTGCAGCAGATACATCATCACAGAAATCCACAACTTTCTGTGAGGTGCCCAGTCATACTGATACATCTACAACACAATCCTTACACTGAAGGCACAGGGATATCACAATACAGGTGGCAGAAAGGTTGTAAGAACCAAAATACTAGGACATAGGCTGAGTGATAGTGTCTTCTATAGATGACAAGGGAGCTGCACTCAGAATTCTCAACTATCTGCTCACTTAAGCAAGGCCTGAATAATGACAGCATCAGTTGGCAAACTAATATGGATTATGAAATCTCACAAGGCTCCACCCTTAGATAGAAGAGCTATGAGAGAGAGGATCGTTCTTGTCCAGGGATGAGATACTGACAGGTTATATAATCTCAAGTGGTCAGTCTTAAACACATATTCTTATGAGAACAACTAAGTGGATACAACAGATTTTATATATACATATACTTGTGCATATGAGTATATATGTATACTTATATATGTTACAATAATAATTAAAAAAGAAAAGGTCATGAATTTGAGGAGGAGAAGGGGGCACAAGAAGAATTAGAGAGGGGAGAAAACAGGTTGGAATATTGTAAATACATTACTCATGCATAGAATTCTCTAAAAAATATAAAAAAGTCAAAACATATGTATTCCCTATGGAAATTCAGAGGATATTACTGTATGTCAGCTCAATTACTCGTATGTGAATTCTTTGCATGTGGCTTTCCATCCTTATACATAGATATAAGCATCTGTTAAAATCCTGTAGATGTAGATCTAGAATGCACTGGAGGGTCACACTAACTCAAAGGAAAAGCGAACGGCATCAGACTCACAGAACAGAAACCAGGAATGTGCTTTGTAACTAAGAGATTTGCTTCTGTCATGAGGGCAGCCATTGTCTAGTTTCCCCTTTTAATTTGGTATGTCCGTGTAGGCAAAATGAAATAGAACTCCAGAAATAGCTGCTAGCTGAGGGTTGTGAATAGGTTCCTGATTGGATTGGGGTCCATGCCTGGACTAGTCTACTGAGAGTGTGGAAGCTCAGGCCAACCACTGAATGGCAAAGATACTGCTGGCTGCATGATCCCTCTATTCTACATCTCCAGATTAAGCCCTGTTACATCAAACTATAACAAAGACTTATTTTTACTGAGTGTTTACTGTCTAGGAGGTATTTTCTAAGTATTTACCTGTATACATTAATAAATTATCATAGTATAATAAAAAGTACATGATCTTTAGTTTAATACTCTATTATACAGAGACAGAGAAAGACAGAAACAGGGAGGCACAAAGAGAGAGAGAGAGAGAGAGAGAGAGAGAGAGAGAGAGAGAGAGAGACAACCTGGTGAGAGGCCACTGAAAGGATATCACATCTGTACAGGATATTGACAAAATAAAATCTAGATGAGCTGACTTGGAGCTGGGGCAGTTGGGCCAAGGATGTTTTCACCCTTAGAGATGCATTATCCAGAAATGTAGGCTAGAACCAGGCTGTCAGTTGCAGACCTACTGGGTGTGACTCTCAGGAGGTATGGAGAAGGCTGTCCATTTGACTTGCAAATAGATGAGCAACTATTCCTCTACTGAGGAATTTGTGAAGTTGCAGAGATTTAGGGGTTCAACATTCAAACTAGAGGAGGACATAAGTGTCAGCTTTACCACATTGCCAGGAAGCGGTCAGGACTGTACTGTTGAGTTTTGTTGGCATTTCTTTTTTTGATAATGCCCAAAACTCCACAGCATATTCTCCCTCATTTTGGATTTTTGTCTTTAGGGAGATGATATTCTCTGGCTAGGACCCAACAGGGTAAGGACAGAGAAAGAATCAAAGCAGAGCTTAAGAAGAATAAGTACTTAAGGCCCAGGAAGAACAAAATGAACACACTAGGTCATGAAACAAGGAACTGAAGGAATTCTGAAACAAGGAAATGAAGTCAGAGTACCACTGGAGAAGAAGATGATCAACCTATCAGCACCATGGCTAAGTGTGTAAACCAAGTAAACTATCCATACAAATGCATATGAATTCCAGAAGACAGGCAGACATGGATAAATACACATGTGAATTTCTCAAGTAGAAAAAGCTATCATATCAGAGGTAAGAAAAGCAACATACTAAATGATATACCAAATAATGAAACAGAGTAACATGAACAGCTAATAGTAATATTATAATTATAAAAATAAAATATTGATAATAGATCATGGCATTCAGAGTGCTTGTGGCATTAAAATATTGGTATTTTTCTCTTTCTCTGGTAGAGTGGTAACTTGTATTTATTAATTTTCAAAACTTTAATCAACTGTGTTGACACATTTGGTTATTTGCCTATCTCTATGCCGATGTTTGAAAAAGAGACAAATTATAGGATGCTTCTAGAAAGTATGAAAATTTGAAAGTTTAAAAACAACCAGAACTCTCTTTTTATAATACTTAATAGGAAGGCATATTTTGCATCATTAATTTACTACAGAGCAGCACTGGCAATGAACAAACTCTGTCAACCCAAAGATGGCATCAAAGGACCATGCAGTAGACCTAGAAAATGTCTCAGAACTTCCTTCATCAAAATCATAAAATTATCAGGCTAGAGAAAAGTCCTGGTGCTAACATGGCAACTCTCAACCATCTGTTAACTCCAGTTCCACAGGTTCTGACTCCCTCCTTTGGCCTCCAATGGTTCTGCATGCCAGTGGTGCACATTCATACACAAAGGCAAAATGTTCAGACACATGAGATAAATTTCCTCGTTAGGGTTCCTATTGCTGTGATGAAACACCATGACCAAAGCAATTTGTGAAGGAAAGGGTCTATTTGGCTTACACTTCCAAATCACTGTTAGTCATTGAAGGGAGTCAGGGCAGGAACTCAAGTAGGGAAGGAACCTGGAGGCAGGACCTGATGCAGAGGCCATAGAGGACTACTGCTTACTGGCTTGTTCCTCATGGCTTGCTCATCCTGCTTTCTTATAAAACCCAGGACCTCCAGCCAAGTGATGTCCCCAACCACGATGAAATGGACCCTTCCACATCAATCACTAATTAAGAAAATGCCCTACAGCTGGATCTTATGGAGGCATTTTTCAAGAGAGGTTTCCCTTCTTTCAGAGAACTCTAGCTATTGTTGAGTAAACATAAAACAATATAAGTAAGTAATTCTTTTTAAAAACACATAAAAATAAAAAGCAACTCCACTGTGGCATAAGAAGCATGTAGCAATATGGTGGGAGAATGTGTTTGTAATACACTTGTCTAACTAGGACTCGCAACCAGAACAGCTTAAAATTCCCAAAACTCCAGGGAAAAGTAGAAAGTAGGCCAAAGAAACTTCACCAAGGGTTATATTCAAATGACCAATAAGCATATGGAAAGGAGCTCAGCTTCATTATCTGATAAAAAGATGCAAATTGGAAACACAAGGAGATCCCATTGCATATCTACAAGGAAAACTAAAACGAAAATAGTAAGTGTTGGCAGGGTTGTGGAGCAGTTGGAGTTCTTACATGCTGCTGATTCAACTGCTTAGGAGAACTCTTTGGAGACATATATTTAAAGCAAAAAGTGCATGAGATACACTGTCCTAAGTATATATACTCAACAAAATGCTTTACAATGTACACCAAAGGGTGCACAAGCATATTCAAAATAGCACTAATCCCAGCAGATAAAAATGAGAATGAAAGCAAATGTGCAATGCTTCTCAAGAGTAGAGTAGATAAATACATCAGATGTATTCATACAATGGATGCTGTCCAGAAGGGAAAATGAAATAGCTACTATCAAACTCAACACCAGGATGAGTTTCACAAACACAACCTGAGTGAAACAAGCTAGACACAGAAGAATAAAACCGTGTACTTCCATGTGTGTACAAAGCTCAAAATAGATAAAACTTAAATCTTTTAAGATTAAAGCCATTGACAAGGATAAGGGTAATGACCGAGACATGCCTAGGGATGCTTAGAGACCCCCAGTCCTGTTCTACAATCTAAGCTGAGTATTGCTTTCATGAGCATTTGATATCTTGTACAAAATTAGGATCCCCTCCATTGAAGAATTGCATCCTGGGCTGGCAGGGATGGCTTAGCAGTTAAGAGGTTGTTCTTAAAGAAAACACAAATGTCCCTAACTTTAGTTCCCAGGAATCCAATGCCTGTGGCCTCCATGGACACTTATACTCACTTATGCTTCACATGCACACACACACACACACACACGATTAAAAATGACAAAAGTAATTTTTAGTAATTTATTCATATGTACATTAGATCCCAACTGTAGCTTCTCCTCCCTTCCTCTGCCCCTCATCTCTCCATCCCACACCACCTCTTCCTTCTCCATCTATTCTTCCTTCATATTCCTTCAGAAAAGGACAAACCTCCCAGTGATACCAACTACACGTGGTATATCAAGTCGTAATAAGATTAGGTACCTTTCCTCATATTAAGGCTGGACAAGGGTCTCAGAAACAGGCAAAAATATAAATAACCTCATGCTCCCTCCATTCAGAGTCCCACCACAGAAACATCAAACTAAACAACTGTAACATATACACAGAGAACGTAGGTTAGATGTATGCTAGCTCCCTGATAATCATTTCAGTCTCAGTGAGCCCCTATGCAGTCAGGTTTATTGATTCTGTGGGTTTTCTTGTGATGTCTTTGACCTATCCCCTGGCTCCTACAATCCTTCCTCTCCCGCTTCAGCAGAATTCCTCCACATCTGCCTAATGTTTGGCTGTGTGTCTCTGCATCTGTTTCTATCAGTTGCTGGATAAAGTCTCTCTGGTGATAATTGGGTTGGGCATCAATCTATGAGTATAGCAGAATATCATTAGGAATCACTTATTGACATTTTTTTTGCCAGTCATGTTCAGTTCTATCCTATGTATCTGAGCCACTGGGCCTCTGGTTTCTGGTCCTCCAGGCAGTGTCAGGGGTGGGCTCCCTCTCATGGCATGGGTCTTAAGCTGGATCAGTCATTGGTTAGCTACTACTGAAATTTCTGTGCCACCTTTACCCCAACACAAGATGCTGGCAGGACGAACTGTAGGTCCAAAATTTTGTTGCTGGACTGGTGTCCCAAATCCTCCTCTGAAAGTCTTGTATAGTTTCAGGAGATGGCCACTTCAACCAAAGAAAAGATAAAGAGAAATGTGGTACATTTACACAATGGGTATTACTCAGCTGTTGAAAACAATGTTATTGTGAAATTTGCAGGCAAATAGATGGAACTAGAACATATTGTGCTGAGAAAGGTAACCCAGACACAGAAAGACAAACATGGTATGTACTCTCATATAAGTGGATATAAACTGTAACATAAAGGACAATCATGCTACAATCCACAGACCCAAAGAGGCTAAGTAACATGGAAGGCTTAAGTGGGGATGCATGGGTCTCCCTGAATAGGGGAAATAAAATAGATAGTACAGGTAGACTCAGGGATGAAATCAGGAGGGATCAGGTGGTGAGAGGATGGAGGGAGAGTACTGGGAGAGACAACTGGAATTGGGGGTAAAATATTTTTAAAGGATGGGTTTTTTTTTTGAGTATGCACTCTTACCTTCTTAAAAATGATTAAAAACAGTGCCCCGTGGGTCTGATATATCCACCTTCAAAAAGTAAAGAGAAAAGGTTCCTGGAGCAAACTGGCTAGTGAAACTAGTTGAGTTGGCAAGCTCTGGCTTTGATTAAGGGAGAATGAAGGAGGTAGAAGCATAATTGGGAGTATTTATTTTCATGTCTCAGCTCTCTAAATAGATGTGTGCACTCCTGTGAGTCCATACATCAACATACATATACATATGATTATATGCCATACAATAAACACGTGAAAGAAGAAAAATAAACAAAATAAATTGAAGAGTGTTCTCAGATAGAAGATGAGATAAAAACCATTACGACAACCACAACTACTCTCTCAGCAGAAAGGGGAATGCTCCAGGAAGTCTGAGGAGAAGGTGACCAGGACCTCAGAACTCTCTATGCCTGGGTCACATTGCTGTTAGCCAAAGGGAGCAAACTATTTATTCACTGATCCATCTAAGCATCCACCAACTTATCCATTTACTTATCTATACATACATTCATCCATCCATCCATCCATCCATGCAGCCACTCATCAATGGATATTGATCCACTCATGCATGCATACATGCATGCATGCATTCATTCATCCATCCATCCATTCATCCATCTTTCATCCACTCATTCCATTCATCCATCCTTCCAGCCAGCCAGTCACCCACCCACCCACTCATCATTCAGTCTTCTATCTGTCCATACATCCACAGTTCATCCATTTATTCATCTGCAGACCATTAGCCTGGAATACACGGCAATCCATCTGCCTCAGTCAAGTTCTGAGATGATAGGCATGTGCCACCACCACCATGTCCAACTTAAGTTCTGCTTTTAAAAATGTATTTTCTATTTTGTGTCCCTAATTTAATGCAGTGAATAAATCATTTTAATGGAGCAGTGGGTAAGCCTGCTGAGTTGACAGACATCATTTTCATTTATCCTATCTATATATAACCTTAAACTTCTGTCCTTTACAAAAGGCCAATGGTTTTGTTGGCCTGATATTCCACACTCTGTCTCATTTTGTTCTTTGCAGCATCTTCAAAATATGAAACATTAAGATTGCTGTCTGGAAAAGAATGAGCATACCTCATGATACAAACTACACACTGCACAGCAGCCTGCTCTATCCCTCTCTTCTTCCACAGAAAGCTCAATTTTGAGATGAAAGAGCATGAAGCTTTGCTTCATGAATACAAATGTGGGATGATTGCAACAAAGGCCTCGCCATCTATTTTTTTAACCAGTTATATTTATGCCTATTCATTCGGAAAGAAACACATACTCCTGTATTTTCCAAGCTCACTGATTATGTGAGAGCTTCTTCCTAAGATTTTTTTTTTCCAGAATGTTCTATAGTGTTAGCATTTGCATGCACAGATTAATGCTGCACAGACACCTGCTGAAGTTTTGCTCAAAAAAAAATTCAAAGGTTCAATCCTATTGTCACTACCGGCTGTTAAATAGTCGCAAGTTGTTCTATTTGCTTTGTCATCTTTCTGACATTATTTGCTCTGTTATGTGACATGACAGGCCAGGAAATTTTGCATTTAATTCTGCATACATATGCATACAAACAAGCATGTGTGTGTGTTTGTACACACACACACACACACACACACACACACACAAACACCAGAGATTTTTGTCTACTTCTGCTCTAGCTGAGATCTATTGCTTCAGGTAAATGGGGTTAGGAGAAGGAAGAGAAAGATGATGAAGGAGGAAAAGGAAGAGAAGGAGAAAGAGAAGGAGGGGGAGGAGGAGGAGGAGGAGGAGGAGGAGAGATGGGAGGATCTAGATGCCTTGAATCGCAGTGTTCAGGAGGTAGAGGCAAGTAGATCTTTGTGAGTTTCAGAGCAGTCTGACAGACAGAGCAAGTTACATAGAAAGACCCTATCTCAAAAATACAAAATACAAAAAAAAAGTGGTATATATTCACAATGGGATTTTGTTCTGCCATACAGAAGAACCATTAAATCAGAGAAATGGATGGAGATGGAAATTATTTTTGTAAAGTGAAATCAGCCTTCAATGGAAAGACAACTACTGAGATTTCTTATGTGCTCAGCCTAGGTTTTGATTTATATATACATATGTATGTATGGGAGTGGTGCAAAAGAGATAAGAGACCATGAGGGGGAAAAGAGCGCTTACAAGATGGGACAGAGGGCAACAAAATGCATGTATTGTGAAAGAAAAGTAGGTGATGGGGAAGAAAGTGGACCAAGAAAAAGAGGAAGGAGGAGGCTTAGCCAAAGCAAAGTGTGGAAGCTCAGTGGTTTAAATGGAAAAACCAAGGCTCAGAGAGTGGGAGGCTGGGTAGCTTCACAGGGCTCATGACAGGCAGAGCAGGAGCCATGAGACTCTTGTTTCTGGTATTCAGAGAGTAACTTCTATGTCAAAAACCATATGCATGGTGACAGCTGTGATATTGACCCCAAACATTATTAATCACAAAAATACATTCTCCTCTCTACAGGGAGTGCCAGAGAGATGAGCTTGTTCCTATTACTGCCCAGTTACTACATTAGGTCACTTTAAGCATTTTATCATTTATTTAAAACTTTAGGGCCACATCATATGCTAAGCCGCGAGGCAGAGTAAAAAAGGATACTTAGGGTGTGCTAGATTCAATTACTGGTTTATTGTGTGTGGTTTGGCCTATTATAAATCAATCCACATAATACAGACTTCTCAATAGCCTTAGAGGTGTTTTTGTTGTTATCTTTTTTTTTCTTTCAATTTTGTGGAGGAAGCAGTAACAATCTATGGACAAATCACAATGTCAACCTTTATTAGAAAAACCCTTTGAAAATATTCTGCTCAGAGCTCTGTCTGGAAACTTAGATGTTAAAATAATATTTTTGGCTATATGAACATGACTTAATAACTTGTTGGGAAATTAGTCATTGAATTCCAGCCATCCTAAGGCAGAGATTTTTTTTTATACAGACCCCAGTTCTCTCTTAGGCAGCAACTCATAAGGGGTCTCAGGAGGTACCAGAAGCTTTCAAGGGATGCTCTGGAGGGGGCCACTTCCCTGGTGTGGTTATCAGGAGTTTCAGGGATGCTATGCAGCTGTGATCCTCCCCATCATAGCTATTGTCTGCACCTCCTCTTGGCTTAGTCAGCCAATTACACAGCAGCCAGATCATTTGGTCTCTGTAAGAAGTTTGGACTCCACTGTATCTCTGCCATCTCCTCCTTTCAAACTATTTCCTCTCTTTCTTCCTCCCCTAATTGGGGAAGTTTATAAGCACAAGCAGCTGTAGAGTGAATCGTTTTGAAGAATTCAAGCTGAGAAACCTTTTTCTCCTAGGCAACATTCCATAATTTTAACTTATGTAGAACTTTTGTAGAGACAAAGCCATGTTTGTGTGGTGAGTGAGTGTGTGTGAGTGCACGCGAGCGTGTGGTTTAGTTTTGTTTTGAAACAAATGTAGTTCAAGCTGTCCTTGAACTCACAATTGTCTGCCTCAGCTTTCCCATGAACACAAGCAATAATGCCTGTAACAACACCATCTTGAGCTCTGACTTCCACCCCCTTTCTTTGTCTTTTTGCTGCATCATTTGTCCAGTCATTATGTTTTCCAAAGCCAGACTTAGATGTGCTCCCTGCCTCTAGAATCTCTGTCCACCTCTTTTTGATGTTCCCTTCACCTTCAAGAATTTCAGTGCCATGTTTACCACATCCAGAGGGATTATCCTAGATTGGCATACGCACCCAAAGGTGGCGATCTAAGCGATCTAAGCAACACTGGTGTTTCCAAATGGAACCAGAGACCACACAGCTTACTTCCAAAGACTGAATAACTATTCTTGGTGGCAGAGGAAGTGATTTGGCCTGTGATTCATTAGGAATGAAGAACATGTGTGTATGTGCACACATGCTCATACACACACACACACACACACACACACACACACACACCATAATAAGATCATACATTCTCCATAATAAGATCACTGGACACTCAGTAGAAAGAGCAATTTATTTTATAACTTTGCGAAGTTGACTGGAGCCAACAGATTAAGAATTGCAGGCTGTGCTGCAGCAATACCAAAACAGATTTTATAGACAGGTCCCTTCATTCCTTTTCTCATGGGCTGAGTAATAAAGTAAAATCCTACAAGTCACCTGCCACTTCTCTTTGTCTGTCTGTTTCTCAACAAAAAGTCTACTTGAATTCACCTCTATATTTTTTTGTTGGATGACATTATTCCTGGAGTTTTATGAACAAATGTCTGCTCACCACAAATAGGCAACAATTGACCAATGTACAGATATTACCAAACTCCAACTTGGTGAACCAATGATTTATTGGAATTACTTATAGGAATATGAGTGAGGGGTTGCTTACAGGAGCAGATTTTGCTAAGAGACCACTGTAGCACCAAAGCCCACCATGGTGTGGGTAAGAGCTCATGAATGCTGGAAACCAGGAACATACTAAACAGCCTACAGACAGCTTGACAGGTTGGAGAGCATCCTTTCCAGCATCTCATGTGGCCTGAGAATCTTCCAGGCAGCTCAGCTGACCTCTAATTCTTTAGGTGGTTTGGCTTATCTGAAGGTGTTTCTCAGAAGTCCTTACTGCTCATGTATGCTTGAGCAGTGAGGGTCTAGAGAATCTGGTGAGTTTCAGGGACTTCCTGGTGCTATTGCATTGTTTACTTCCTGAGCTTAAGGAGCATTCCTGAAGCATAGAGTGTTTTACATCTTGTAAGGCATTGGATTAATTATTAAATCATTATAATTAACTATTGTTATCCACAGAGGGGAGTGGAACATTCAGAATAAGAAAACACAGGCAGACTGTGATGTTTATGATCTAAGAAGTGAATTGATGTGTCCATTAGTGGCCACCAAGAAGCTCAATGCTTACTCAATGTTAAGTACTGAACCCAGTCTCTAGATTCCTAGCTCTAAGTTCTTTTTTCACCATACTGTCTTCCTTGAGAATATCCAGCGATTTAAAATGCCTTCTACCTGAAACCCAACTTAGTCCCTCTCCAGCATGAGCAGAGTTGTGTGTTCATTTCTGGAAAGGACTTAATATATGATTGTACTTCCCAAAGATGGTCAAAATGGACAGAGTGCAATGAGCTTTACCCTAGCCTCCAAGAAAACATGAGCTGCTTATGTCCAAAAGAGGGTAAACTGAACAGTGACAGATCCTGGAAAAACCAAAGACTTCTTTCTGACTCATTTCCCACAACACTGACAGAGGCCTGCCCCAAGGAAGGTGTGGGTGGAATTGTTTGCAGAAGTAATTGCTCCGGGCTTCAGCGTCAGTGTTCAGTGCTTCTGTGGTTTGGGCTCCATTATGAAAAGTGTCCTTTCTACTTCTTCCTGCTTAGTAGGCTTGAATTTTGTGGCTCTGAATTTATCCTAGCACAGCTGGAAAGGAGCACGCAGTAGATCCAGGTCCTTGGGGGCTGCTGAGGAGCAGGGAAGTATGCCCAGGGGACAGGGCATGCCCATGTGTCCTCCCATCAGACCAACTGCGCTCTCCATGGTTGCTTCACATTAAAAGTATAACTCAGCTTGTTAAGACTCCTTGAAAATATCTTGCCTGAGGCAAAGAGTACTGTAGAAAAGCTGTGGGATTTTTATTGTTGTTGTTATTTTGTTTTGATACCAAAATAAACAAGCAAAATTCTGTTTTAACCTTCATGGTCTCAAAACACATCACTTCTATCTGTGTAGGTAATCAATTATTCCATCTACATAAGTAATTTCCCCTTCTGATTACATTATGCATCCCTGGGAATATTTTTCTGAAGAATAAATGATTATGGGCTGGTAAAATTTATATCTTGAATGTGTTAAGTCACTAATATTGAAACACAAGGAGACAAACACCTTTCTCTTCCTCTCCCTCTCCCTCACTCCTTCTCCCTCTCTCTCTCCCTCTCCCTCCTCCTCCTTTCCTCCTCCTCCTCCCTCCCCCTCTCTCTTGCATGCACACACACAGTGTAAAATCTTCTCCCACTTATCTTATTGTTCCTCTTGAGATGTCACCTAGAAACAATGGAAGAAGTAACTAAAAATGTTTAGCCAGTGGTGAAATTCCAGATACCCACTGACCACCTCAGCAGTTATTTAGGAAAACATGACGATCTCTGAAGTGAACACACCACAAAAAACACCTCTTCAGCTGATACAGAAGAAATAAATAAATAAATAAATAAATAAATAAATAAATAAAGCTAGCATTCTTCTTCCAGAGGTCAATGTCCATGTGGAGGCCTCATATAGGAGGGAGATCCATAGTGGGATGAGTCCTGTACTTAGTGAGCCTCAGCTTTTATATCTGCCAAATGGGTTTAATGCCTCTGTTCTCAAATTAGCTCCAGTGTGTCATTGCTGACTAAGTCTGGAGTAGTGGATACCAAGGGCTGGCAATCAGACCCATAGTGTAGACTATGGAGAAAAAAAAAGTGGAACTGGAAAATGTCCAAGGAGAAAGTCAGAATAGAGGGAGATAAATAACAACAACATTAAAGAAGGTTTGAGGGGACTAGGGAGATGCTGCAGTAGGTAAAGCCTTTGCTACTCAAAGCTAATTGACCTTTGTTCATACCCCAGGACCCACATAAAAACAACTGTAGTAGAATAGCCTGTAACCTTAGAGTACCTCTACTGGGCATTGGAGGAAAGACAGGAGAAGCCCCTGGCCTAAGGCAGCAGTGGACAGCAAAAGAAAGAACCTGCTTCAAAGAAGGTAGTACTTCTTTGAGTCTGGACTCTCAAGGCTGTCTTCTGACCTCCTCCACACATGAGTCATGGCATGTATGTACCTCCAAACACACATTCCAAGGTACACACAGTCATACATGCACACAACAGTTAATAAATGTAAAAGGTTTGAAGCAACTTTTCAAGGTTAAATGTAAATTTGGTATGCTAACAAGGCCAATCTTTATTGTGAGAAATGAGCTATCATGGACACTAAATTAATTGTCAACAGAACTCAGTCATGGCTGTTTTTCTTCAAGACTAACTCTGCAATTCAAACGAGATCATCTGGGATGACAATCTGAATGCCAGCCGTATTGTTAGCACAACTCCACGAGAACATTTTCTTTTCACTTCAATATAAGGCAGATGTCACAGCTATTTGGTGCATTCAAAATATAAAGTTAAGATAAAGGGAAACAGTATCAGTCAGGAAACCTGGGATTAGGGCATGAACACTGTTGTAGGTAAGAGATCTCTGCTGACTGGCTGTGCTGCCTAACAGCTAGGACACCCAAGCATGAAGTGCACCCTTACTTGTCTGCTGCCGTCTTTTAAAGATGGAAGGTAATTAGTCCTGCCTTAGGAGTCTTATCTAGTGAGGATCCAAGCATAGCAAGTGATGTGAAAGGATTCTGTAAATGGTAATGGGCTGCACAAATATGCTAGGAGGTAAATGTAGCACTTCTTAGAGTCCTAGCTTTAAATCCCCAGTGATGCTTGCCCTAGTCTTACCTTATTCTGATGAAGCTCCCCAGGTTAGCCACCAACACAAGTGCATGCACACATAGAGGGACATGTACACTTGCCTACACGAGTACACACAAAAGCATGCAAATACACATATGCACACATGCACACAGAGGCATGCACACACACACACACAAAAGCATGCACACATGCATAGATACATACACATGCATACACGTGAACATTCATCTATAGGTGCACACACACACATATATACCTATACACAATCATAACAACTGAAAAAAAACCCAGGGCATAAAGTAATCAAGGGGTGGGGGATTTAGAAGTGATTTGGTCTACAATTTTTCAGAGCCCATGAGAATTCTGTCATTCTCCTTGAAGTTGTGCTCCCTTGTAAGCAGAATTGGCATGGAGCACTGTGTCCCCCAAATGACATCAGCCTGGCTCGGTGACTGCGTGCCTTGAAGCCACCACAGGGAGAGAAAATGAAGTAGCATGGTGGCACTTCCAGAAGCATCACTTCTCCCTCTGTTGCCTCTTTCTTCTCATTATGAAGAACAGGCTCTCCTCAGCTGACATCATTCAGTAGGAGGAAAGCAAGTGACATCCAAAGGCTCACAGCCAAGTGTCTGATGAGAACAGTGGTACTGAGCATGTTTCCTTCGAGCTGCCAGGCCCAGATCACCCACTCCCCACCCTGTTGGCGTATGGGCATGACAGCAGAAACCAACTTGCCATGTTGGCTCCTTCCTCATTATCCACCTCATGCCAATATTCAAGGCTATATTCATCACAAGTATATCAATGATAAAAAAAATTTGCAGTAAGATAACCTCAAGTTTAATCAGATTTTCTTTATCTTCATTGCTCTAAGTGATGCAAGGCAGTGAGGAATGAGTCAGAATATATAGGAATGTGGTTTATTTATTATTATACAATTAGGGCTTAATTTCCTTATATAATTTTAAATTATAATAATAATACATACAGGTACATGAGCTTGTACAAACATAAAAAGCAGAGCATGTGGAGGAGATGGTTTAGCAATTAAAAGCACATACTGATCTTGAAGAGGGCCTAAGTTCATTTCCCAGCACCCATGTCTGTGACTCCAAATGACTTACTCCAGCTTTAGGAGCTCTACTGACCTCTTCTGGACTCAGTGGGCACTGCACTCATAAACACACACACACACACACACACACACACACACACACACAAATAAAAATCTCAATCTTATTTTAAATGCAGAAGGAGAAGAAGCTTTCCATACATTACTACTGTTTAATACACAGTAATACCACTTTTTCCAAAAAAAACAAATAAAACAATCTTATATAAGAAATGACAACCAAAATCTGATGTAAAATAGTCAACAGAATTGGAATTAGAACGAGACAACAGAAGAAACATCCAGTGTAGTTGACCATAGAAAGTTTGAAGCTCTAGGAAAAAATATGAAACCTTTCTTTTGAAGAATATAAGTTTGAACCTAAAAATTAAGTCACCTTTTAGAAATCAAAAGTTTGTAATTTCTATAAGGAATGTTGTATTTGAATTTGCATGTTAAACCTTATAAACTTAAAGTGTGATTTTTATGTTAAATTTACAAAAATTTAAGTTTTCCCTTAATTGCTGAATGACAACCTTTATTTATTACCTAAAACAATTGCATAACTTGCTTTTAGAAATTTTGTTATTGGGACATGAGTTGTGTGGGTTACTGTATAGGATCCTAAAATGCATGTGGGGAAGATTAATTTCAAGTAAAAGTTAATTTGAAAAAAAAAGAAAAGAGAAGAAATGACAGCCAAAATATTATGCAAAATGGTATAATTGGAATTAGAATCAGACAGAAGAATAAATATCTGGTCTGTTTTCATAAATGTATGCCTTGTGACCAATTAGGATAAAAGGAGATTTCAACTGCATTACTAATTAGCATTTTATAAATAATTTGTAATAAGATAAAGTGGAAAACAGTAAAAAGCATAACAGTTAAAGAGAGATTTGAACTTTTTTTATCAGACTTCTACAGAAAACTTCCAGATAAAATAAATTATAATATCTTAAACTAGAGTTGTCTAATTTTCATTGAACCTTCATAAAACTTTGTTTCAGTTAAGCACTTATCTATAGACAGTTTATCTGTGGTTTATCCATCAAAAACTGTGTTCTTTTCTTTTAGTGTTATGTGTTCCATGGCAGAGAGAATACAGTTTCCTGCTTTGTCTGTTTTATACATAACTATGCAGTGGATATTAACTATCATCTAAACTTCAGTCTCAGAACCCATGTCCGAGGTGAAAGCTGTGTTTTCTGTTGTCTTCCTGAAGAGACCAGTGTGAATCAGTGGACTGGGTAGATAATGCTTTTATTTGATTTGCTTGTCATTCTATGTGATTCTTTTCCTTGTCTCATCTCATGTGCAATGTTATAATCTTTACATGTGATGGGTTAGAACACTTTACTTCTACCTAAAACCGATGGGTTTCAACATCAAGGCGTAGTATCAGCACCACGGACAGCACCCACTTGCTGATGCAAAGACTAATGATGCTAATAGGGGCCTGAAGACAAGTTCTCACAGAGTTTACAAAATCGTTTCACAGGCCAAAATGGTCAGGAAAAAAAAGTGTAGTGACTATATCAGCCTACAGACATGATTCTACAGAGTGAAAATGAAGGCTAAGAGATGGCTCAGGATGTAATCTTGCCACCAAGATTAATGAGCTGACTTTGATATCCAACATGAAGAGAAATTAACTCCTGACCATTGTCCTTTGACCTCTAGGTAGCATATGCTCCCCCCAAATAAATATATTATCACACCCCCAGTCCCCAGTGATTATTGCAGAAAATTGTGGGAAAAGATTTTAAGAACCAGAGTCTGGATGGCTACATGGAAAGACATACCAGGACAATAACATATGTGAACTCACAGAAGCTGTGACATCATACACAAGATCTGTGCAAGTTCAAATCAAACAAAATGCTAGCATGACTAGAGGAGGTAATCACGATGCTCCATCTCAGTTGAGGAGCTACTGAAAACGGGCAGCTGTTAGGAGAGGAGGGTCCATTCTTTTTAAAGATATGGTCATTGGTGAGTCAGCCATGCTCCATTATGTTGCCATTATCCAAGAATATATTGACAGCTCAAATTGAAGTTGAGATATTAAAAAAGTAAGACATTTGGTTGGTGAACAGGGAATGGAGTGGATCTGGAAAGAGCTGGGTGAGGAATAGAAATGGTCAAAATACATTACACATAAAATTCTCAAAGAACTGACAAAATAAGTAATTGTGGAATGGGTCCAATTTTCATGGCAATGTCATTTTTAAATCTAATATTTATAGAGGAAAATATAAAAGGAGATGAGATTTACTTTTTAAGGAGATCTTATAAAACCATCATCCTGGCATAAAAATCATTTTATATGTATTGACCAAAATACTCAAGAAATCACTGGCTATCAACATCATAATAAATATGGTATCTTCCTTAGTAACCCAGAATAGGGAGCAGCATCCTAATATGCAGAATACTATAAAAAATAATGATACAGTGTTTTGAATGGGCTACAGCATTGTAGTCTCATCAGTATTTTATTTGCCTTTGAAGAAGTAGCAATAAAAAATTGTTCAGATTTGATTCAGGTATATATATAAGACTATTATCTTAGTTAGGGTTTTTTCTATTGTTGCGATAAAATACCATGACCAAAAGCAGCTTATGGGAAGAAAGGGTTTATTTCAGCATATAATTCCATACATATCACCATCTACCACTAAGAGAAGTCAGGGCAGGAACCTAGAGGCAAGAACTGATGTCAAGATTGTGGAGAAACGGTACTGATTGGTTTGCTTCCTCATTGTTTGCTCAGCTGGTTTCTTTGTTTTTAAATTAATTATTCATTTATTTACACCCCTAATGTTGCCCCTCCAAGTCCTCCTCCCAGATTTCCTCCCCTATCTCCCTTCCCTTTCACCTCTGACAGGGCACCCCCCCCCCATATCCCTCTACTCTGGTGCACCAAGCCTCTGCAGTGTTAGACAAATCATCTCCCACTGAGACCAGACATGGTAGCCCTCTACTATATATGTACATGGGGCCTTGACCAGCCCAGGTACACTTTGTGGTTGGCAGCTCAGTTTCTAGGAGCTCTCAGGGGTCCAGGTTAGTTGACACTGTTGGTCTTCCTGTGGGGTTGCCATTTCCATGAGGGCCTTCAATCTTTCCCCTAACTCTTCCATAAGGGTTCCCCACTTCCACTCAGTGTTTGTCTGAGGGTTTCTGAATCTGTCTCAGTCAGTTGCTAGGTAAAAGCTCTCAGAGGGCTGCTATTCATCCTGGTTTCTTGTACAATCCAGAACAACCCACTCAGGATTGACAGCATGGCAGCACTCTTCTTGGGATGTGTCTTCCCACATCAATCATTCATCAAGAAAATGCTCTATAGACTTTCCCACAAGGCTGTCCCAAATAACTGTTTCCTAGGTTAAGATTACATAAAAACTTGTCAACACAACTACTGCATGTTCCATTGTAGCCAGTGTCTCAGGAACATGTGCTATAAGTCCTGTTCACTAACCTGAGAAATTTCTTAATAATTATTTAAATTATTTATTAAATTCTTAAATTATTTATCATTAATTAAATTATCACCCATTATACTCATAGCACTTCTGCCTTAGCAATAAGATAAGAAAGACAGATCTGTTGGACTTAATTCTCGTTCAGTGCAGGATCAGACCTAATGTCCAAAAGGAATGATGTTGGTAGACTGGTAGAATAAGAAAGCAAGGGTGGAACCCAATCAGCCATCACTGAGCAGAGAAAAGGACAGCCAACAGAAACTCTTCTATCATCATAAAGAACACAGAGAACATAAAATAATGATGTTTAAGTAAAATTACACAGGGGACTGGAAAGATGACTAAGCAGTTAACAGCACAGTCTGATCTTGCAGAGAACCCAAGTTGGGTTCTCAATTCCTATGTCGGGCACCTTACCATTGCCTGTGACTCTAGCTTCAGGAGAATCTCATGCCTTCTTCTGTCTTCTGAATGCAACCTTCAAATTCACATAAACACACTTTCCAGCTCTGGTTCTGTTATTAATTCACTGGGGGTTTTATTTGCCTACTTTCAATTTCCTTTGTTGCATATAGCAGGCAGGTTACGTAACTCAACTACACAACCTGGCACTTCTGCATGTAGTATTTGAGAGACTTGTGTTTCAACAATAAGGGTACCTTAGTCAAACAGGCCAACAATCAATTTATTGTTCAAATACAATCACAAAAATCAGCCATGCTATTTCATCTCCTTATGTTTTTTTTTTCTTTATCCATGAAATACTAACAAAAATGACAATGTTATATGGTTCTTGTGAGTGTGAAGTAAAATGTACATCCACAGCTTTTGGCTCAACACCAGATCCATAATGCTAGCACTGTTACTAGTGGTTGCTACAGACTGAACTCTCAAGTTGTTTCCCAAGAGTGAAACCAAGATGAGCTCTCTTGAGGCCTGTTGACTTCTCTGACTACACACAGAAACAAATGCAATAGCCTGTTTGAAAGTGGTGAACTCTCTCAGAGTAACAGTAAAATGGGAGAACTAGCAGCCAGCACATCCCCTTTGTGCTTGTTTGCCCACATCCAAGCAATAAGCACAGATTTAAATTTACAGAACCCCCACATGAGGACCCTCACTGAATCTGACACCCAATCCCTGCTCTCCTGCGTTCCATGGCTTTGATGGGAGATTCAGTTGGAATAGAGGAGATCTTAAATGCCACAGAGCTAAGGGAGACAGATAAAGGCAATTTCTCATTCTCTTCCACAGAGATCCTTTCTGGCAGGAAAGGGAGATGACTCCAGTGTTTGTTCTTTGGAAATATAGACCCATTTTCACTATGTTGAATATTTCATAACTTTTTTCTCAGAGTAAAACAAATTGAATTTTTTAATCTATTTATTATGTACCTAACACAATTCAGGATTAGTGTTTGGAGTACAGGGAGGAGATTATAAGATAAAGAAAGCATTTGTCTCACTCTTCCTGCCCTTGCCATCTTCTAATTACACATACACACACACACACACACACACACAGACACACACACACACATACAGATACACACACACACACACACACACACGAGTATGGGGACAATTGAAAGGTAACAGAAGTACAGCCTCTCAGAGTTTGTTTCCCCAGTCACCAGTATCTCCTAAGACTACATTCCAAATGCAGTTCTCAGGCCCTACTCTAACCTCTAGGACATGAAACAATTTTTAAAAGGTCATTCTAAATGTTGAAAAGCAAGCTCAATTTTGAGAAAACTTCTCTTCCAAAAACTAGAAAGATAAGTCCCTCCCAGGCCTCCTCGGTCGGGGTCAGAAAATACTGTGCAAGCCTCAGCACTGTTTATATGACATGGTAACAAAATGATTTCATGTTTTTAAAGCAGGATCTGGAACATACTGATGTGCACTTGTGTCAGTCGTGTAAATATGCTGTGCTGACCATCTGATGCCAGAAGTGCTCCAGCTCCCACTGGTGTGCCCTAGCTTATGTGCCTTTGAATCTGGCTATACATTTGTGTGACTGCTAGCCAATGGTTACACACAGAGAGGACTCTAAGATAGAGCTGTCCTGAGAAATAAAGACTGCTTTAATCCTTCCGAGACTATCTGGTGATTTTGCCAAGCTGTCTACAGCAAACTAGTATTAAATGATCCTAAGTGACTTCTCGTCTTTCTTTCACTAGGGCTCACGGCACCTGATTTCTATAGCACAACTCCCTCCTTATCTCTGCATGAATATTTTTCCAAGCAAATTTTTAGTGAAACACATGCTTTATCTTGGTGCTGTCTATCCTAGGAATTCAGATGAACGTGCCTGTCTCAGCCAGTAACCAATCTAAGATAATTTTCAAATGACACGCTATCTATCTTGCAAAAATTAGTTGACAATTACATTTCATACTTACCAATCATATAGTCTAGTCTTATTATATTTGCTAGAAGAGGGCATATTTACAAGAAGGATATTGATTTTTTATTTTATTTTATTTTTTACTTATTCACTTATTTACTTATTCTTTTTTACTGATTATTATTTACTTATTCTTTACATCATGAAAACTGTCTCCTTCTAGTCACCCCTCCCATAATCTTCCCCCATACCCCCATCCCCTTCTCCTCAGAGAGGGTGGGGGTCCTCTAGGTATCCCCCAACCCTGGCACTTCAAGTCTTTGTGAGGCTAGGTGCTTTTTCTCACACTGAAGTCAGGCAAGGGAGCCCAGCTAGAAAATATCCCATGTTCCAGTTGTTCAGGACTCACATGAAGACCAAGCTGCACATCTGTTACATATGTGCCAAGAGGTCTAGGTCCAGCCCTGTATTTCCTTGGTTGGTGGTTCAGACTCTGAGAGCGCCAAGGGTCCAGATTAATAATTGACTCTGTGGATCTTCCTGTAGAGTTCCTCTCTACTTCAGGCTCTTAATCCTTCCTCCTAGTCTTCCATAAGAGTCCCCAAGCTCCATCCACTGTTTGGCTGTGGATGTCAGTATCTGTCTGAGTTGGCTGCTAAGTGGAGCCTCTTTGAGGAGAAAATGCTTCTGTCTTCAAACATAACAGAGTATCATTAATAGTGTTAAGGATTGGTGCTTATCCAGGGGACAGGTCTCAAACTGGGCCAGATATTGGTTGGCCATTCCAAGAGAAATATTGTATATTTGTTGATTTGGTTGTCTTATGGTACTTACCATGTTTAACATTTTAATTAGCATTTGATAATTGGACATGGTAATAGATTTATTTTTGATGTTCTCATACATGTATATAATGTCTTTTGATCATGTACACCCCTGTGATCCTATCTTATTCTAACCCTTCCTCCTCCTCCTCTTCATCTTCAGTTATTTCCTTTTGCTCCCTTCCAGCTTTCACATTATTTCCCTCTATATTCTGCATCTAAGAGTACCAAAATACAGTACTTGTCTTCTTATATTGCCTAACATGATGATTTCAGACACCTTCCTTGTCTGCCAGTGATGGGATTTAGTTCTTCTGTGTAACTCCACTGTGCACAGACAACATGTTTACATTACCATCCATCACTGGTTCAGTAACTTGACCCTTGTAAATAGCACCCTGATAAACATAGGTGTATAGCTACCTCTCTTATATGCTAAGCTTCATTCATCTGGGTCTAAATCCAGGAGTAGTTTAGTTTGAAAAAGTGAAACTACATAAAGTTAAAAAGGGTCTACACAGCAAAAGGATAAGCAGTGCATAGGCAATGAAGAAGAATAAGAAACATAATTGGAAGTGAAGTGACAGCCTACAGAATGAGAGAAAATATCTGCCAGCTATTCATGACAGAGGATTACTATCCAGAATATATAAAGAACCAAAAACAAAACAAACTACACACACAATTAATTCAGTCAATGTCTAAGCTATTTTTATTACTGTGACAAAGCATTAAAACTCAGACAACTAAGAACATAAAGCATTTAATTGGCTTGTGCTTTCAGAACATTAGAGTCCATGATGGCAGAACAAAGGTACAGTGGAGAGCTCCAGTATTGTTCTAAGAGCAGGAGGCAGAAAGAGTGCACTGGAAGTGGCACGTGGCTTTTGAAACTTCAAAGCCTGCCTGTATTGATACACATCCTTCAGCAGGGCCACACCTCCTAATCCTCCCTAAACAACCATCAATTGGAGACCCAGTAATCAAACATGAGTCTATGAAGGCCATGCAAACCACTGCAGTCAATAAATGGAAAGATGATTCAATAGTCATTTTTCAAAAGAAGATGTACAGATAACTAAGCATACTTTTAGCCACCAGTAAAATGAAAGTCAAAGCTACATTGAAATTCTATCTTACGCCACTCAGAACAGCTAATGCCTTATTTACTCCTCTGTTACTATGATGAAATGCCATGAAAAAAATACCTTAAGAAGACAATGTTATTCTGCTTCATGGCTCAAGGTATAATCCATTGTGCTTGGAAACTTACAGTAGCAGGAATTTGGCACGGCTGGTCACATGGCATCCACCATCAGAAGCAGAATACAGTTACTGTTAGTATCCAGCTTGATTACTTTATTTGTGTCCAATCCACACCCAGCCAGGGGATAGTGATACAGAATCAGGGTTGATTTTCCCATCTTAATTAACTCAATCAAGGTGATCTCCCCACAACCATGCCCAGAACCCCATCTCCAAGTGATTCTACATTCTGCCACATTGACAATTAACTCTAAGCATTGTAGCCGATATCAACGAAATAAACAGAAACAAATACTAGCAGAGATGCTGAAGAATAAGAACAACATTGGTGGGAAGATAACTTAGTTTAGTCACAAACCTAGAAATAGAACTCCTGTGTGATCCAAATACACCCTTCCTATATGGGCACATGAAGAAACCAAAATAGGTTCACAACAGAGATTCTTGTATAACCATGCATATCAGAATGCTATTTGTAACAGCCAAGCTAGCTACAGAATAATTCTGGGTGCCTATCAACAGATAACCAAATCAAGAAAATGTCATGCACTCACATGGAAGTATATTATTCAGCCACGACAAAAATTGAAGTCTTGTTATTTGCAAGAAAATGGATGGGATTCACTTGATTGTCATTACTGTAACAACCGGATGTGAAAAGATGGGTCAAGTATTTTCTCTTACAGATAGAAAGAAACTGTATGGAAAATGTTTACTTGTATTTGGAATAGTAATAATTAAGGACTCACCAAATTGTGCTGGTAGCCTGTGAATAATTTACTATATCTTGAAGTAGGATCAATTTTCTAACTGTTTTTCGGGAATAGATATTCAATATAGACCCACCCATTGCTTTGTTCCACTAGCCACTTGGGCTTCAACTACAGACCCAAGGCAGGGTATTCTCCTATCCCCAGGGGTGTATGGGGCAGGAGCATGAGCAGGCTGAACAAGGGTGGAAATGGGTGACTGGCCACAAGCTACACATATACGCCTGTATAGAGATATCACAAGGAAACCCACTAAATGCACAATTCACTTGTATTAACGGAAACAGTAAAAAAAAAAATGAAACACATTTATTTCTGCTTCATTTAGTGTTTATGAGAGTCATGCTTCCTGAACCTTGTGCATCTGGTACCCACAGTCTCTGCAGCTGTGATCTGATGGCTTCTGTAATTTCTCCTTCTGTCATTGACCTGAACTGTGGAATGCGTTAGAGTGTTTCTTCATACTCACATAACTACCTGAACGCACAAACCATTCCTCTTTCCCAAGACTTGTTATCTTGGAAGGTTTCTGTGGAACAATGCTGGATGAAAGAACACGTGATCTTCATGACTTGAACTCATGTGACATAATGAGCTAGTCGATCAGAAAAGCCTCTGTCCTGGTCTCCAATTCTGAGTAAAGGAGTGTTAACATCTTTGATGTTAGAACACTTGCTGACCATCTTAACATCGGTCAGTGTGTGAGAAGGAACTTGAAACCATGATATGTGTGCATGGAAATAGCCCTCTTGTGTCCTTTCTCCTAAGCAGACAAACATTACCTTACGAAGGACTTTCTGAGGGCTTGAGAGATGGATTAGAGCAGTGGTTCTCAACCTTCCTAATGCTTCACCCCTTTAATACAGTTCTTGTTGTGGTGACCCCAACCATAAAATTGTTTTCCTTGTTACTTTATAACTGTAATTTTGCTGTGAATTATAATGTGAATATCTGATATGTGACCCCATGAAAGAGCCACTTGACCCCAAAGGCGTTGTAACCCAAAAGTTGAGGACCACTAGCTTAAAGGGTAAGAATAATTGCTCCTAAGTCTTCAGATCTTTGTTCAAACTCTGGGACCACCAGAGAGAACCAAGCATTCACAAGTTGTCTCTGACTTCCATATGTATGCCCAGTGGGAAAACACAATCAGTAAATAAATGAAAAAAGAATTTTAAAAGATCTCTTTGGGCCTGGTGATACTGATGCATGCCTTTAAGCCCAGCACTTGGGAGCCAGGGGCAGGTGAGTGAGAGACCAGCCTGTTTCACAGAGAAAATTCCAGAATAGCCAAGGCTTGGGAGCAGTCATCCTTACCCTTTTAGCTAATGGCTCTCAACTTATGGGTCATGACCCACTTTGGGGTCAAACAGCTCTTTCACACGGGTCACATATCAGATATATGTCCATAGAAACCATAGCAACGCTGTCCTGAAAAACAAAACAAACAAAAATCCAAAAACATTTCTTCAAAAATAAATGACAAAACCGACCAAAGCTAAGCCAGTAAAACTTTATATAAAATATTTCAGTCGAGTCCAGTGCAGGTGGCATGACTAATGTTCAACTGCAGTACCTTGGGCTCTTCAAACTTTCTCAAAGCACACTGTGCCGCTTATATTTTCAAAGAGGTGGCAGTCAGCCTCCCTAATCCTCATTGCTGCCGCACACAGAGAAGCTTCATCAAAATAGTGGACAAAAGTTTGTTTCTGTGACTTGTGAGTACACTGGGTATGAGAACAGATAAAAAATATTCTAAGGAAAATAAAAATTTACATGCTAACTCTCCAAAGACATTTGATGATATTTGAAGATATTTGATAAAGAGACTAGAAGAAACTCAGACAACAAACAAGTGGATCATTTTTATGTAATAAGACTCCTTTCAACTTGAAACAAATAGTCAAATCCAGTAGAATAGTTTTAATTTCTTTTATGAAAAGTTTGACAGATCTGGAGTCCAACTCCAACACCACAAATTTGAAGTTCCTTTTGTTTTAAACCATTTCTGCGAGAAACAAAAGCTCCCCTTTAGGACTGCACCCACTAAAACCTAGAGAGTGCTAATGG
This sequence comes from Grammomys surdaster, assembly GCF_004785775.1. NCBI lineage: Eukaryota > Metazoa > Chordata > Mammalia > Rodentia > Muridae > Grammomys > Grammomys surdaster. The sequence goes on along the minus strand of NW_021605216.1, from coordinate 1,345,373 downwards.
ATCTATAAATACAAACAGCATGATTGATAAGCAATGTGAATACCAAAGCAAGCACTGAGATACAAAGTAGGCTGATACTTTCTGTGTCAAGGAGGACTGAACATGTGCTGTAGCTGCTGGGTAAGATCCTCATTGGGAAGATGCTGATCCTTATATCATCACCTCAGACTACAACAAAGATGGGGCTTGATCTGTCAGACCAAAGCCTGAGTAGATTGTACTTTTGACTGATTTGGGCATTGCCAACTTAAGAGAATGATAATCAGATGGCTCCTGTCAGCTCAGAAAAGTGTTAAAATGCAAAGGAAATGGGAAGGTATGAGAGGAGCATCTTGAGGAAATGAAATGGAGCCAAATGAGGTTCTTGTATTGTCCATGTTGTTGCAAGGTTCACGAGAATCCTTTGTGATCCAGTCCTCTAGCTTTTGTGAAAATTAAGTCTACCTTGAGGAAAAACAAGCTGCAGCCATTCGCATTAGAGACCAGAATCAGGAAGGAGGCAGAATAGAAAGTCCAACAGGAGGAAGAAAAAACAGTTAAAATGCAGAAATAAAACTTCCATTGCCTCCTTAGCATGTTAGGGTAGTTATTGGATAAAATCATCTATGTTCTGTTTCAAACTGACTAAGGAGTATAAATTCCCCCAAACATAAAAGGATGAGTTACTGATTAAACAAAAAGCCTTGTTATCCTGATTTGAACATTATACATTGTATAAATGCATTAAATTTCCATAATGTGCTCCACAAAGAGGCACAGATATTATCTGAAGAATAAGTAAATATATTTTAAAATGAGAGATTATAAACCAACAAATAAAGGAACCTTAAATATATGTGTTAATCTTTCAGGAACAACTTGACCTTGTTTTTCTCATCCTATTGTGGAGGGAACAATTGTAGGCATTTGAGAACATATCTCCTTGGTAAAGAGCCAGCAGGGTTGGGCTGATCTCTTGGTCCCTGGTAAGGAGCCAGCAGGATTGGACTGATCTGGTCCTACCCCTGCCTATTGTTCTAGCTGTGCCATCAGCTTCAGTCTTATAAAATGAACTGGTTGGACCAATGCTCTCTCTAAGCTCCCTACCCACCCACGGACATGCTGCCACACAGCGTTCAAGCTGAGTCCTCCAAGAGAGTAAGACTGAAATCCTGACAAATCAGTAAATTGGGACTTTGTTATATTCCTTAGTGAATAGTCAAGCAGGCATCTACCTGGATGACATAGTGACATAAGCACATCTAACCACTTTCTAGATTATGGGAATAGTCTACAGAAACTGTAGGTATCAGTTGCTTTTCTGTGGCTGTGATACAATGACATAGAAAACAAATTGGGAAGAGAGAGTTTCATTTCCATGGGATACAGTTTATCACTCCATCATGATGAGAAAGGCAGGTGTGGCTGCAGGAACATGAAGCCAGTCTGGCAGTCAAAAAGCAAAGAGATTACATTTTACCACACACAGGAAGTTGAGAGGAAAAAAAAACAGGAAGAGGGCCCAAACTATAAAACCTCAAGCCTCACATCCCCCTCAACAATGTACTTCCCTCAGCAAGGCACTACATACCAAAAGTCCCATAATCTCTCCAAACAGCACCAACAAGTAGGGAACAAGTGTTCAAAGACATGAGTCTGTAGGGGACATTTCGCACTCAAACCATAATGCAACCCTTAGTGTTGGGTGTGTGTTGGGGGGAGTACATGTGTGCACCTACTCATGTGCACATGTGTAGAGATGCCAGTACATGGCAGGTGTTGGGTATGTTCCTCAATGGCTTTTTACCTTAATTTTAGAGACAAGGTCTCTAACTAAATGTGGGTCTCACTGAGTCACCTAGATTGGCTGGCTGGTCAGCACTATGGAGCTTCCCGTAGTCCTATAGTTATCAGTGTATGCTGCCATGCCCTATCTTTGACATGGATGTCAGTAAACTGAACTCGGGTCCTCATGCTTTAGTAGCAAGCACTTTACCAACTCCCATATCCTCTGTTTGCTTTTCCTGTTGTCCTGATTTCTATTTTACAAGCCTATCTCTGAAAAGAGAGAGAGAGAGAGAGAGAGAGAGAGAGAGAGAGAGAGAGAGAGAGAAAAGAAAATACATTGGTCTTTCAAAAAAATACATTATCATTGAAAACACTCAATGACTTTGTCAAGAGAAAGGCTCCCTCAGATCCTTTTCCCTGCAGATGCAGAGGCGCTTAAAAAGCCAAGGGAAAAAAGCATATAAAGAAAGAAAATTGCTATCATTTTGTATTTGTTTTTCAATGAGAAAAATAATTATTCCTATTCAGTTGCTCACAGAAATATCATCATTCTTAATTTCTTATTGTTTCTTCCCCTGCCATAATACTCAGCAAAAATGGCTTCATTCTATTTTCCTTCCCCTGCCCGACAATTTCCTAAGCTTGAGTTGTCTCAAGCATAATGACTCAGCCCAGGTTGATGCTTGCTGAATCCTTCCTCCCCTGGATGCGATGAGATTCTAAGATCAACTCAGCCCAAGTCTTCCAGACAAAAGAGAGACTTTCATAATAACACAGAAACAACCACGACTCTCCCTTTTTTCCCCCAGAATCGAAGTCTCATGTCTCATCCTGTTTTAATTAAGCAATAAGTTCACTGTCAAGAGTAATTAGAGTTTTGAAGGTCAACATTTGCTTAATTACAAACTTGGAAGGGGCTCTTCTTACTCACCTGTTCTGAAAGTACTAAGAGACCTTTAACATGTGAATAGGGACTTAAAGGAAATGAAGAATTGATCACATAGGCCAACACTGTACAGTGGAATTCACACTTCTGTTCCCTATCTGACAGCATTGGCCTCCTCGAAAGCCCAAGGCTGGGTACATAAATTGAATGTATGGCATCATGACCCCAGCCAGCCAGCAGATAATGGCTTCAAAGTGCAAATGTAAAATGGCAAAGGATTTCCAGCAGTTATCAGGTTTAAGCAAGTGGGAAACAAATGCTACTCAATATTAGACCATCATATGAAGTTCAGCTTTGGGGTCTCATGGAAGTTGATGTGGATAATCAAATAGAGAGCCAATGAGGTAATACTGTCCTAGCTATGTGTTAAGGGGACTTGGGGTAGGAATTGCATGCTACAGTTCAAAGCAACTATATGAAGTCAAGACCCTGATCATTCTTCAGATTCTTTGAACCCACTGGGGGTGGACTTCCAAACACCAGGCCCATGGAAGCCTGAGCACCCTGGGTACTCACTAGGACTGTGATTAGAAACATAGGCTGAGAGTAACCACTTGGATCTCTAAAGCAAAACCCCAGTCTCACCCTGACCTTCGAAACCATTGGAACTAAAGACCATGTGTAGGAGCGGGTACCCTTTCCAAAGCTGTGATTCTGAATTAACTTCTGAAGCTGCTGAGGTTAGGATTTTGATCTCTCATGGTGTTCCCTGGATCCAGCAATGTTGAATATTTGATCTTGTATCTTAAAGGCTGTGTTCTTTGGGGCTCTTTTGGTCCCACTAAAAATAGATATTTGATAGCATTTTTCCAAGTATAATTTCGTGTTTTCAGATGTGTCATATGATGTCCATACATGAAAGTCTTTTCAGGGACTTGAATCACAAAGATTCTAAGTCCCAACCCCAAATCAACAAATCAATATAGTTGAGAATGGGTCTCTTGAAATTGCTCATAATTCCACTCACCCCGATGATTCTTAGACACACTAAGTCCATTAATTCCCTTATGTTCTTTTTCTGAGAATAAAAGGTTTAGAATGTTGAAGCCCTTTGCTAATAATTTTGGGGGTCAAGATCACAACCCATATCTTTTACTTCATGTCTAGATTTTCTACCAGCCAGACAAAGGTGAAACCATAAAACCAGTGTTTCCCATTTCTGGATTAATCAAATGCATTGAGCAATTCTCTTGTCCCCACCTTCAGTTCTCCAGACAGATTGTCCATATAACTGATATTGTGATATTCAATGTGTTTGTGTTCGAGTAATTATCACTAGCCATCCATTAGATCATGATACTGGAGACCACTCTTCCCAACACAGCCTTATTTGTTTGCTATCTTCTTAAGATTTGTCTGCTCTGAGTTTTAGCACTGAAGACACTCTTCAGTTGATAGACTAGATGCCCTATGGCTGGAATTGGTTCAGGAGCTGCACCTCCTGTTACTTAGACAATTTATGAGAAAAATGAAGGCTCTGCTTTTTTAGAAGACCTGGATTTGGTTCTAAGCACTTATGTCAGGTGGTAGATAACTGCATGTAGCTCCAATTCCAGGAGATACATCACCTTCTTCCAGCCTCCATGCGTACCTACATTCAAGTGAGTATGTGTATGTACACACACACACACACACACACACACACACACACACACACAAACTTTCCTTTTTAAAGTAGGTAATTGTTACTTGAGGGGCAAAATGTGGAGACCTGTGATATTCAATTGTTGCTTGGCTAATTTCTCAGTGTATGATCATAAGAAAGTATTTGAAATTTACAGTCTAGTTTCCTAAGCTTAAGATCATTTGTATGTTCTCATATGATTTAATGTGGTAGTTAACACCAACTGTCACATTCACAGGAGATGAGTCTCTGAGAAAGCTTTTCAGAGATTACCTACATTAGGTTAATTAAATGCAAAAACTGGGGTCAGGGCCTGCATACAAAAGAGAAAGTAAGTTGAGAACTCATACTCACCTCTCTTTGTTCCCCGACTGTGATACACTATGACCAGCTACCTCACAACCTACCACCATACAACCTTCCTAAGATGGACTGTGCTCTCAAACTGTGGACTGGAATAAACCAGAATAAAAAACAAAAACAAAAACAAAACCAAGAAAAAACTCTCTTTCTTTCTTAGGTATCTTCTCATGTGGCAAATCAGAGCAACAAGATAGCTAACACAGCCAAGAAGACTGCAGAGTCTCGTATTAAGAGAATGTTCAAGTCACTGCCCAGCATTTGCTCTGGCTCATGCCATGTCCAACAACAGAGAAGTGTCCTTGGTGATCTGTGTTCTTAGCAACATCTGCTGTGGTCAGGACTATTCATTGAGGGGATTTGAAAGAGGTCTATGGGATCCCATCATGGTTTTCATTTTCATTTCCAAGACTACTACTAAGTTGAGTGTGCCTTTCTATGCTCATGATGGCCATTTAAGTTTTCCTATCTGTCCCAGGTCCTTGTCATTTTCTGTTGGGTTTTATATTTTTTTTTGCTACAGGTAAATAAGATCACCTCTGTATCTTGACTAGTCCTTCACTGATTCATGAGTTTAGAAGCGCCTCCACATGCTATGAGTTGAGTTTTCCTTCCCTTAGTGTTCTCATATGGTACGTAAAGAGTTCTGAATTTTTATGTAATCAAATTTCAGGCTTTTTCTTTGGAATACTATGTACTTTCAGCTTTTTTAATAAAAAAATGTAGCAAAGACAAAAATATGAATACATTTCTCTTCGTAGCTTATAAAAGTTCTATTGAATTGACTCTGACATTTAGATACGATCCATCTGAAAATGTCATTTACGTATGGCTAGAAATAGAGATGGAGCTGGGCATAGTGGTTCACATCTGCAATCCTAATACTTGGGAGGTAAAGACAAGAAGATCAAGAGTTTAAGTCTATCCTGAACTAATTAATGGGTTCCAGGCCAAATAGCCTGGGTTACAAAAGAGAACAAGATCAGAGAGAGAGAAAGAAAGAAAGAGAGAGAGAGAGAGAGAGAAAGAGAGAGAGAGAGAGAGAGAGAGAGAGAGAGAGAGAGAGAGAGAGA
>NW_021605216.1:1328089-1339593 GCF_004785775.1 Grammomys surdaster | reverse complement strand
AGAGAGAGAGAGAGAGAGAGAGAGAGAGAGAGAGAGAGAGAGAGAGACAGAGAGAGAGAGAGAGAGACAGAGAGAGAGAGAGAGAGAGAGAGAGAGAGAGAGAGAGAGAGAGAATATGCAAGATGGAGACCATGTTCAAATTTTTATCTTATTGAGTAGTTGAAACTGTATTATAACAGCTACTGAAACCATTGCTCTTCTTCTAACATTTTATACCATGAACTAGGTAGCCACATTTTAATAAGAGGCTAAGAAAAAAGTAGACCGTCGACACTTAACAGTGAAGAGCCTACCAGGACGAAAATAAAAGCCATTCAGGTGATATTGTTGCTTATATCCTAGTGGCATTCTGCCCATGTCTTGAGAACACAAAGAAGAGAGGTTTAAAGGGACTAATACACTTGGCATAGGAAGCTCCAAGGCAGGCTAGCATTCCATCTGGAGAATGACTTCTCCACTTTTAATCCAGGTGTGCCATGAAAAAGAACAACTTGAACAAAGGGATATTCAAAATGTGTAGTTTCTCAAGGAAAGGAGCTTGAGTGAGTTTGCCATTGCTTCAAAGCTATGTCCCAAGAAATGCTGCAGCTGCCAAAGAGAAAAGTCCTTCCTGCTCAAGACTGGGACAATAGGAAAGATGTTAGGGTCTAGAAGCCACCCACTAAAGTCTCCTTGTGAACATGGAAATGCATTGGGTAGAAGAGACATCATAGCTACTGCAATGCAAGAAGTCTCCTGCTCCTCAAAAGCAAAAACCAAGGGAAGTGTTTCTCCAGGGTCAGCACACAGAGGCTATTGTAAGTGTGCTCTCTGAAGACCAGGCCTCATCCCAAGCTAGGGGTAGAACTTGGCAGCACTGTTCCCATGTTTCCATGTTACTGCTATTTCAGACATGAGAGAGAGAGAGAGAGACAGGTGGTTAAGGAGTCTTACACTATGGGTCTAAAGATCTGAGGAGGCCAGGCAGTGTGTGGCAGATTTGGATTCCCCAAAGAGATGCCTTTAGAGGCCATCATACAAAACTGTAAAGGCAAACCTTACATTGTGATGGAGATCCAATGATGTTGAGGATGTAGCTGGCTTGAGAGAGAGGCTGTATGTGTTGCAGTGTGTGTGCTGGAGGAATGGGGCTGTATAAGATAGTCACAGCTTAGGTGATTTCACCACAAGCCCTATCTATAGACATGGAACTACAGGGTTTGGTCAGTTTGCTGTTCAACCCATTTGATTTAAGTCTTGCCTTGGTTGATATTTTCTTCTCCTGCCCACATTTCTCTCTTCAGGCATGTAAATTGTTACTCTGTGGCACACATATGTCAAGGCATGGAGCTACTGTTTTGATTTTGCTGGCAATTAAGAGATCTCCCTAAATCTTAGTAGAGAGTTTGGACTTGTGAACAGCTTGGGACTTTTGACTGTTAAAGACTATGAGGGCTTTGGAAGTTAGCTCAAATGCTCTGTGCATCAAGAGGTGGCCAAGAGCCAACAGGAGGCAGGGCATTGTGGTTTGAATGAAAAATGTCCCACATAGGTTCATCCATTTAAATACTCAGTTCTCAGATAGGGGAATTATTTGGAAAAGCTTTGTAACCCCTAAGAATTAGAGCCTGCTAGCAGAAGAGGCCTAGAGAATAAACTCTGCATTTTTATAACAGCTCTGGCCCACTTGCTCTCACTTCCTATTTACTGACTGTGGGTGTAGGGTACCAGCTGTCTCCTGCCTATTTAACTTCACCTTTCCTGCTACAATAAACTAATGCATCCAGTAGGATAATAAGTCACAACCAACCCTTCCTTACCTATGTTGCTTTTGTTGGGCACTTTAGTACAGCAAACACTAAATGAATGTACATTCAGCTTATTAATTTTAGGCTTTATCTTCTAATATTTGCATTTATAACTACAAATTTGCCTCTGATTACTCCTTGAGCTACCTGTGACAGTTTTTCATATATATTTTTCTTTCGTACCAGGTTAAATTATGAGCCAGTGTTCATTTTGATCTTTTCTACATTTCACTTTGAAATAAGTTTCTTAATATCCTAATATATGAGTAACTGATTCAAAGAATAACTTGATTAGTGGCCACAGAAAATACTTTATATGTTTTTAAACATTTGGAATTCATTCAAAATTGATATGAAATAATATAGTATAATATTTTAAATAAATATTCTACAGGTGTTAGAAAACAATATTTCTCTTCAGTTATTGGAGACTTGGTGCCTATTTATGCCTGCTAGGTCACTTTGTTATGTGATCTTGCTCACATTTTCTAGAAAAAAATTGAATTTCAATAAAATTAGAAATTTAAAAGCATCTGTCTTCCCAGTGAAATAAACCTTTTAGTGTTATGAGGTGACCATCTTTGTCTCTAGTAATGCTTTGTGCATTCTGGTCTAGTGTCCCTGTTCTACACATAAATCTATCAGCATCCATTTGATGAAAGCTTTTCTGTAATTTTTTTCTAACCCTTTTGTCTCGGCATTATTATTCCTGCATGTATTTAAACTGTTTTCTTGTTATTTTGGAGAATTTCAAAAAGAGGTTTTGTTTTGTTTATTCATTCCAATAGTTTTTCTCAATCTGAAGTGTTTACTCTCGTTAAATTTAATATAGTTGTATGTGTTTGTGTGTTTTACATTTTTATTTCTAATTCAGTATGTATTCACTTTCTTTTATTCATTTACTTTTGCCTTGGATTTGTTAGGAATATTTTTATATTTAAGATTTTATGCTATAGGTTTGAAGTGTATTCTCTCTCTCTCTCTCTCTCTCTCTCTCCTTCTGTGTGTGTGTGTTTGTGTGTGTGTGTGTATGTGTGTGTTTGTGAGTGTATGTGTGTATGTGTGTCTTTGAGATAGGGTCTCTACGTTAACTTCAATTTATGATTCTCCTGCCTCAGTCTCCCTAGTGGAATTCCCTAGGAATTCCAGGTGTGCCATGTCATTGGCCATATCCTTGTTTTCTGTTTATTTGTTCTTGTCCCAGAGATTAGCCTTGGCTTTCATCTTCTAGTTAATGAATGAAGTTACTTTAGTTCACTTTAACTCTATTCATCTCTGTAGTAGTTTGAATGAGAAATATCCTTCTTGGTCCAGGCATTTGAATACTTAGTCCCCAATTGGTGGCACAACTTATGTGGGCTTAGGAGGTATGGCCATGCTGGAAAAAAAGATATGTCACTGATGAGTTTAGAGCCCCACACCATTTCCAGTTTGTTCTCTCTGCTTCCTGCTTGCAGTTTGAGATGTGAGCTCTCAGATGCGTCTCACATCACTACACTTTCATTCCACCATCATGGACTCTAACCCCTGGAACTAATGTCCAAATAACCTATTTCTTCTATAAGATACCTTGATCATGGTGTTTTATCACAGCAAAAGAAAAATACAATCTCTTTCACCAATGGTACTGTTACTCAATACACTGCCTCTTATTTGTGGTGTGTGTGTGTGTGTGTGTGTGTGTGTGTGTGTGTGTGTGTGTGTGAAGAATGTGGTTATCTTCTTCCATCATGTGAGTCTTAGAGATTGAGCTAGGTCTTCAGGTTTGGTGGTAAGTGCCTTAAACATCTGAGCCACTAGAAGGAAGTAAAACAGAAGTGATCTGTCTACATAGGATAGCTCCTTCTGGAATAAGGCTTGTTATAATGAGTTTCGAAGTCAGCTCTGAACAAGTAGGAAGAACATTAGACATGGTGGAGAACTAAGCAAGGTGAGATGTTGAAGGGAAAGAGGAGGTTCTGTGTAAAACCTGGAAAGGGTTTCATTAACAGTGATAATGGAGGGGACAGGAAGAGAGAGAGAGCATCAATGAAAGGGATGGCAGGGGTAGGTCAGAGAAGCACCTTCAGAGATCAGCACTCATCCTCAGACCACATCCCTAAGCCATCTCCCTGAGGAGTTGCAGAACAAAGGAGATATCGGAATTTGTGGTTTTACATCATGTGATTTAGTTGAGCATAGTGTGTGTGACATGGAGCATGAAGGAGCCAGGTACCATCAAGTCATAGCACAGATAGATTAACTCTTTGTCCCAGGGCATTAGCTGAGGCCTGATTTGGACTGTAGAATCTGGTCTGGGGGCACAGGCTTACCCTCTAGGAACTATCTTGCTAAACAAGGACCTTCTGCATCTACATTTTACACCCATTTGACATTGCAATCTCTCATATGGGCATTTCTATAGATCCACTGAATGATTCTCACTGCCTCTCAACCCAACTAACAATTTAGAATTCTAAGTCAAGTTAATTTGCCAAAAGATCTTGTCTTAGTTATGACCCCCAGTGAAGCCCAACTGACTCCCATAATCTTGGACATCTGTATTTTTTCACAAAAATGCATTACTATTCATTTAAGTCAGATAAATAAAGACTATAAACTCCTTCAGGTTAATTCCATTAGGCACATGCTGTCTCACTATCTGAAAAGGTTTCTGAATTTGGAATTCTGAGTGAGAGACTGGGCTAGCCCCTTCACAGTGATGGGGTCTGAAGGGTGGTGTTACTGACTTGATTTGTTCAAGAGGCGGGTTTGAGGGTACAGCTTTCACCTTTGTCACCGCCTACCCACCCATCTCTATCTCAATGGCAAGCCTTCCTGAAGCCACACTGTGTGTGGTGGGAAAGAACAGAACAGTAAGATTAAAGAGTTGAGTAACATCGCCAAAAGAAAGGCTCAGGGGCATCTGCACTCAGCAGCTCAGCCTGTGCACATGTTTTCCTTTTAACACAGCCTGACTCTAGAACACTGAGAAAATATCCCAACCAGTTGTAAAGATTCCAAGCAGACATGCAGAGGAAAGGGCATTTGCAGAAATTGCAGAAGTAGGTGAGATTTTCCAGAGGCTACTGAAGAGGTCAAAATGTGTGCCAGCCTCTTCTGAATGGAAGGCAGAGTCTCTGCTGGAAGGCTGCAGCAGCCTCAGAGATTTTACTCATAAGTAAGTTACTTCCAATATGAACTAAGTATTCGTCACACTAATTATCTCATTATTCACATCCCTCTTCTAGAATGATCCAACATGCGAGCATTTTTAAAATACAGATTTACAGAGCTTCCTCTCATAAATGGCTTTTTTGAAAAACCCACCAGGTGTTTAGTTGGAAAGCCTCAAGCTCTGGGTGTTTCCCAGTTCCCAGGCACTAAAGGAAAATAGGCTGAGGACTTAAATCTCTTTTTGACAAACTACTAATGTTCAAAAACATCAAACAGCCCTTGCAGTTGAAAATGAGCTCCATCTGTTAGACAGTCTGAAAGAGACCCAACAAACTGTTTATTACCTGATATATGGGTTCATTTTTTAACAGTATTGAGTTATTTCAGCTATTAGTAGCTGTTAGAAGCAGAGAGATTGATATTTTTAAGGAGTTTCGAAGTAAAAACATCAAAAGATAAGATCACAGAATGTTTTGGCTGATACAGGGAATGACTCCTTTCCCAAAGTTAGGGAGGGAGTATGGATTGCTTTAATCTTTTAAGAAATTAATCTGGCAATATTAGTGCAATTAAAATACAATTTATGATAACAACAATACTTTGGAGTAATCTATTCCTGTTCAAAGCAAAACCAGCATGCATAAATGCCTGTGCATATAGTTTTGGTGTTTACTGTGTGCTAGGTCTGTGCTTCCAAGAGGCCGGCTAAGACCTTGTGCTTATGGCACAAACCTTCTAACAGAGGAATATGGACAGCTAATATACAAAGAAGAATATCAGGTGAGGTAAACACTAGGTAGGTAAGGCAATGTAATTGGGTTATTAGGATAAGATGGGCGAAGAAAAAGTTGTACTTGCACTGGAGAAATGACTCAATAGTGCTACACTATCAGAGGACTGGGATTTGCATCCCAGCGCTCACATCAAACAACTCAGAACCATCTGCAACCCTAGCACCAAGAAAATCCAATACCTCCTTTGGCCTTGGCGGTCACCTACACACACTTATACACACACACACACACTTTTACACATACACACTTGTACACAAACATACACACACACTCACACACACAGACTAAAAATATTTTAAAATTTCAGTCTCTTTAAATGAAATTCAAAGTCCTTCAAAGATCTCTGTTGCTGCTTATCCCATCTCGCCCCATCTGACTCTCACCCTCAGCTGCTTTGCTTTGGCATCGCTGAACGACATATTCTTTCTTGACCACACAAAGCCACTCCAGCTTCATGGCTGTAGCATCAACTCTCCCCTGTCTCCAAACATATTTAATTCTTCACAACTTCACTGGTGGGACTAATACGCAGCCTGCTCATACTTGTAGTCTCCCTTTCCTTTTCTTACCTTTCTGCTTCTTGTGAGCATCTTCTATTCTTAGCCAATCCTGTTCTATGTTTTCTCCTTTCTAGATGGCTCATAAAAAAAAAAAAAAAAACCCTGTGAAGCTTGGCACCTTGGCATGCTGAGCACTTAGAACTTAAAGAGATGGGAAGACTTCAGAAGCTGCAACCTTCTCCTGTGCCAACCCTAGTCTTCCTCCTGTCACTCTCCTCCAAAGTAGAATTCCTCCTCCTTCCTAAGGAAGATCAGAGACACTGGAACTGTGATGCATAGCTTCTCCATCTTTCTGTGTAAGGGTTGGCACAAAGCAATTTTCAGATGCTATCTTAAGTTACAGGAGTATCTGCCATGATTCTTAACAAAGTTGAGGGGAAATAAACCACCCTTTCAGCCTCTGTCCTACTACTCCAACATAAACTCTCACAAGTTCAATGCCCTACCTAGTTTTATTTATGTTGTTTGGCAACTTAGGCAAAAAAGGATTAATTTTAGCTTGTGAGTTCAAATTATAGCTCATTACTGTGGAAAGTCACAGCCACAAAAGCATTAAGTCGCTGGTCACATCACATCCACAGTCAAGAGCAAAGAGAAATGAACACACGAAAACTTAGTGCTCAGCTAACTTCCTCTCCTCTTACACGGTCAGGACCAAAAACCTAGGGAAAGGGCCACACACTTTCAATCTGGATATTCTCACATCAATTAAGACAACCAAGACAATCTCTTATAGACACGTATTCCTAATCTAGAACATCCTTCATTAGACTCTCTTCCCAGGACATTTGAGATGGTCTCAGTTGACAATTAAATAATCACAACCAGTTTTGTTTGATAGGTCCAGTCACATTCTCAGCTGAATGATGGGTGCCTGACTCATGGCAGACACTGTACAGTTACTTGTCAAATCCACAAATAAATATAATAATTCTGTGTGGTGTGTGCAGTGTATTCAATCAAGATGTGTGTGTGTATGTGTGTGTGTGTGTGTGTGTGTGTGTAGACATGGATAGGGAATATAGTCAGACTGGCCTGAATGGGTTGCTCCAAAGAAGTAGAACCAGAGGCCCTGAGTCAGCTATTTGGGTTTCTTTAAGTGTTTCTAGACTTATTGGATTTTTATTCTCTGACTTACATTTATGACTTTTTGGAAAAACATTATAACTCAATTTTATATTTATTATTAATGTTAACAAGAAAATGTACTTAAAATGCTCAGAGCCAAAGATTAATTTATTTCCCCTTTTTGTCATTAATGTCAGCATTTTAATGGGAAACACATAAATACTCAGGAAATAGAAGCTGTTTATACCAGAAAAAATGTAATTTAGAAATTTCCATGGATTCTGAGTTTGCCAAATCCAGAAGCTGCCCAGGTCTTCTGGATGTCAGTATATCCTACAAGTCATGACTACAGATGATACAACTAAACTAGGGATGCACTCTTCCTCATCCAGAAATGATGGATTCTGCTGTGATAGAACACTAAAAGAAGTCAGAAAAGGAAGTCAGCAATACTGGAAGTGAGATAAGAAAGGGTAATGGAGGGTGAGTGTGACCACAACGCATTCTATACATGCATGAAATTGTCACAAATAAATATGAAGAAAAATGTTACAACTCTGAGGAAAATGTCTTCTATTTTTAAATTAGAAAATAAAAAGGGCTGGATAACTGACTGGTACACCTCCATCTATAAACAAAAGTGGATGCAGAAACAGAAGACACAGAACCCAGCATAGTATCCTGGCCTTTTTCCAAAGGAGCTCCCAAGAGCTAAGAAGATATTGCTGGGGCTCCCAGAATGCGGCCATCTGTGAGACACTGTGTGGGCAGGCTGGAGAGAAAAGCCATCTATTAACATTTGAATAAAGTTAAAGAAATGTTTGAAAGAAATGAGACAAGATAACTGATCAATTATTTCAGAAGGAAGCTGACTTTTTCTGAGGCTCCAGAGACCATCAGTAGGATTAATAGAGGAAAAGTCTAAGCGGACAATTTGAGATTAGGAAAACAGTCTATCCAGAAGTATGCATATCCAATGGTGAGATAGACTACCAAGTATAAGAGTAAAGCACTGGCTGCTGGAGAGAGCTCACAACAGGGGAGGTGTATGGGAACCAGCCATAAACAATCCCTACATGCATGCACAAGTGTTCAAGGAGCTGAGCCTGGCATTGCATGTCAGGTCAAAGGATACATCCTTAAAACCCCTTTAATTCAAGGAGCTCATGCTTTAGGGGTATGGCTTACAAGCAATAGAAACTTAGTTTTGTATGTTTATACAAGAAGCCCAGGTTTTAAATTCTAGCTTCAAGTGGTTGTGGTCCAAATCAAGAGCTTAGATCTCTTAAAGAAGTCTCTTCTTCTTCCTCCTCCTCTTCCTCTTATTCCTCCTCCTCCTCCTTCTCCTCCTCCTCCTCCTTCTCCTTCTCCTCCTTCTGCTTCTCCCATTAAGCTGTGAGACAGATGCAGCCCCATTCAGGCAAAGGCTCTCAACATCTCAGCATTCCTACAACAGCAGCACACTTCTGTCTTCATGTATTTAAATGGAAAGGTCTTCTTCCTCAATGACTCATGTAAATGATCATGAGGAAACTACCTGGTCATTCATCCATGCCTGACACCTACACAGCTAGGACACAATAATGGACCATCTCAGGTTATTATCTATAACTGTCCAAGTCAAGACAAGATGCTGTGAGTGACCACTCTAGAGGTGAGAAGAGAGCTCTTCCCTAAAGGAAAAAAATAGGAAACACAGGAAAACTATGGACAGGCTCTGGATTTCAGGGAGGAGCACAAAAAGCACAGGTTGACTGCTGTATTCAGCCAAAGGGTCAGCTGGGGTGAAGAGAACCAAGGTAACCGTCATCTTGGTCCAGCTCACTCCAAGAAGGCATCACATCCCCTGCATGCTATGACTTAGAGAATACTTTCCAGAATTACAAAAGGAAATCGTGCTGTTCCTTCATTGCGTGACAGCAGAACAGTATGAAGATTCAGAGATGTGTGCTGTCACTGAGGGTGTCTCTCTAACAGATGGGAATGGCTTCTTCTTGAAATAGCTACTGATGTTTAGCTGTTAAGATTAGCGAGGGCAATGGGTTTCCATTTGTAGGAATGTGTATTATGCTAATCAACCAAGCAGAAGGGACTGTTAGTCATCCTTTCCTTGTTTAGAGGAAAGACAGAGCTTTGCAGATGAAGGGAAATTGCATATGTGCCAGACATGTGTGTGTGTGTGTGTGTGTGTTTGTTCGTGTGATTGCCTGTGTATATGCATGCATGTGCAGGACATGTATGTATGTATATATGTATGTATGTATCTATGTGTGTATATGCAGGATAAGTGTGTATTTGTGTAGAATATGTGTGTGGGGGGGGACATGTACGTATGTGTGCAGAATATCAGCATGTGTGCATACAGAACATATATGTGCATGCATATACTTGCACACATCCTTCTCTTGAGTATATGCAAGTTTTAGACTAAATATAAATATATAAATAAAGTATTTCTGACAAAAGGTGACTAGATGTGTAAATGTGTAAAAGCAAGGTTTAGGAACCATGTGGCTCACTTCAAAGTTTGGCCCTTATGACATGCTAGTCTATAACCCTATATAAAGTAGTTTTTAATAACAGCAGATGCTCATGAAACAACCAACTGGTTTAAAACTAGTGAACGGAAGAAACACACACACAGAACAATCCGTGGAGAATCCCAACCACATTTGTGGTTTTGTGGAAATCATTCACCCACTCTGGGCCTCAGTTTCCCCTGCTCACCTGGTGTGCTATGCTCACAGAAGTGAAGACCCCATAGATCCAGGGATGACATGATAGACTCTGTGAAAGTTCAGCTGTTGGCTTTCTGCCATGCTCCTGTTAGGAGGAAGAAGCCAAGACAACATTCTGCATCTCAAAATAACAATAAAAAATGGTATGTTAACAAACAAGAATATCAAGCTAGAAATGAACCAATCAAACTAAAAATCCTAAATAGTCAATGGCTTAAAAAAGACAAGAAAATAAAAACATGAAGCTACCACTTGAAATGAATAAGGACCTTATCAAGTAGTGCTTGAGACAGAGATGGGTAAAAATATTCAAAGAGGGAGATGAGGAAGAAAAGGAACATGACTTGTAGGCTGCTAAGTAAGGTAAATGCATCATTCATCAGTGGTTGAGTTGAAGGAGCTGAGTTGCACCCATTCTCAGCCCAGAAAGATCATTAGAAACAGAAGATCTTCTGTGACGACCCGTCACAGAAGTTGGATTTCTATGGCTGTCACTGATTTTGTGTCATATTTTCTTCCCATAAAGATGGCTTGCCAGATGTGAATGGAGACATCCCTTTGGAGCCTCCGTCTGTTGCTGTCTGTATAGATTGGTTTCAGAGGAAGTATCTTGGAGTCTGGAAATGGGATTTAAGTGACACAGGTGGGGTGCACAGTGGAAGGAGGAGACTCAGAAATTAAAGATCATGTTGAGAAAACCAGCCTTTTAGGGGAGGTACTGTATGAGAAACTTAGCAGAAGCATTAACTAACTCACAGCCAAATTAGCCTTCAATAAAACATGGGTGTTTCAGAGATTCCCAGGAGGCCTTGGATATTTCAGTGACTGTTGATTCTCCTTAGCACCCTGATACTTAATGTAGCTGAACCGTGAGAGTCAAGAAAAGGGGTGACACAGGAGAAGGAAAGAACTCGTGGTGGGTGTGGACCACAAGGAGATAGCCTGGTGTACAGGCAGACTAAATGAATGGAAAAGAAAAAGAGCAGCCTTATCTCACTAAGATAGTGAATAGAAAAGAAAAAAAAAAAAAAGAAACCTTATCTCACCAAGATTGTTTATATCCATTTGAACTTAGAAGAGCCAGAAAAATAAAGGAAGAAGGACTTTTAGGAGGTAGCAAATTCAGTCTAGCATCCCTCACAGGATCACATTTTTCCCAAAGCAGCTTTTCAACTTGATTAGAGTAAGCTGAGCGGTGTTTTGTAGACCACCTTATTGAAACATCATACAGTGTGCTCCGACGACGACATTTACAAATTACTATTTGTACTTTCAAATTATTACTCTTCTTATATTAATAAATTTAATTTTGTGTGTAGTGTGGGGTGTGTGTGTGTGTGTATGGGAGAGACAGAGAGAGACAGAGAGAGACAGAGAGAGACAGAGAGAGACAGAGAGAGA
>NW_021605216.1:1327013-1328079 GCF_004785775.1 Grammomys surdaster | reverse complement strand
AGAGAGACAGAGAGAGACAGAGAGAGACAGAGAGAGACAGAGAGAGAGAGACTGAGAGTAGTATGTGATGTCCAGAAGAGGGCACAGATCCCTTGGAGCACAACTTACACTAAGTTCTAAGCTCCTTTGTGTAGGTGCTAGACACCAAACTGAGATTCTCTGCAAAAAGCAGTAGTTGTTCTGAACCTTGGGGCCAGCTCTCTCCACCTTCTTCATTTGGGCTTTTTAAGACTGAGTCTTACAGTGTAATTCAGAATGGCCTCAAACTCATGGGAGTCCTCCTAGCCCAACCTCCTGAGTGCTGGATCACATGCATGAGCCACCATTCCTAGCTTAGACCATTCACATTTAGATAGAGTATAAATGAATCTCTTTACAACTTCTACCATTTGATCCTCACCTGATCCCTGAAAGGGATCTTTTCTGTGATTGCTAAAACTCAATTACTCAAAAACTATTTATTTAATTTCTCTAACAGTACAAGACACTCTTCTGAAACCCATTCAGAGAGCTGGTTTAGTGGGCCTGCCACTCTAGCTACCCAGCAGCAGAGAATGGAGGTCTTCAGTAGCTCAAGATAGCCTAGACAACTTAGTGAGATCTTGTCTCAAAACTAAAAGCAATGAAGTCCCAGGGTTGTAGCTCTAAGGTAGAGTACCTGCCTCTCACGCACAAGAACTAAAGACACATACCAACCAAGAAATCATGTAGGGGACAGAGCCATGAAAATCAAACAAATCCCTCTTCAAACTTTTTACTGAGACAAAGGCAAGAGCTGCAGTTAGATTCCACTAACTGTTAAAGTGTAAACTGCAAGGAGAATATAAGCAAGAGTCCCTTGTCTCGGTGGAGAGAGGTGTTGCTGCTTTGCTGGCTATAGGCAGGATTATTTCAGGCAATGGGATGGGAAGTGCTGATACAGGGGAATTCCACACCCACAGGAGGGAGAAGCTACAGGCTCTGCTGCCTCATGAACTTCCAGCTTCTGAAGGAACACAGAAATCTCAGAAGGTATTCTGTCACAGACTGCTTACAGTTTTGACAGAGATCATTTTGTGGATTTTAA
>NW_021605216.1:1323232-1326913 GCF_004785775.1 Grammomys surdaster | reverse complement strand
CACACACACACACACACACACACACACACATATGGGGAAATGCTCTTTAGCAAAGGACAACAGCTCTCATCTTGTCTGTCTCCTGTCTGAACCACACTTGGAAGAAAACCAGACGGGCATCTTCAAATGGTCAGAGCTTCATCAGGGTCTTTCAGCCTTGACTTATTAGATGAGTAATTGGCCTAAGACAGAGTCTGATCACAGAAGTGCAGTGGTTTCCTCTGGAGGGGAAGCCAGAAAGCTTGGAGCAGGAAGGGCATGTACTCTGGATGCTGCAAGTAGGTAGCCAGCCCATTAGAGAAGTGTGAGCCTGTATTTTAAACATGACAACCATCATGCCATCTGTAGTTTCTGTAATTATTACCTTTTTGCTCTCTGAGTATTAAGGTTGTTTTGAAAATGTCATCCTGTCTCAGCTGAACAGAGAAAAACAGGAGAGCTTGTTTCTATTCATGCATTTGAAGATTCCACAAGGAGGTAAGGGTGTTGGCTTTAAAGGTTCCTGAGTAGTGGGAACCCACAGAGCCTGATGGGAAAGACGACCTCTGGGAGAAAGAACCCCGCCCCTTTAAGTGGCCACTGCCCTCTGTATGACAGCTTTCTGCATTTTGTTCTCTCAGGCTGCAAAAGCCTTTGCATTTTCAAAATGTTTTCAAAATCAAACTTTCTATTATACAAAAAATTCTACACAACACAGGAAAGTAGAAAACTCACATAAATGCAAAGTAGAGGGTCAAAACCAGCCTTGGTACTGCCACAGCCTGAGCTTTCCTTCTCCATCTCATGATTTTATAAATGCAAATATACAATATATAATATATGCAAATATATATACTCACATATGTATATATTATTGGCACAAGAGCAGAGTTAGGCTAAATTTGGTAATCTGAACTCTTTCTCTATTGTTTGTGCATTTTATTTCTGTGGCAGACATTTTTAGTGGTGGCACAGCCTTCCACAATGCGGCTAATCACCTCTGGATTGCTGAGCACTTAACTCCGTTCCATTTTTATACATCTAATGACATTGTGAGAACTGTATTTTATCTTCATTAGAGAGAAGAGGGAGCGGGGAGGGGCCAGCTTCAGAACCTGAATCCTTTCTCTCCACGTGAATTTTTTGTCCCTGCTTTGAATCTTAGACATCCCAGAGCAAGCTTTTCCTATTGGTCAGTTGCAGGGCTGGGGAAGAGGACCTGTGAGTGGGGTTCTTGCCACTCAAGGATGGGGACCTGGATTTCATATTCAGTTAAGCATAGGAACACACACCTGAAAACATAGCCTTGGAGGGGTGGAGACAGGAGGATGCCAAGTACTCAGTAGCAAACCAGTTTAGACAATAAGTAATGGCCGGGTACACTGAGGGATGTTAACTCTGGTCCTCATGATTGCATGACAAGTTCATGATGAATACAGACAGAGCCATCTTCTAAGCCACTCAATAAATGTTTATTTTACCATGCAGGCTGTGGGTTAGACACAGCTATGGAGCCAGGCTTCGCTAACTTCACTGATTTGGTTGACTTCTTTAGTCACTACATGAACTTAGTACATGTCACTGATTTTCTGGGCTTGGGGAATACACAATGGAATGAGATAAGGTTCTGTCCAGTGGGATTAACTATTCTGTAACACTGATTTAGGAGAAAAGTTTCAACAGTAACCTGTACAAGCATTACCTGGGCATTTCCACTAAGCCCACAAAACACAATGGCAGACAGCTAGGGGCTAAGAGCTATCCCATTTCTCCTGATCTCAGTTCTATTATCAGGCTACTCACACCTGAAATGTGAGCTCCAGGGGGACCTGACTCCCGCTTCTGTATTCCACAGGCACTGGGCTCACAAATACCTCCTGCCACACACACAACTAAAAACTAAAAGTTAATAAGAATTTTAAAAACACAATTGAAATGCCCAAATAACACTTCCTGCTACCTCAGCTGTGCAAACTAGACAACCCTCAACACTTTAAAAGATACTATAAAAATTAAGTATTAAATAGAAGTCACAGACTACAGTGCATATTTTCAATCTTATGTGTGATTATGAGCAAGGCCCATAATTCCTTGAAGTATCATCTGTAGTAGATGATAGCAAGGGTCTGTGAGACTTACTGGAGGTCACATATGACATATCTCTGGCTCGGTACACATATTAGACATGCTATATGTGACACTTATGCAGTCTATATTTTTCCTCTCACAGTTCCATACACGTGTAGAATACATTTTACTCATCTTCACTCCCACTACTTTATTTTTCTTCTTACTAACAGGAGAGAAGCCATCTTTGAAAGCAGGCCACACCCACCTAACAGTTTATGGAACATTCTCTAACCGTGTTACAAGGGAGGAGCACACATTACTGAGGCAGGAAATAGAAGAAGGAACATAGAATGGGATAGGGGATATAGCAACACAGAGTCACTTATAACAGTGCCTTGTTCTTTAGACATCTGTGGTGGATTGGACAAGAGTGGCCCCCAAAGGCTCATGGATTTGAATGAGTGGTCACCAAGTCACTAGGGAGCAACACTATTTGAAAGGACTAGGAAGTCTGGACTTGTTGGGCTAGATGTGTCCTTGTTGAAGGAAGCGCATTACTGAGGGTAATGCTTTGAGGTTTCAAGGGTTCAAACCAGGCTGAGTCTCTCTCTTCCTGCTGACTGTGAATCTGGATGTAGAACTCTCAGCGACTCCTCAGCATTATGTCTGAATGCTGCCATGCCTCCTGCCATGATAGCAATGGACAAGACATCTGAAACTGTAAGCCAGCTCCAGTGAAATAACTTCCTTTATAAGAGCTGCTATGGTCATGGTGTGTCTTTCAAAGGTCATTTTTGCACACTGTACCAAACATAGTTTATATACTCTAGTGACCTTAGTTCTGACAGCCTACCAGAGTTCAGTCTTCATAAAAACTCCCCAGGACCATCCCAGAAAGGCAGGTGACACAGCCTAGAGCCATGACAAAGTTAATATCCTGAGGAGCTGCCCTGTTTCAGTGAGAGGCACTAAGTGAAAGGATTAGGAGGTGTGTTCTTGTTGAGGGACATATGTCACTGAGGGTGGGCTTTAAGGTTTCAAGAGCCCAAGCTAGGCCCAGAGTTTTCTCCATGCCTGCTGCTTCTCTATGATGGACTTTTATGCTTCTTTATGATGGAATGCTTCATGGCATTCTGCTGTCACTACCTGACTCCCAACCCTCTATGAGAAAAGCATTGCTGATGTTTGCTGCTGTATCTGCACTTATGTAGGTTCTAGGGATCCAAACTCTGGTTATCACACTTGTGCACTGAGTATTTTAACAACTGAACATTTCCCTGACAAGCAAGATACTTCACTTTAGTAACAGGAGATAGAATCTCAATTCTGGAGGTAAAGCTGTTACTCAAACAGGTACCACAAGATCCTCCTTCCCCATAGCCTCCCTGAAGGTCTAGCACAATCATGTTTTGAGTTTGATATTCTGCCATTGAGTCTTCAGCATTAAAGAGAAAGAAAGCTCATTGGCTCTCCCTTCAGCCTTATTCCATGTGTGCAAAGGACTCAGAGATGCAGTCTGCTTAATGATAGATAGATAGATAGATAGATAGATAGATAGATAGATAGATAGATAGATATAGATGATAGATAGATAGATAGATAGATAGATAGATAGATAGATAGATAGATAGA
>NW_021605216.1:1293193-1323222 GCF_004785775.1 Grammomys surdaster | reverse complement strand
AGATAGATAGATAGATAGATAGATAGATAGATAGATAGATAGATAGACCTAGAGAGAGAGATGATGTGTATATCAAATTAAATATATATGTATACATATATCAAATATATATAATGTCCCCTAGTAACGTGTGCTCCGGAATGAGGAGCTAAGTTTGACATGACTTGCTGATGGTTATGGAGAGGTAATTTGAGAAGAACAGTACAGGTGACGTGCCCATGATCATATATATTATGTATTGAAGAAAGAGTTCAGCTTCCATCTGTCCCAGGTCCTTGATGTCCTCTGCTTTACTCCTGATACACCACTCCTTTGTAACTCAGAATGTTTGCATTTGGGGCTGCAGAAAGGGGGAAATTAGTTTCCAAGGTTGGACTGTTTTAGGATTGGGACACAATGAAGGACCCCTGAATGTTACAGTTAAAATGATTTCAGAGTTCAAGTAATAAGATCAGAAGCACTGAGTAAGATAAATGAGGAGGACTTATGGTTAGAAGATGAAGTAGTCCAACCAACTAAACCAGATGCAAGACGGGGTTCTTGGTAAAACAACAAAGCTAGTCACTTCATAGGCCCTGGCCCACTTCCATGAACACTTCCCTCCCCAAGGAGCACCTATAAAGACCTAGTAATAAAGTAAAGACCTTTCCCCTAGTAATGTGTGCTGTGGAATGAGGGGCTAAGTGTGACCTGGACTACTGATGATTATGGAGAAGGTAATCTGAGATGAACAGCACAAGTGACATGCCCATGTTCTCCCTTATCCCCTTTCTGTCACAGAGTCCTTAGGACCTTTCTTGCTCAGTGCCTTTTCCCCAATCCCAGTGTCTACGGAAATCCTTGTCTGGCACTTTTTTGCTTTGATGGGTTTACTGTGCACTCCCCTTTCTGTGCAAAGCATCAATTAGCAGCTATAGGGAAAAGCAGTTACAGGGCTCCCAATCAATGCCTTGTGGGTTTCCATGGTGTTAAAGTACCTCTAATAGATATCCAAGTCCTCCTCCCCACATACACACATACATTTCCTCCAGGAAATACAGCCAAGTGTGTGGATTATCACATACAAAGAAGTAAAGTGGAAGAGGAAAAGCCTCTCTTTGGATAGCAAAGACCTCTCCCAAGAATTTGGAAGGAATGAGATGCAATGCTCATATGACTTGGCTTCCCAGTAACATCTTAAATCATTGTAATTATGGCCATAATAAAGGTTCTATACCCTGCTGCAAGACAATCCTGCCTTTGAGAACTCACACCTGCCTTCAGTCTTGAGGAACTATTCTCAACAAACAAATTCTTCGCCATAAATCCACAGTGCACACAGACTGTGCTGTGAGAAAAGGAGACAATGTCCTCCATGTGGGAAACTCAGAGGCAGAGAGGCCTTGCACCTGGTCCTTTCTGTCTCCATGGGAGTCACTGGGATACAGGCGACTGTCACCAGCTCAAGATCACACAGTGGCACCAAGTTCAGCAGCCCGAGCTCACTCACCCCTTCCACCGTATCTTCACCCATCCTTCCCCAATTCTTGTCAACATGGCAAAAATAATTGTTCAGGAAATACCTGGAAAGGAACATGTGGGAATGACTATCCCCAGCTTTTCATTCAGGGTTGACATTCATATACATCAGGTTTCCATGGATCTTAGGCTCATGAAAGAGCAGCTGTACATTTCCTCAAAGTTGAGTTCTCACCATGCTTTCTTCACTGTGTATATTAGGGACCATTAATCGTCTCCTGAAGATTTTCTCCCAGTTATATATTTTCCTGGGTCTGTCTTTTCTGAAATGTCAGTTGTGTCTTAACTGGAAAGATCTCTACTGCTAATAATATTGACGGTTTTGTGGCCAAAGCATTCCTATCCATTGTGATATATTTCATTCAGCAGAAGATTACAAAGCTGCCTGGGCAATTGAAAGAAGTTTGAGGGTAGAATATGTTTGTGGTAAGTATATGAGTGGGTTCCCACAGAGGCTGGAAGAGGATGTCAGGTTCCCTGGAGCTGGAGATACAGGCTTTTGTGAACTGTCCTATGAGTGTGCTGGAACTGAATTCAGGCCATCTGTAAATGAAACAAGTTCTCTTACCAGTTGAGCCATCTCTCCAGCTCTGTGGAGTGAGTTTTTTTTTTAATAATAAAAGAATAATCCAAATATTAACATAGTCTAGCACAAAACATCAGTAATTCACATCCAAATACCCTTGGATTTAGACATATGTTTTAGGTTACATACAACATTATTCTACATAAATAATTCATGTCTAAATTTATAATCCACAAATTTTAATTACCTTTTCTTTGGTTCATGTATTTAATTAATTCTATCCATTATCATTTTTTGAGAAGCATATATGATGATCCATAACCATATTAGCTTGCTTTGAAAAGTGTTCACATTTTTTTAGTTAGGGAAGGAATAAATTTTTTAATTCTGTAATGAGACTGGAAGATGGCTCAGTTGGTTTAAAAACAAAAACACAAAACAAAACAACAACAAAAAAACATACCAAAAAATCCCACTTGTCCTCAGAGCCTGAAGACATGAGCTTGGGCCAACAAAAGCCACATTTTCAACAAAAAGCTAGATTTGGTGACATGGTGACACATGCTTACAATCTCACTGCTGAGGAGATGGAGACAGTGGAATGCCTGAGGCTTGCTGGCCAGCTGGCCTAGCCTACATGGTGACCTCCAACCAAGCCAGTGAGAGGTCTTACCTAACAAACAAGGCATGAGGTTAAGGGGATGGCTCAGTGCATAAGGACCCTTCAGAAAAAGCATGAAGTCAGACCCGCATCACCCATTTACAAATGGTGGGTATGACAGTGTATTTCTGTAACCCTAGGACTGGGAGGCAGAGACAGGGGCATGCTGAGAATTCCTAGGAAGCCCAGCCAGCCAGGCTAGCAGATTTTGTCAGCTTCAGGTTCAGTGAAAGGACTTCTCAAGAAAATAAGATGGAGAATGATAGAAGAGACACAGGCACACACACACACACACACACACACACAAACATACACACACACACACACAGTGTGGCTGGTGCATGAGTGACAGCAGGTAAAGATGTCCTCTCACCTCCACATGTGTCACATGTGTGCATGTGCACACATACACACAAACCATCTAAATTCATGAGAGAAGAAAAAATCAACTAGATAGACATCTTGGTTTACACAGTAATCTTTCATGTATTGATAACCAATACAGGGGATGGAGAGGTGGCTCAGTAAAGTGCTTGACCTGCAAGCATGAGGACTTGAGTTTGGATATCTATCATCCACGAAACGAACAAAAAGCAAAAACAAACAAATAAAAAACCTTGGTGGAATGGTGGAATGTTGTTCTCCTACAAATGTACTGCTAGCAAAGCAGAGACCCAAGGATCCATAATGATCACTAGTCAGCTAGTGTTACAGAAGTGGTGAGCTCCAGGCTCAGTGAAAGACTGTGCTTGATCAAGGCATACAGTGATATAAGAAGATGCCTAACACCAGCCTCGGACCTCTACAGCAATGTGTGCCGGCACCCAACACATGCACATGCGTAAACACTCAACAAAAAAACCAAGCCAACATAAATAAACCAATTAGATTAGACTGTCTCGCCAACAAGTTCAGGGATTGGCCTATCTTTGCCTCTTCGGCATTGGGATTTCAAACACGATCCACTATATCTGGCTTTATTTCTTTGGTTCTGTGGGATCAATCTTATGTTTCTAAGCTTTTAAGGCAAGCACGTTATCAGTGATCTTGATAATCAATCTCTATCATTACTTTTTCTTTTTTATTAATCATTTTATTCATTTACATTCAAAATAATATCCCCCTTCCCAGTTACTTCTCCACATACACCCTAGCCCATCTCCCCTCTCCCGGCCTCCCCTTTGCCTCTATGGAGTGCTCCTCTACCCACTCATCTACTCCTGCCTTACTTCTCTAGCATTCCCCTATGCTGGGTCATCAAGCATCCATAAGACCAAGGGCCTCCCCTCCATTGATATCAGATAAGGCCATCCTCTGCTACATATGTCTCTGGATCCATGGCTCCCTCCATGTATACTCTTTGGATGATTTAGTCCCTGGGAGCTCTGAGTGGTCATTACCTGATAATGTTTTTCCTGTGGGGTTGCAATCCCCTTCAGCTCTTTCAGTCTTTCCCCTAGCACTTCCATTGGGGTCCCTTGGCTCAGTTCGATGGTTGGCTATGAGTATCTGCATCTGCATTAGTTATTTTTATGTACAAAATTAAACCCCAAACCAAACATAATACTGTGCATCAGGACCATGGAACACATAGTACAAAAATATTTAAATGGAGTTAGCAGAGGGTCAACAGCAACCTGAGCTTTCACGGTGGATAATGTAACTTAGATAGACTGATTGCCCACCAGGGTTGTATATGGATTAGTTGCCCTTGAGAAGCTTGAGTCACTGAAGGCTTTAAGAAGCTAATGAATTATGTTGATCCTTTCTTTTAAAAAGCCTGTAAAATATATCTGAAACACAACTTTGTTATTTGAAAATTCCACTCACTAACTGTAGACTAAGTATATCTACTTGGGGATGATGCCTGGGTTGGGTAAAAGGCTGAACTATCCAACCTTTTAGGTGGCTGGAGGTCTAAGGGCTCCTTTCACTATGGCATGCTTCCTCTAAGATGTGTCTCAATTATCTTCACCTCTAAATTAATGCTGCTAGAATTCAGACGTGTTTACCAATCAATATGGACATTGAAAGCAGGGTGTATTTTGTTTGCTTTCTGAAGAGCTTTTATTCAATCAATGACAATTCTCTTGTAATCAATAACATCTTGGAAGTAAGAAAATTCAGAACAGCAGACACCAGATGTTGTGGCTGTGCTAAAATTAGAAGCAAAACCTTTGAAGACTGGAGTCTAACCCAATATTTGTGCAACAAGCTAATTCCTAACAACACAGGGCCACCAGGGAGTCCTAAGTGTGTCTCATACCTGTGAAGGAATGCCTCAGTGGATGACAGGGGTGTGTGTCGGGGGAGAAGAAAGTGGATCAAGTGGCTGGGGGTAGGATGGCCTAGAATATTCTGAAATATTGAAGTGATGTGGTTTTGTGATTGAGGTAGACTGGTATTTTAATCTGCCAGTGATGGGCTTTAGGTGTTTATAGGAGATATAATCAAAGTACCACACATACAAATGATTGTGTAGGGGAGGGGGTCTAGACGTGTTTGCATTCCTCAGTACAGCTAAAATTTATCCTCCACAAATATCTCATTCATTGCTTTTTTATTTTTTTTTCCTTTGAGACAAAGCTTTAGGCTGGCTTGGAAATTACTATGTAGACTAAACTAGCCTCTAACTCAGAGATTACCTGCCTCTGCTTCCTCGAGTGCTGGGATTAAAGGCGTGCACCTGATTCTTCTTATTTGAAAATATTATTGCTTAATGCTTATTGATTTTGTGTTATCTGAACACCTAGGGAGAGAGGAACATACATGTTATGAAGTGGTTATGGAGACCAGACAATAACATGTGAGAGTCAGTTCTCCTGTACCATCATGTGGGTCCCAGAATCAAACTCAGTTCCCTCAGCTTGGTAGTAAGTAGCTTTACCTGCTGAGTTGTCTTACCAGATATATCCCTTGTTTTGAGGGACCTCTTCAGAGAATCATTTAGTTGTAGGTATTTACAGCAAGTGCTGTGTCAAACAAGCAAACAAACAAACACAGATTCCAAGGACCCTGAATGTGAAAACTGTAATCCTTTGTAAGGGGCACACTCGCCTCCCCGAAATGTTAGTGATGTTCTGACTGAGTACCACATTTTTTACTTCCAGACTCTTAGTCAAATTCTCATCTTTAACAAACAGATAACAACAATAATAAAAAGAGCAGAGAAAAAATGGGGATAAATAAGTTACTAGTATTTTACCAAGATTTAATTATCAGAATTAAAGACCAAGTATGGGCTCAACTCTTTGGGGCCAACAGCAAGATAGCTGTGAGCCAAGATTCATGGTGGCCACTAGAGACACTTTTATGGCCCCAATAGTTATATTTTTAAAAAATAGTACCTAGTTTGTGTGTGTGTGTGTGTGTGTTGTGTATATACATCTTCATGTGAGTAGATGTGAACATGGTATGTGGAGGTCAGAAGTCAACAATGGGAGGCCTTCTCCTTTCTTTCTACCTTATTTTTTGAGGCAGGATCTCTTATTGGACCAGGAGCTCATCAATTCTGCTGCCATAACTAACCAGTAAGTCCTAGAGATTCTTCAGTCTACATCCCTCCCAACCCTGGGTTACATACCAACTGTTGTGCCTGACTCTTATACAAGTCTGGGGATTTGAACTCTAGTACTTGTGATTTACAGCAGGCACTTTGCCAACTGGGCAGTCTTCATAGTTCCACCTCTCCCTCATCTCTGAACTGTGACCCTCCAATCTCTAACTTCCATGCTACCATCTTACAAGAACTCTCACAATGTAAAGAAGTCCTATATTCTTGCAGACCACAGAATGTGACAACTAATCAAAGAGGACTTTAGGAATCAGAGGACGCAAATCCAGGCACGGGGCTCTGTAGTGAGCTGGACAAGCATGAAGATTCCCAAAAGAACCCAGAGATTCCCAGGGGAGAGCAGCTTCACCTGATGTTAGTGACACTGTCAAAAGGAACATGGTTCTTTGAAGACCTCTATGCTCGGAGGCAAGAAGTATATATATACACTTTGGTTTATAGCAAGGTCCTTAGAGTCTCCTCCATGTAACTATGAATCACTGAAGTGAATGTTGAAAAATGAATTGGCCACGTGAAAACAAGAGAGGAGACCACATAGAGAAAGGAGATGCTCTCCAAACACACATTTCAATAGACTGAGACAAACAGTTTTGCATGTTAGCCACAAGTTTGATAACACATTAGATGTAAATTGGTCTTGGAGACCTACTACATTATACTCCTTGAATAGCATTGGCCTTTGGTTCTGCTGCTCTCTCAGCAAGTCAAGAGACAATGCATCTACCCTAGGGAGCTCACTCTGTGAGGGAGTTTGCAAAGCCCTCAACACTTGGCTAATTAATTGCTATTTATCATTTTAGTCTTCTATGTTAAGAAATGCCAGGCACTGGAAGTAAAACTCTTCCCAAGGAAATACACACATGACCTCATACACACACAAACATGCATATATACATGCACATGTATACTTATACATAAACACATACATACACACAGATACATAAATGCATACAGACATGTACATGTGTATACATGTGTATAATCTCACACATGCACACATATATACACATACATGCATAATTTAAAATAAAATAAATCTTAAATATATATACATAAATTAATTCAAGTGAATATTTTCAAATGAAAAACAAGCTATAATAACTTGTAAATTGAAATAAAAATATCATAAAAACTAATAAAATGTAGCAACATAATCTAGATACATTTATTACCTGAACTACTATAATACTCTCCCTCCCTAATTTTTGGCTATCTGGTATCTGACTACTGTTTAAAACTATAATGTGTGACTTTATGATCTGTTTACTATTAGTATACATTTTTATGATTTAACTCAACCTTAGAATATCAGTCTCTCCAAGAAAAATAGGGTGTAAAAGTCAGGAAAGGGTCAGGGGAAGCATGGAAAGCCATTTTAGCATAGATCTGGCTGGCCTTCCTGTGTATTGTGTTCATTGGCTGCCACAATAGTAGAATGGATCTATTACCAGTGTTCGCATTCCTGAATTACAGTGGAGGTAGATACAAAGGGATATCTGCATCTCCCAACTACAATCAAGGAGAGAGAAGACTTTTCATTTTAGTTTCTTGAGCTACAACACAAGGTATCATGCTCAGCTGAGTGCCTTCATGATCTGTGTGAGCTACTCACTGCCTTATTGATCAGTGGCTTCATCTGCAACACATAATTACAGTTTGTCACCCAAATTGGGACACTTCTGAAAGAGGAAGGAGATGTCATTTATAATTATACTGGATCAAAGCATCAAAGGGTAAGATTCAGAGGAAGTAGGATGTATGGTTATACAACAGAAGATGGGCATTGATGAAACACATAAAACCATAAATGGGGAGGGGGAACTTGGGAGATGGCTCAGTCAGTGGTATTTGCTGTGCAAGCATGAGGACCCAAGCTTGGTCCCTAGCAACCATGTAAACACTAGGAGTATGTGGCACACATTTATAATTCCAACATTGGGAAGGCAGAGACAGGCGAATCTCTGCAACTCATTGGTCAGCCACCTGCACCGAATCAGAGAATTCAGGTTCCAGTGTGAGGCTCTGTTTCAATAAACAAGGTTGATGGTGCCAGAAGAATACCTAAGGCTGCCCTCTGGCTTCCATATGTAAATACGTATGTCCACAAACACATGCATGCACGTAAACCCACAAGCACATGCACAAATGTATAGGCTCAGACCAAAAGAATTTTATTAAAAGGCAAAATGATGAGTGAATATTTTACTTGAACATTCCAATGTATTTTTGTGTCTATCTGCTCTGTGGCTTTTCTATGTTCTGAGTCCTTCCCATCCTTTACATATCTTTCTGAACTTTCTGAGGGAAATCTAGACTAGACTCTCTTAATTCTCCAAATATCTTCAAATTTACAATGTCCACACTAAGAGTATGATCTCCTATTGGTCACACTTTTCCCCTTCTGTCTCCTGTATTTGAAGATACAGTCACTATTTCTCAGTCCCCTAACCAAAAGACATTAATGATGCTGCATTGCAAACTCTCTACATCCGTACCTTCCGTGAAGTCAGTTATCTTTCACTGTGTTACTTCTGTCTCATCCATTCTCTCATGCATGTCTTACATGACCAGGCCTCTGCCAGTTCTCTGTGACTCTCCTCACCACCAAAGCCTCTTAGTTTATCTTCTACTTCAAGCCCTTGGCCTTTTTAAACTCTAGCTGTGACTCTAGCCCGGGTATTCTCAGATAATGATACAGGTAGAGTTATATAGCAAGATTCTTTTACGAGTATGGTGATGGTCAATTTTGGTTGTCAATGTGACTGCATCTAAAATCACTATGTAAACAAACCTCTGGGCATGTTTGTGAGTTTCTAGACTTTATTAACTGAAGCAGGAAGACTGGTTCTAAATGTGGGTGGCACCATGCCTTGGGCTGGGGGTCTCAAACTGAAATAAAAGGAAAAATAATAGGAAAAGATTGAGCATCCACTTTCATGACTCTCTGCTTCTTGACTGTGGACACAATGTAACCTGTTGCTATGTGCCTGAAAACTGTGAGCCACAATCAGCCTTTTCTCCCTTATGTTACTTTTTGTATATTGTTATAGCATCAAGAAAAGTAACCAAGACAAGTACAGGACTTAGAAAATAAAACTAAGCCTCCTTAGCTTTGAAATAAACATTTCCTGTGGTCAGATTCAATCCATCTTGCTAGTGTCATCCATTGACTTAGTGACTTTTTTATTGCTGTGAAGAGACGCCATGACCAATTCAACTTACAGAAGACGAGTTTATAAGGCTTATAGTATCAGAGTGCAAATCCATGACCATCATAGCAGGGAGCATGGCATCAGGCAGGCAAGCATGAAGCTGAAGTCTATATCCTTGTCCAGAAGCATGAGACAGGGGGTGGGGGGTAGAGATTGACAGAGACATACAGAGAGAGACATTGAGAGAGAGTCACAGATAGACAGAGTGACAGAGACACAGAAAAACAGAGAGAAAGAGAGAGACAAACACACACAGAGAGAAACAGACAGACAGAAAGACAAAGACAGACAAATATGCTGAGAGAGAAAGAGAGAGAGGGGAGAGGATTTCTTGGATGGCAATGGCTTTTGAAACCAAAAAAACACCCTCAGTGACATACCCCCTCCAACAAGGCCATACTAATCCTTCTCAGATAGTTTCTAGTGTAGAGCAAGAATTCAAATCTATGAGCCTATGTGCACTGTTCTCATTTACACCTTCACATCCATCTCTATCTTCTTTCCAGGCATCCTATGTCACAAAGCTTCTCCAATAGCTATTCAAATGTCTAGGTATTTTCAAATGCAAAGAGATTCAATTCCTACTCTCCTTTTCAGGGTGTGACCTACTTATCTGTAGTGCTTACCAATTTTTGTGGTGTAAACCATGTCACTATTGGCTAATTTCATGCCACCAAACAGACATCCCTGGATGCAGGGTTGGGTGGACACACAGGTCTTAGCTCCAATATCACTGTTCTTCCTATCTGCTTCTGGAAAGTCCAGTAGTCTTTCAAGAGCCAGACTCAGGAACCCCATCTTCCCAAGGTTCCCTGATAACTACCTTTCCCTAAACTATGGCCCATTTGTGATGACTCGCCTTTCCATTGCTCTTTCAGTGCACCTGTGCATAGCCCAGGCTTCCTTTCATCTCAACAGGGATGTGGCACATTAGCTAATGCTAAAGCCCCTCTACAATGTTAAGGATTTCCTTCATGATGCATGCATGATGTGTTGGTTTTCTCAGGTCAGTATTCTTCACACACAAGAGTTCTACTTAGGGAGATTCCATCTTTAAATATGTCTTGCTCACTATGAGGGAAATTTATAAACACAATATGCACATCTGTGTTTCCTCTTTTCTGCCTGAGAATCATGGAGCCATGAGCTACTAAAAAGCCAGAAGAACTGGGCTTTCTGAATATTTAAATCTTACTTAGCCTGTGACTCAGCATCACAGAAACAGGCAAAATATTATCTCAAAACCAGCCCACAGAAATATTTTCTGCAGTTGTATATACTTACTAGCCTCTTATAGTATGTTATTTTATCCCAAAAGCCTAGATATGGGGTTTAAAACCTGCAAAAGCATTGACCCTACCACATCCTAGTTGGGTGATATAGGACAAATATTTACTCTCTACCTTAGTTTCTCCCCAAGTAAAATGGAAGTAACCATAGACAAATTTTAGAATATGGGTCTTAATTACACAAGATCATAGTTATAAGTGTGTGATGATATGTTAGCCCCTTGACAGAGGGGATAGTAGATGCTATTGCTTTTCGCTATACAGATATAGTAGATACAATTCCAGCAAGATGAGAGTCACTCATTTTGTGTTGATGTCATGAACTTTTGGACCCTCTCCTGGCAACAGGATACATCCATGAGGCAGGTTTATGTATTCATTTTGTTCCTGCAGTTTTTGGGTGTGGCTCATGTGCTCAGGGTATCTATCTGCAGCTGGCATCTTTAGCCATTTGTTTTCACCTCCTCGGTTCTCTGGTTGTCTGAAATGTTAGATTGCTTTGCCCTCATCATGATCTCTTTTCTCTTTTCAATTAGGAAGTATAAATGCTCTTAAAAATTCCCCCTCAAAAGCTCAGTGGAGAAACTTGGGAGAGGTCTCAGAAGATAAATTATTTGCTCTGCAAATGTGAGGACTGGAGTTTGGGTCCTCAGAATCTATGAAAAATACCAATGAGGCCTGGTGACAAGTCAGCACTTCCAGACATTGAGAATGAGACAGAGGTATTCTCAGAGCAAACTGGATAATAAATCTGCAAGTTCTAGGTATATCAAGAAACCTGCCTCCATGTATAAGATAAAGAGTCAAGAGAGATAACAAATATTGAATATCTAGTCCCCATATGCATCTGCATAAAAATATGTGCACTCACAGACACAAACATGAATACATGTAGGGAAGCACACCACATACACATTCAAAATAAATCTAAAAAAAAAAAACTTCTGGGGCAATATTAGACCTCATATTTTTGACTCAGTTTCTCCATTCTTTCAGTTGTTTATGCAGGATAGTCAGTTTAGTCCCATCAGGAGAAGCTGAACAGATAGGGGAAATTTTTGTTGGATTTAATAATGGTTTGGGTGGAGATAACTCCTCTGTGGAGGGATCTTTTCTTTGACATCGATGTGTTCTTGCCTCTGTGAATCTTCTAGATGAACCACTCACAGGCTTTCCTGCTACAGTGACTAAACCAACAGGCACTCTGATATCATCCCTAATGAGGGTTTATTGTCCTGAGCCAAAAGTGTCCTCCATCCACCACCAGCCTTGCTATCGAACTGTTGACAAAAATAAATAGTTCCAAACCACAGCTGCTTTGAAACTGGCCTTACTCTTGGCAGACACTAGGCTGGGTTGGTGCCAACAACTCTATAAGCAGGATGATTCATTTGACTATTCCATAGCAATTCACAACTAGCTTTTCTCAGAAAGGGTACCAGGGTGTCACAGATCCAAAAGTGGTTGATGTTAAAGTATGCTACTGAGATATTTTTAAATGACCATGTAAGTTGATGGTAAATGCCTTCTCAGTCTTCTAAGCCAGAAAATGTCAGTGTTGAACACATGATAGAATCACCTGGAGAGTTTTTGGAAAATACATGGGTATCATAAGAACTTTGGGGCGTAAAACCCAGGTGTCATCATTTCCAAAACTACCCCATGAATGGAGTTTCTAATGAAGGTTGAGAGATACTTGTCTGGCCTAAGATGATCATGGCCATAGTCTTTGGAAATTGTACTCAGACATCTATCCACAGTTGGTAGCAAGGACGGTGTTTTACTCTTTGTGTGTGTGTGTGTGTGTGTGTGTGTGTGTGTGTGTGTGTGTGTGTACCTGTGTGCATGTATGTCCACCACATGCGTACAGTTCCTGAGAAAGCCAGAAGAGGGCACTAGATCTGCTGAAGTTGTAGGCTTCTGGGAGCTGCAAATGTTAACTGCTGAGCCATATCTTTACCCCTTCCTATATTGTATTATCAAATAAGATTATGAATGAAAAGAGATAGGCTCTGGAATAAAACCTACATTCTAGAATGTAGTCTCAACTAGTTGCCTGTCTTTTAATGAGCAGATATGATAGAAATGGGACAGAATTTCACAGACTTAAGTTACAATATTGCCATCCATCCCCAGTTCATTCTCTTGCTGCCCATTGGTCACTGTTCAAGGTGTCTACTAGATATTATACTACTCCATTGAAAGATCCACCTGAATGACCGTGGAACAGAGTCTGCTGAGATAGCTTGACACCCTCTTGTGTAAAATACTGAAAACAGATCAAATTCAGAGCAAGACAAAGCAATGAAGCCTCAACTAACTCGTCTGACTCAATCTACTGACCATTTCCGAGTCAGGACTGACCACTCAGCAAAGATCTAGCTGAGCCCACTCATGGAAACTGTGAGATCACAAAGACTAGAAATGGGGGAAAGAAATGGAAAGAAGTGTGATTGGTAACAAATGTCAGGGAGGGAGAAATTATGTTATATATACCCATCACGCTCCAGTCAGAGTCTGTAGCTCATTCATCACAAAACCGGACAGAAAATAAGTGCCCAGCAAGGATCATTATCATATTCTTTTAAACCACTCTCTTCCCTCTGGGTATTTTCTCCCCATTCTTGCTCCTGACAGGGCATATCCATCTGTGAGTCTCCTGAGCTTTGGCATGGGTTTGCCTGCCTTCTTTGATTTCTTTAAATCAATAAAACCACACTCATTTGCCAGATATCTCCCATGTGCAGAAATTCTCAATTTTAAGATAACATGTCACTTAATTTCCACAACCACCATTTATTTATTTATTTATTTATCCACTTATTGGGTGCTTTATTTATTAACTTGGTTACTTTTGAGTATTTTAAACTAATATGCAAAGTAATGAGTTTAATTGAGACATTTTTGTTCATGTATATCTTCATGTTTGATTTTTTTATTTGCTCCCTCCACCAACCTCCAAGGCCCCCTCCTCCATCCAAGCGCTGTCCTTCTGATTTCCCCTCACATATATTCCATTACCTTTCTCCACCTCCTCACCTCTTATAATCACACACACACACACACACACACACACACACACACACACACTTCAGTTCAGATTCTGCATATTAGAGAAAACATGCAAATTTTGACTTTTTTGAGTCAGGCTTTCTTTGTTTAAAATGACGATCTCGTTCTATCCATTTTCCTGTAAATATAATGAGTTGATCCTCTTTGCATCAGAGTAATATTTCAGGTGTGTTTGTGCTGTTCTCCCTATGCGTACGTAGCTCTTTACTTTGGCTATTGTGACCAGCACAGCAGTATATGTGGCTGTGCAATCACCTTCTAAAGCACCATGTCATTTCTGTTTCTCAGAGAAGAAAGCAAATATCGAAGCAACTCGACCACTTTCCAAAGATCACCCCACACAGAAGTCAGAATTTCAATGAGGATCTACTGAAGCCCTTTCATACTCAATGCTTAGATGTCTTGTAAAAGATAGCACTAGATTAAAGATCAATAATGATGAGAAACATTAACTTCTGCAGCTGGAAGGAAACAAGATTGAATCTGGACAACAGAAGATTGTGGACTCATAGCACAGAGGAGAAACAAAACAAAGGGACCAGACAACTCACACAAATGCCCACAGCTGGCTCAACTTGGGCTGAGCATCTGCAGAGGTCTCTGCAGAAGAACACTCCATGCTGAGGAGAGTGGGCTTTAGGCTCAGGTGTGTTTGGCTTGAGAGGCAACATCAGTTACTATAACTATTGTTGAGCTGTCTCTATGCAGTTGTTCTGGTTTTATTGCAGAAGGTTGTGAACAAAACTGATAAAGCTTTAATTTAGTAGAATGATATTCTACTCAAAGACAAATGATAGACACAGGTGGTATAGACAGACAATAGATAGGTAGATAGATAGATAGATAGAAGATAGATAGATAGATAGATAGATAGATAGATAGATAGATAGAGTATAGGTAGTAGATGATAAATAGATAGATAGATAATAGATAGATAGATAATAGATAGATAGATAGATAGATAGATAGAGTATAGGTAGTAGATGATAAATAGATAGATAGATAGATAGATAGATAGATGATAGATAGATAGATAGATAGATGATAGATAGATACATAGATAGATACATAGATACATAGATAAATAGATAGATAGATACATAGATAGATAGATAGATGATAGATAGATACATAGATACATAGATAAATAGATAGATAGATACATAGATAGATAGATAGATAGATAGATAGATGATAGATAGATACATAGATACATAGATAGATGATAGATAGATAGATGATACATGAATTAACTGATAATAGATAATATATAAATGATGGGTAAAAAGATGACAGATGTATGTCTTAGTTAGGGTTTCTATTGCTGTGAAGAAACACAATGACCATAGCAAATTTCATAAAGAAAAACATTTAATGGGAAGGGGAGGCTGTCTTACAGTTCAGAGTTTTAGTCCATTGTTATTATGGGGGGGGACTGTCTTACAGTTCAGAGTTCAGAGTTTTAGTCCATTGTTATTATGACAGAAAGCATAGTGGCATTCAGGCACACATGATACTGGAGAGGTAGTTGAGAGTTCTACATCTGAAGGCAGCAGAAAGAAAGATTGAGACTAGGCCTGGTTTGAGCATTTGAAACCTCAAAGCCCACCCCCCCAAAAATATACTTCCTCCAACAAGGCCATACCTAATCTAACAAGGCCACACTTCCCAATAGTGCCACTTCCTATGTGTCTATGGGAGCCATTTTCATTCAAACCACCACTAAATAATATAGATAATAGATGACAGGTAGATTATAAATGCTTGCTAGATTGAATTATTGATAATGTAGATATTAAATAGACAGTAGATTGATTAATAAATACTAGATAATATGTACACAATAGATAAAAAGATGATTTATAGATAGATGATGGGTAGATACAGATAAATAGGTGTACAACAGGCAGATAAAAGACCAATCAATTGATCAGTCAATAGAAAGATGATACACAAATGAAGGATGACAACATTCACCCTCCCCCACCCCAGGAAATTCAGAGATGGCAGAAATAATAAAGATTAAAGATTAAAGATTATAATGGGGTCTCACATGACACAGTGAAGGAGCAAGTGGACATTTTGACAAAAGAGAGCTCTCTGTAAGGAGGAAGACAGGGGCCATAAGCTGACCAGTGGAATAATCAATCTCTGGGAGACCTGAAGAGGAGAGGACTGAGCAGATGTAACAGCTTTACACAGAACGTGTGGGAAGAGTATAAGGCCAGCCCTGACCAGTTGCTAGCCGCTGTATGCTCTGGGCCTCATTGTTCTCATCTCAGGAAAGACAGTAACATTTTCAGACCTTGGCATATAATTAACACTTAGTAAAAGTTATTGAAATAAATTACTTCAATCCCATTTTTAATTCACTTTACCTGTTGTTCAAATCATGTCTAAATGAGCCCTCCTGACAATTTTGTACACTTAGGGTTATTCATCTCTCTTACAAATTAAAAAAGAAAATTCAAGAGCTGGGAAATAGCTCATTCAGTAAAGCCCTTGCTATGCACCTACAAGGGCATAAGTTGGATCTCTGGAACTCTAGTTGAAAATCTCAGTATGATGGTGCACACTTGCAATCCTAGCAATGTGAAGGCAAAGATAGGCAAATCCCCAGGGCTTGCTGGCTGGCCAGCTGGGACAAATGGATAAGGACCCTGTCTCAGAAAGCAAGGTGGGCAGAACCTGATGAAGCATACCTGAAATAGACTTCTGGCTTCCATGTACACTTATACACACACACACACACACACACACACACATTGTATATCCTTCATCATCTCACCCAAAGCAATCACCCAGGTGCACAGTCATGCTTAGCCAAGGAATGTGGGTTTGTCTCTACTGTTCCCAAGACCTTTGGTTTGATCTCTGTCTTAAGCTGTATCTTTCAGATGAAGGACAGTAAATGTGAATTAGCTGCCCCCATTTCCCTGTGAGAGAGTCATTTGAAAGAAACATAGTGAACTGAATGACAGATGATTGTCCTCTGTCACTCTGTCAGAACCTCCAGGTTCATTCTCAAAGCAGATGATAGGAAGGCTGGTACTAAGCCATAAGGCCTCCAGGTAACATTCACTGCAGTTTGAATAGGGTACTGGAAACCCACTTGCATTTCTGTGCATTTCAATACCTCTAACTCAGCTACCTCAGTATAGAACCCTGTCAGTAGATGTTTTTCCTCTGTATCTGTTCAATAGATACTTACCAAGTACCTCCTGTGTGCTATGCAAATTGCAATTTTCTAAGGTTAGACAAATAAGGTGACATAGTCCTGCCTTAATAAGGTTTTCGCTTGACAAAGGTAACAGCATTCATAAAAAAATAATCAAATAATGCACCACAACGCTGCCTATGAAGATCTTAGGAGCCTGGGGGCATGGAGCACCTGAAAAGAACACCATTCAGGAAATGACACTGTCTGCCACAAATGTTAGGAAGCTAGACAGTCAATGTTCTTTCTTCTATGGGGAAAAGAAGTTCAGGCAAAGGAGGGAGAATCCTGGGACTCTGTAGCACAGAAGGCTGTGGCCACTGGCCCTCTCCTCATCCTCTCATACCTGATCTGTTACATGTTGACAATAGACAGCTTGTCCACGTCACAGTCTTAGGGACCTCCCCTATGTATAAGATGGTCAGTAGACTCACTAATGTCTGACCAGTCAGTTTCACCTACTGCAGCCACCAGGGCTCTTTGCCAACACCCTCTAGCCCTCTATCTATTGCCGACACTATTTGCCGTTGATCTCAGCCTTAGGTCAGCAGATTTTGCCAGCTGTGTTATACATTCCTAGTACCTTGAACTTTCATTGCATGCACTTTTCATTGCACACACACACACACACACACACACACACACACACACACACACACACTTTCTACAGTTATGATGCTATTATATAACTTTATGATTATAATTAATATATGTGGGGGTCTCTGCAGGTCTTAATACAGGCAGTGATATTTAATGAGATGAGAATGAAAACTCGTTCAGATTGACATCATCAACCTAGGTCAAAGCTCCTTCAGAGTCTGATGCCAGGTGGTTTATTCCCAACAAATTTAAACACAGTATAATTAAGAAAAAGTGCCCTGGTGAGATACAATCTCTGGTGCACTACAAAGCATAACTGCAATGAAACTCTATTCAGGGTACATGTCATTTCTTCCAAAAAAGATGACTTCTAGAGACAGGCTACCTGTACTAGCTTAACAGCCTAAGGAAGGATCTGGCTTGATCTTGGTCACACAGTTAACATAGAGGTCATTTGGGCTGCTAGCCACCTCTGGTCCTGGTTGTGAGAGCTTGTGGAAGCCCCTGGCTGTAAGGGTCATTTAAATTATTAACTGCCTTCAGTCCTGCTTGTAGGAGCTTGATATGGTCTGATACAATAGTGAACACAGAATGCCAAGCTATTACTTCCAATTCCCAGCTTTCTGGATGGAAGAACAGATTTTATGTCCATTCCTTTGAGAAGACAAATCTGCATGCTTAACATTCCTGTTTTGTTATGTTGTGTTTTTTTTTGTTTTGTTTAAGATCTGTGGGCACAAAGACCTTCATGTTCCCCCCAAATATATATTCACTGTACAAAATAATGGCCCCATACTATGATATTTTCGTACGTGTAAATTATGTATTTTAGTAACAGTCACCCCTCACCACCTCCCACTGCCCCAATCTCCCTTCCATCTGGTACCTTCCCTCATCCCAAATGTGTCCCCTTCTACTATACAGGTCTTCTATATCCCTTAATGTGACAATCTAAAGTACCATTCACTTTCCTGCAAGTGACAGAATTAATATTTGAGTGGAGCTCACAGGATGGATAAGTGAATTTGTTTTTGGAAAGACCTTGCTTTATAGTCCAGGCTGGAGTGCACCTCATCATGTGGTTGAGTCTAGCCCCAAATTTACAATACCTACCGCCACAGCTTCACCGTACTGCTCAGTCTGCCCTAAAGCTAACAATCCTCACAGCACCTGCTGAATGCTAGAGTGACTGTCACCACACCTGGAAATGTTGATTTTATTTTTTTTTAATTTTTAGATGATTCTTTGATAATTATACATATATACAATGTGTTCTGACAGGCATGTGAAGGACAATTTGCCAGTAAATCATGAGATGCGATTTTGTGTGCACTCACCTCCCATAGTTCTGCTGACATTAAATTACTTCTAATTTGGGTCTTTTTTTTTAAGTGTATCCCCACCATAAATACAACAGACATCTCATAAATCCTAGCCCCATCTCCGGATATTCATCAGAACAGTGTTCACGAGGCCCGGAGCACACAGCACAGATTGCGAGTACAGTGAGCATCAGCCTTTCACTAATCCTTTTCTCTGTCCTGGTTTGCATCTTTGAGCCTTTAAAGCCTGGCTCGTAGTTCATGGAATTGCCTTGATTTCCTCTTACGATGACAGTGGGGACGGAGCAGGAAGAGATGCTTGCTCTGAATTACAGCATGTTTTATAAGGGAAACAACTTACCTAACTCTTCCTCATATCAAGCACATCAGCCTATGAAAGATACTTTAATAAATCATTTTTATTAAAATGTAAGACAAGAGTCTTAAACCACCAGTTATTAGACAGTGCTTTGTGGGGTGTCATCTCTTCCCATCACCAGTAGCAGAGATATATGCACACTATATAGAAACACAAACTCTCCAGATGTCCATGGTCCATGGTGACCAGAAACCAGATGGAAGTCCAGAATCCATGTTCTTGCTGATCATTAAGGCAAGGAGGCTACTTTGCTGTGATATCAATGCCTGCAGACTCATACTTGACAAAGAGGGACAGAAGGCTTCTGTGACAACCTCTACTCCCACCCCACCTCCCCCGCTGAAAAATAAGTAACTGCCTAGACAGGAAGCCATCAAAGAGAACTCTTAAAAATTGTGATAAACTTGCTGAAATGTAGCTCTAACTCCCGACAATTGATGGCTAATGGAAAGGGAGCAGCTGGAGAAGGACTCATTTTTCTTTAAGGGCCTAACGGCTGAGAGTTTGACCATGCTTCACTGAGAATATGGGCAACACAAATTGGACTTGTGTCTTTTTTTTTTCTTTTGGTGGAGGGAGATCACAAGGCTAGAGAAGCAGACCTGGAAGGAGTAGAAGTGTGATAGGGATGCATTGTGTGAAATCCCAAATAATCAACAAAAATATTATTTTGAAAAAAAAGCAGGAAGAAATGCAAGCTATCAGAAAAGACTCTGAACCTTAGAAACCAGAAACAAAAGGGCGTAGGGCCCAGATATTCACATATTCATGAAAGTTTGAGGGCACTGGAGTTTAGAAATAATTCTGACAGCTAATATAAGGTCTGTACACATGTGGTCCCATAAATCTCTAAGACGGGTGCTAGTTATCATACCACACTGAACAGGCATGGAGACTAAGACAAAGAGTGTTCTTGTGTTCCCTCAGCCAAGGTCAACACAGTAAATAGACAAGCCAGAATCTGAGTTTTCATATCTGGCTCCAAATCCCATCTTCTGTGTCTTATAGTACCTTTCTTCCCATAGAAGCCAAAATAATTGATGCCATTCATTTTATTTTGTAATTTATTCTTCTGTAAAAGAAGCCTGTGTTAGTAAGACTTTTTTTTTATGACTGTGGTTAAATATCCAAGAAAATAACTTGAAGGAGGAAAAGTTCACTTGGGGCTCATGGTTTTGGAGATTTTGTTCATTGACTGTGTTGCTTTGGGCTTGTGGTGTGGTAGGATATAATGGCAGAAATGTGGCTCACCTTATCGTGGTCAGAAAGGAGGAGAAGGAGGAGAAGGAGGAAAAAGAGGAAGAGGGAAGGAAGGAGAAGAAAGAAAAAAGAAAGAGAGAGGGGGAGCTAGGGAGGAAGGAGAGAGAGAGAGAGAGAGAGAGAGAGAGAGAGAGAGAGAGAGAGAGAGAGAGGGAATAAGGCTTTATTTATTCCTGTCAACAATATTAGTGCCCTAACTTCCCCTGACTAGTCCTCACCTCCTAAAAGTTTCCAGAACCTTTCAGCAATAGCACGGGCTAGCCAAAAATGATGAGTTCTGAAGGAATATTTATGTTCCAAATCGTAACAGAGTCAAAAGACTGTGAGACTAAGGAAGGATATTAATAGAATCCCAACAAGGAAATACCTAGGAGCAAAATTCTGCTATCCCTGCTCCTAAGGAGAGGATCTGAAAGGGTTAATCTATTTTTTAGAAGCTTCCATCTTCTTCCCAGTGAGTCACTAGGGCATAAAAGTGACCGATATGTGGGTGTCATAGAATACACAGTGCAGAAAATATTCACACACATGCACATCCTACTGGTAGTGGAATCAAAATAGAAATAGAAACCAGACCCCTCCTCTTGGTGCCTGTCTCTCCCTGTCACTTAGCATAAATCTTAGAAACCCAGAATTCTGTGAAAAATG
The DNA here is from genome assembly GCF_004785775.1 of Grammomys surdaster. Taxonomy (NCBI): domain Eukaryota; kingdom Metazoa; phylum Chordata; class Mammalia; order Rodentia; family Muridae; genus Grammomys; species Grammomys surdaster. The sequence goes on along the minus strand of NW_021605216.1, from coordinate 1,301,944 downwards.
AGCATCCCCCAGTTGAGTGCATGCTGCTTTTGAAGACTCTGGCCTCTTGTCTTAAAGGCACACTGGTTGTGAATGCTGGGTGTTCTGCATGGACATTAGTGTCAGCCACCAGAGTCTGTGGCTGGAGAAAGAATAATGCAGAAGAGAAGCAGAAAGAGGAAGGTAACTGGTTATTTATATCTCCTCTGTCGGAAATGGTGACAGGTATAATTACTGAGCAGAAATTACAGGGCTGACTCCAGTGGCGCTCCTCCTGCTGTTTTCAAGAAGATAAAAGATTGAAAGTGTTTCTGACATCTCTTCAAAGAGAGGCTGCTCGGGCACACACTTCCATTTATTTTCAAATTGATTAAAGGCAACTTCCTGTTGTTTTTAGTTAAACCAAGGGTCACTCCTGGTCCCCTCAACTCTGTTGCACCTTTTGGAGGAGGACTCCTCCTTAAGTCCAGTCCTTCTGACTCTTCCTCCACGTCCTGTGCGAAGTGTCCTTCTAGTCAAAAGAAAAACAAGCTATTAAATTTGTTCGCATGAGGCTGTTATTGATTTAATAGGCTGTAATCTCATGGGTATTTACAAGAAAAACAGGAACAGAACATACGGTAGAAATCTATGGCGCTGAAGCCACAAGGAGGCTTTTAAAATCTCATCAAACTCAGTCATTTATGAACAATCAATTATCAGAACTATCTGGTCTCTTCAAATATGCCCCTCCCTCCACCACCACCCCCAAATGACCCACTAAGGTCCTATGAGTCAGCCTCTCTGGGTATCAGATATAGAAATTTCTCATTTTATGAGTTATGTGGGTCATTTTGCAGGTTAGATCAGTTTAGGAATGCCCATAATTCACAGACGGAGGAAATGAATGTAGCAAGACAGAGGCTGTGGTGGTTTGAATGTAAAACCCTACACAGGCTCTCGAATTCAACACTTGGGCCCCAGCCCATGGCACAGTTTGGGAAGGAGATGTCACATTTAGAAGGCAGAGCCTTGCTATAGGAAGTGTATCCACTGGAGGTGGGGCTTGAGACTTTATAGCCTGACCTCACTTCCTGTTCATGCTCTACTTCCTGACTACAAATGCCTTATGACCAGCTACCAGCTACTCCTGCCCCAATGCCTTCCCAGTGGTGATGGAATGCATGCCCTCAATTATAAGCCAAAATGAACTGTTCCTTCACTGAGATTGTTTTTCATCAGATATTTGGTCAGCATAATAAGAAATGTAACTAATACAATTCAGGGCAAAGGAAGAGTGATACTCCAGACTGGAGTGAAAATAAGGAATGCCAAGGTGGGGTGATCTCAGCAATATTTCATTCAACACAGTAGCTTAAAGTCAAAGCCCACTCCATCAAGAATAAAAGATCAGTTTCAGATGAGATAGATCAGTACCACTGATCATTCTTTTTCTCATGAGAACAAGTATAGGTCAGCCTTGTTCTGTTGTCAATTACTTGGAAAAATATTCTTCTAAATAGTATTTACTTTGATTCTTATAAATTTGGGGATGCACCATGTTGCAAGATATTTGATCACACTGTGAAACCTGAGATTGTGTTATTTACTAGGGGAAAACTGTTCCTAGTTGTGGTGTGGCTCAGCACTTAGCACACACCATTAATTCTCTGGCTGGAATACAGACACAACTTTAGTACACACTTTTAATCCCAAATAATGAAGGTAAAGTTAGTTAGTAGATGGAATACCTGGTGTTTGAAAGTGATGTCTAATTGAGAGGCAGAAGTGATGAATCAGAGAAAGATTTGATGAAATAGGGTATACCCAACTCTCACAGAGAAAAGAGAGGCTATTTAAGATGGAGCAATGCAGAGAGAAGAAGGCAGCTATACCAGGAGAGTTTTACAAGGACAGGTTCAAGAGAGAACAAGGTAGACAGTAGACACGGGTAAAGACAGAATGAGCCAGAGAATGAGTAAAAGCCAGAAGATCAGAACAGATTTATAGAGTTAGTTTGAGGCCAAGCAGAGCAATTCTGTTAGAGGCCAAGAGAGAAGCCAGATTGTATTAGTCAACTTACAGAGGAGTCAGAACAGCTAAATTGAATCATCCAGACAGAGCTGAGAAAGAACTAGAAAGGATGAGCTTATTTATCAGTAAGTCTCAGAGAGTGAAAACACTCTAGGCCTACATTAGATTGTAGGAAGGTTAGCAGCTTTCAGGACTAGGCCTGGGTTAGCAGATGGAGGCAGTAAGCCTCAGAGAGACAATTACATAAAAGTTACTATAACTGCTCCATTATTTTTTCACTAAAAAGCAGTATACCTCACTCTTTTCTTTATATATTTGGGCTAATGTTGAAATTAGATAGTGATGGATATATGTACAATCTAGAAAAGTGGTTGCTTTAAAGTGTAGTGACAGACTGAAGATAATGGCTCAGCAATTTAGCAATTGCTGTCTTTGCAGAAGAGCTAAGTTTGGTTCCTAGGACTTACATCAGGTAGTTCACAACTGCCTGTAACTCCAGCTCCACTGGGAGCCAACACCTCTGGCATCTGCAGGTAAAACAAAAATAAATAAGTAAACCAGAAAACCTGGGTATGGTGGAATGAGGCTGACCTCTGGCTCTTACACACATGTGTATACACATGTACATTCACAAACATAAAGCATACACACACACACACACACACACACACGCATACATACATATACACGCACACAAATTAAACAAGATGTAATACTTCCCAATTTTTCTTTTTTTTTTCTTATTATGTAATGTGGCTTCTGTGGCATTAAACTTCATGTTTGCATGATAAGAACTTTGCCAGCTGAGCAACCTCCTCGGTTTGAGATATTACACTAAAAATTATACCTCATCATGAAAAACAAGAAAGATTTGCTTTCAAATCTGGTGATGACAGGTGGTTAGAGCAGAAAGGCTATTATCTGAATTGTGACAGGACTAGGACAGCTAGCCATAGGCCACATTGCTTCTGCACAGGCACTCCTCTCCTAACTTTTCCCTGTGGATGCCTGAATTTTGTGATTCCTAATACATCAGAAGTTGATTCAGGGGAGTCACAGTAATGCAATACTTAACCCATTGACCCCATTTATTCAAAACACACTGACATTTAAGTCATGACTTCAAGTAACAGCTCGTCAAGGCCTGTCTGAGAGGGGTGTAATCCCTTATCCTTCTCTATCTTTGTTTTTTTTTCTTTTTTAATATTTATTTGTTACATAGAGGTGTGTGGGCCACAAGTCAGAGGACAATGTATGGGGACTGGTTTTTCTTTCCAGCACATGGATCTGGGGGTTTGAAGTCAGGTCCTCAGGCTTAGATAAATCTTCCCACTGGACTATTTATCTGTTCTTATTTCTGATTTTGAGACCGTTGACATTTTCCTCTCAAACCAAGTCCCCAAGTAGAAAAAAATTAAAAGCAAGGCAGCTAGTTGGCTAATTGCTAAATTCAGATTGCTTTTCCCAATTGAACTTACAGTTGTTGCCTTTGCCTTTCATATTAGTGTCTCCATTAGTGTTTTCAAAGTGGCAACCCTGTGTGGACCCCTTTCCCTGACCCCTGGGTCCTTACCTCTTTCTTAGGCCTGAGACTTTGCCATTTGAAGTACTGCTGTTATGTTACCTTGAAACCTAGAGATTTATCCTTGACCAAACTGTGCTGGAGTCCCACTTTCCAACATAAAGAGCTGGGCTCTACAGATTGTCCAAGCTCATGGGATATAAGGACACTGGCAAAAGACCTTTCTTCCTTCACTGACTTAATATACAAGTGGCTGATGGATACAGCATGATTCATGTGTCTCAAAAGTCCTGAAATGACGGGGAAACACCTTGATCAAGATGTCTCAATTCTGCAGTTTATGCTAAGTAGCTGGTGGAATAATGCACAGAGGTTTAAGCACAGGACACCCAGGCCCAGCTGTGCACATAGTAATATTCAGCCCATAAAATATGATGAAGATACGTGATCATTGACATGGAAAAATGACAGTCATCATGGGACACATAGAAAAAATTCCATATGCATAAATTTGCACAGAGAAACGCTACAAGGATACATACTAACTCTCTTACCAGTAATTGCTAGTGATTTAATGACCATTTTGTATACTTGTGTTTTCTTTTCTCTTCCTATAGTGGAAGTATGATTATTTGCACAAATAAATGGACAAAAAGAAGCTGTGACATCACCATACTTAGTCCTTATTTATCTTGCTTGGGAAGAATTGTGTGGAGAATGTATATATACTCTTATTCATTCAGAAGCTACATGTCAATCACTTTTCTAGGTGTTAATGATGCAAAACTAGACAAGGTAAGATACCTCACTTCAAAGAACTTTCCTTCCAGTATAGAAGGGAGATAATTATCAAAAAAACAAATGCAGAACCAGTAGTGTAATAGGCAAGGTGAGTACTTTGAAGAAAATGTTAAACACTTGAAGGTAGTGTTGAATATATTGGGCATGAGAGACTTCTGTAAGTAAAGGCGTAAGTCTTTTGTTGTGGTAAGGCTGAAGTAGAAAGGCAATCAGAGATAAGCTTTAAATGGTCTGGAAGGAAAGAGCATTTTATACACAAAGAAAGCAGATCAAAGGCTTTGAGACAGGAAGAAAATTGGCATATGTTTTAAGAAGAAAGGTGTGTGTGTGTGTGTGTGTGTGTGTGTGTGTGTGTGTGTGTGTGTGAGTGTGGCCATGCAGTGAGAGAGACAGCAGCACTAAGAGACACTGTAATGGATACGAGCCAAGTTACACAGGTCTGAAAACCATCAAGAGTCATTTGAATGTTATCCAAAGTGTGTGTGGTAGATGTAAATTTTGCTTATTATATCAAAGAATCTCAAATCTGCAGCCTTGAGAGGTACAAAGACGGTGTAGACCATCTATTGAAGTTCCATGCTAGAGGTACGTACATTTTTACACCGTATATTCGGGTTCCCCAGCCCTCCTTGAGAATGGAGGCAGAACTGTGGGCCAAACCATGGAGGTCATGGGACAGCAAGCTTCTCATCTCTGTTGACTGTGCCCCAGGTGGATACAGCAGGGAGGGGATTGACTCAGGAGGGATCTATCCTGGATATTTCTGCCCCCTCTCCCATGCAGGCTTCCTCAGGAAGGCAGGCAGGGCCAAAGACAAGATGAAAGTTAGGGGACAGTAAGAAGCTTACCTCTGCTGGCTGTGCCCCAGGTAGACTCAACAGGCAGGGGTGGCTTACTCTTTAGCTGACAACCTATATCTAAAACCATCAGAGGAAGAGTCTCAGCTAAGAAATTATTTAGACCATGTTAGACATATCTGTGGGGGTGGACGTTCTCTTGGTTGTTAGTTGATGCTGGAAAACCTACCTTGAATGTGGGATGCACCATTCCATGGGCTTACCCTGAACTGTCTGAGAGTAAAGTCAGCCAACTTAGCAGCAACAAGCAATTGAGGGTATGTTCCCTGTCTCCTTGCTCTTGACTATAAATGCACTATGACTAGCTGCACTGGTTCCTGTCTTGACCTCTCCACCATGATGGACTATAACCTGCAATTTTTAGCTTGGTAACCCTCTTTTCCCTACATTGGTATTTTATCAGTGGATTTTACCACAGCAACATAAATGAAACTAGGAAAACATGTAAGACAGTAACTGTCCTCTACTCAAGCCTGCTTGTCACTGTCCATTCACTAAACAGAGCTATTATGTGTAGTTTTGTGCTACCCGCCTTTATTCTGGAAAGTGGCCACCTTACCAGCCCCCTCCGAGCTTCCCTTGAATCCATGGATAAAACACACACACACAGTTGTTCATTTTCAACTTGCCTTCTTTACACAATTGCTGGGCACTACTATCTACATTATCATTGCTTTTAGCTCCACTCCTTCACCTGCTCTAACTCAGTTGAATCTAGTCTCAGCTTAACATCTCTGACCACCAGCCTATAGAAGCAGCTGCAGCCCACCGCTTCTCCTGAGATCACACGTGGTTGCCCGGTTCTCATCTTCCCAAAGCAGAGTGAACTCCCCTCTCTCTCCTTCCTTGTGTCTCCTTTTTCCTCCAGGGACCCATAAGTCCTGCCTGCACCTTACGCCCAATAATTGGCCCATGGCTTTCTTTGCTAGTAGATCAAGAATCAATTGGAGAACAGGACCTTAACATCAGAACCACCCTTACACCAAGCATCTTTTGAAAAGTTCCAGTTATAAGACCAAAATTAAGCTGATATTTTAATTTGAATCAAATGTGAGAAACCAGATAGAACATTTTAAATCCCAGCACAACATAGAAGCCCTTCAAAATGGAAGGTAAAGGAAGGTCCAGAAAACATTATGCACCACCACGATGTCACCTGTCCTTCTATTCTACCATGAATCATGTTAGGTTGTTACCTAGCAACACAGAGCTCATATCTGGTCGATTTGCAGGCATTCCTCATTTGTCATCATTTGTCTAATCAGATCTGATCATAAACAAAATCTCTCCATATCCCACTGACTTCTGTTTGTAATTAGAATCTTTCTCCATCAGGGGAAGGACATTAATAGCCTCACACCTCTCATGTGCTGATTGATTTGTGTCTTTCTGTCAGTGTCTAATATCCCACTCCCTCCTGTCTCCCATGACTTTCTTTGGTAAAATTCCATCTTCTTTCATAAGCTTCCATCAATCCAAGTACCTTTGCAGGACATCTCCATGTTGAATGTGTCACCCGCAAAGGTGGTTCGGTTTGGCAGTATATTGTTTATGTTATGTAATCTCTTCAATGAGATTACAGCAACTGACTTTACCAACACGAGTCTACACTAGAAGTATTTCTCATTTTCAGTGGTAGTAGGCACAGGTTGCATATATATGTATACATATGCATATGCATGTACATATGTGTGTGTGTGTGTGTAATCTGGCTGACATTCTATTTCCCTTATTCTGCTAGCACAAATCCTATTCCTTTGAGGACTTCAACCATAAGCTTTGAGTGTGGCTAGCATTAAAACTTAAATGAACTATGGTCAACATCTTCATCTAGTTACAGTGCTTTGCTTAGGATGAGCCTGACATCAGTCAGATCATATTTTTGCAATTGTCTCCTATATCATTTTTGAAGTAAAGTGATACACTCAGTGTTGCCTGTGACCATGTGAAAAGGTAACATTGAAAGGCTGAGGTTTTTGCAGTGTTTTTCTTTAAGTCTACTCAAATTGGGTTTCATTCAAAGCTACCAAACTGAATTTAAACATTATAGAAATAACCCCATCAATCTGTAAATGCCTTTAGTTTTAGAAATAGTTGCATATGCATTATCCTCACAACCAACTTGAACTGTATGTCCTTATGTAGATCAGAAGTAGTGAATGTGAACTGGACCCATTTGAGAGATGAGAAGATAGGTAAAGAGCAACGGCTTGTTGCCTAGTGATGGTAGACAGCCATGTTCAGTCTCAATCCAGACTCTGAAGCTACAACAGACAGTCTGCATTGCTTCTAACACCTGCTAAACATGAGCAGAGTGAGGGCTGTCGGAAGAGATGAAGACCTGCAGCTCTAGGCTTGCCTGATGCACAAGATAGTTATTTATCTTTTGAGGAAGATCAGATAGATTTGGCTACAGTGGTAACTAGAACAACTGCTAAGATAAGCCTCATGTAGACAAGACTAAATCATTACTACTGTTGAAGCCCTGAGCTGGGGTCCTCAAACAGAATGGGTTCAGATAGGCAGGAGAAGGAAGATAGTGTATTCCAGAGGGAAGAATCTGGGAGACAGTAGGAAGAAATTCAGGAGATCTAAAATACCATGGGAACTCATGTGACTGGGGACAAGGCTTGCAATTTTCACCTTCTAACACATCTGAGACCTTCCTTCCCTTCCAGATCTCCTGGATCCCTCTCATATTCTGCACAGAGCACTGTAGTAGCACCCTGGCTGTTCACACCACATCCCCTCTTGCACTGCAACCCATTCCTCACAGTAAAGTCTGAATTACCCTTGAAAGGGACAAATCAGAGCTTCTGGCTAAGCTCCAACCACAAGGTACAGGACAGAAATGCAGATCAGAGCATCCTGCTATCTGGTGTGCACACTTGTACTGTTTATCTACAGCAATGTCTATCTTATCTACAATCAGTCCATCCATCTGTTCATCTGACCATCCATCTATCGATCTGATCCACCCTTCTTCATCTTTCCCTCCCTCTCCCTCTTTCACCTCTCTCCCCACACCTGTCCCTCTTCCCCTCTTTTGCTATATCTTCCTCTTTTTCTTCACTGATTAAAAGTGTAAAAACAGAGGTAGGCTTGACATGAGGCACTCTTAAGACTACCATCACAAAGATTATGGGACAAACTTCACGGTTGGAAACTGGCTCTAAACTTCAACCATGGCTGGCTTTTACTGAGCTATGTAGGGTTTTCTTTCCTCTCCACTATCGTTATTAATGCATGTGACCAGAGACTCAATGGCCACACAGCAAGAGACAGATCAATGACCATCACAGAAAGAGCTGTGTGTCTGTCTATAACAATCACCTCACTTTCCATATGTTAAAGTGGGTTTATGGCTATACAGCCTTCTCCAAGCTATAATGAAGCTGGACCCCATCCACAATCTCTTCTTTTAATGAAGTCTCCTTTTCATATTGAATCTACTTATCTGTCTAGACGAGTGGATTGACACTGTCAGCTGTCATCCCCAGAGCTGTTAGTTACCACAGATTTGGATTTGGATCCTGAGTGCAAGGTTGCAAGGTGAGCTGGTTCCCCCTCCCTCCCTCC
>NW_021605216.1:1292199-1293093 GCF_004785775.1 Grammomys surdaster | reverse complement strand
TCTCTCTCTCTCTCTCTCTCTCTCTCTCTCTCTCCCCCTCTCCCCTCCTCTCACCTAGGAAGGAGCAGCAAGAATGGTCCTGTACAGACATGATCCTGGATTATCAATCCTGAGGAGTCAGTCATCAAATGGGTTTTGTTCATCATTTTATCAACTTGCCTCACTAGTGACTGGTTTAGAATAGGAGTTGAATACATAAGTTAAACAAAAATGAAGGCTAAAAAATGGCAATTTTGTAAAAATTTATAAAAACAAATGAGTTGAGACTCTCTTGTATTGTCAAGGTTTAGAGAAGGTGTGAGGACTCTGTTGATTCTGCTGGATTGACTTCCATAACGCTGATTTGAAAGGTGACTCACATAATTTCTGTTACCACCTGAATTTCTGCCACCCCATTTAATGACACCTGGGTCAGTCTGTGACTCATACTAGTACGTGGGATATTACAGGGCCCCACCATCCCTCAAGATCTAAAAAGATACCACAAAGCACGACGACAGGGAGACATGGAGACATACACTAGCAGATTTTTAAGTGTCAGAAGGAAAGAGGTCATATTCCAGGCAAAGTACAGCTAAGGGAAAGGAGAGAGAGGAGGAAAGGTAAACAGGAAAATTCAGCAGCTTTCACTTCTGGGTGCTTCCTTCCATCAGTCACACGAGTGGTTCAGTGACAGCAACCACTGTGTGAAACACAGCCTAGACAGACCTTGGTGATGGAAGGGTGCACTTCTAGCAGCTGACTAATGAAACTCCATGTTGAGGGACTAATAATATACCTGCTACCCTCCCTCCTTCACTCTGGGTATTGATTTCCCTGACTTCAATTTAGCAGCCATATATATGTATATGTGTATGTGTATGTGTATGTGTATGTGTATGTGTATGTGTATGT
>NW_021605216.1:1239629-1292189 GCF_004785775.1 Grammomys surdaster | reverse complement strand
TATGTGTATGTGTATGTGTATGTGTATGTGTATGTGTATGTGTATGTGTATGTGTATGTGTATGTGTTTGTGTTTGTGTATGTGTATGTGTTTGTGTATGCAGGAGATAAACATGCAAGGCTGGATTCCCAGGAAGGTCATAGGCAAGTGAAGTCAGAAAGACATAAACAGAATTCAGAAACAATCAAGATAAATTGGCCAAATGAATTATTTAAAGTTATCAGAATCCTTCAATATAAGGTCTTGAAAAGTCTCTTGGGAAAGAGGTTCATGCAGAGAACAAATTCCAAAGCCTTGGTCAGGAGTGACTTCTTTGAATATGATGATTTCGTTCTCCCTGCTTTTTTTGCGCAACCGGCCCAGCATAGAGCCATGTCTGAGTCCCTATGGAGCTGTGGAGGAGAGAACTGTGAGCCAGAACTACAAGAATACAGCACTTGGTATTCTTATGCACACTGAGCCTATATTGCCTGTCTATCTGTGCCACCAAAGTTACATAGAAGCCACTTCTGTCTCGCCGTTGCTTGGCTCAGCATACTGAAAACATTCAGTAGTAGCTCTCTGACACTTCTGTCTGGGAAGCCACAAAGCCTGCCGAGAGTCCACAGCATAGGAACTGGACCAAACAAAGACTAAAGACCAGTGATATACAGTAAACAGCTACAGGCTGACTGCCCAAGAGAAGAAAATATGCATCTATGTTTTTTACAAATGTGAGTTTCAAACAAATTAACAATGTTGTATACTTAACTTTACATTGATACTACATGTCTATTTTTTTTTACTTTTTACATTTGTATGTGATTTATTCAGTGTATGTGTGTACACGATTGCAATCAAGCATACATACATACTATGGCATGATTGTGGAGATCAGAGGACAGCCTGTGGAAGTTAGTTCTCTGGTTTAATCCTGAGGGTTTTGGGGATCAAACTCAAGTTGTCAGTTGTGATGGAGAGTGCCTTCCCCTACTGTGCCATCTCACCAGCCAAATATTCTTTATTATATATTTTATGTAAAAAGCTACTCCTTGGAGGAGGCTTTCCTTCAATTTGGGGGAACCTCTTATGTCCATAATCAGCCTTGGGCTGTAGCCAATACAGGGTTGTCATGAATCCTACTTACTTTTTCACAAGCAAGATAAAAGAGAAATAAGCAAAGGGTTATGTGAAAACAGAATTCTCTAACCACTAACAACCCATTTTCCCTGATGAACTGTTCAAAAGCTTTTGAACACAGGAGAATCATTTCTTGAAGTTTTTTGTCTTGTTCACAATGTGATAACTCTGGACACAATCCCTTGGAATTAGGGCCTGGAAGATTTCTTCATAAATCATTGTATTTGTGAGTGCCCATGTGTAGTGTGTATGTCTGTGTGCATGTGTGTGACTGTGTGCCATGACATAGTGTGGGGGTCAGAGGACAACCAAGAGTGTCAATGCTTGTCTTTGACCTGGACTCTTATTTGTCACTCTATGCACACCAGGTTGGCTGGTCTATGAGCTTCCAACGATTCTCTTGTATCAACCTCCCAACTCATCATAGGTTCACTAGGCTGAGTTTAAAGATGTATCATATGCTGTCCACCTTCAATTCTTAGGTATTGGAAATTGGAATAGATTAGACCTGAGATCTCTGTAGATTTTTTTTTATGAGGCAGGATCTCATTTTTAGCTCAGACTGGACTCAAATTCATCACGCAGCCAAAGATGATCTTGAATGCCAGATCTTCCTGCCTTTACTTCTGGAATGCTGGGGTCAAAGCTGTACACCACCTAATCTATTTTTTTTCCATGGTGCTGGGACTGTAACCTATGTGCATGGAGCTCCAGTGTTGCCTCTGGGTTTGGAAATTCCAGCTATGAACTCCATTCCTTTCTCACTAGCTCAGGAGCTCCTTAATTTGCCTCACACCAATCTCTGCCTGTCACATAGAGATTCATGTGAGTCTACTTCACTAAGTCATTTTAAGGACTAAGCAAGATGATGCATAAGGATTCTTAACAGCTTTTTAATTAACACATATTCATTATGAAAATTAAAGGTAAATTGTGGGATATTAACATACATGCATATCAGGTGTGACCAGCCAAGTTCTTAGCAAGGGAACAGATGGAAGTAAAGTCTCAATAAATTTCACTTCCTAATTTATATGGTAGGAATAAACAAGTGTTTACAGACTGGCTTTTCAAAGCCCCCGTATTTGGGGGGTGTGTATATGCCTTTTACTATTTGTACATCATCTACAGGTCTCAGGACTCAGCTCAACAAAGGTTGTAATGGATGCTTATTGTGTGCATGGAGGGATACAGGAGGTAGTAGAGTCCATGTCCATGTGGTCATATGTGGGAGAGATAAATCATAAAAATAGCAAGAAAATGGAACCAGCCTAGTTTTCTACCAATGAACGAATGGATAATGAAGTGTGGTAAATAGACACAGTGGGATTTTATTCATCCATAAAGAAAAATTAAATCATGAAATCTTCAGGAAAATATATATTGAAAATATAATATTAAGCAAAGTTATCCAATTGCAGAAAAAAAATTGTACTTTCTTCCTTATGTGCATCTCCTGGCCTATAATATATATACATGCGTGTGTATACTGTATGAGTATGGATAAAGTCTCGGTCTGGAAAGGAGATAAAGCAGAGCAATGCTAGGTGCTGAGGAAGGATGGGGATCAACACAATGACCTTAGGACAGAAAAGGACAAAGTATCTATCTGGCTGGGGAAGTGATAAGCTGGGAACCGAGGAAGCAGGGAGTTAAGGAGGTGGAATAAGGAGAACTACATACTTCATCTAAAAATATCACAATGGATCTAACACAGTATATACTGATTAAAATAATACAGACTTGGGGGCTGGAATGATCATTCAGTGGTTAAGAACAGTTACTGCTCTTCCAGAGGCCCAGTGTTCAGGTAGCTCACAACGGCTTGTAACTGCAGCTCTAGAGGATCTGGCCTCTGGGGGCACTGCATTCACATTCATAGACACATATGTGCACAAACACATGTAATTTTAAAAATTAATTCCTAAAATAATAAATAGTAACATTAAAATCTAATAGCTATAATTCAAAGTATACTGTTACTAATCCTGTTTGTGAAGAAGAGATTAGTATTATGGCAGAGCTTCACTCCAGCTGGGGTTCTACAACACAGTTTCTTGGGGCAAAGAGATTGGAGCAGGAAGTCTTAGTTCTACCTGGGAACTAATAACAGTCCAGTCTTCCTTCCTCCAGATGATACCAAGTAAATAATCAACTTAGAGACATAAAATTGATGCAAACTGACAGACAACTTGAATCAAGGGTTTCTGAAAAAGGTGATTCTGATTAAGTCCTAATGGCCACCATGGTGAATTGGCACTGAGGAGATAAAGTCAACCCCCTTAGCGGCCTTTGAGAGAGGAACATCTGTTGACTGTTTCCCATCTGGTAGTCACATAGGGAGTAATTACTTAAAAAAAAAAAAGACATTTCCAAGTGGATCTTTGTTCCCTTGCTCTTTCTTTTGGGGACCCACTAACTCTGCCACTTGCATCACCCAAGACAAACAATTCTTCTTGGGAAGTAACCACACATATCTATTCCTACTGAGAAAATATAAGATATTTGGGAAAGATTTCTCAAAACCAGTTATCAGTTCACACACACATCTCCCAGGAGAAGGTCCAAGGAGACTGTGTATGTGTCTAAGGCTCTGACACATTATACTAACAGAACAAACTGGGTGTCCCCCAAGGAACAAATGAAGCGTTAAAATATCCTTCCTTTGACAACTCATCCACACTTCCTCTTGCTCTCAATTTGGGGGAATAAATGGCCAATGAGATGCATTTTTAAAAAGGATGTAGATTTCTAAATATTTTCAAATGATGTTGAAGCCTTCTCTCATCTGGCAAAGTTATAGACAAAAGAATGCTGCTTGGTATATCCTTCTCTCGGATGTCTGCTGAAGTCTGGGGTGTGTGAAAACACAGGAGTCTCTCATGAGATATAAGTGAGACCGAAGGGAGTAAATGTGGCAGGCACACAGATTATTGTTTTATATTTTTATTCACGTTGTAGATTGCCTGGACAGTCTGTAGAGAAGAGAGCGTGTGATGGCTATTCTTGGTGGTCAACATGACTACATCTAGAATCAACTAAAACTCAAACACATCTGTGAGGAATTTTTTTTCTTAATTAAATCATTTGAAGTAGGAAGACCCACTTCTAATCTGGATCTTAGAGGTGGGAAGATCCACCTTTAATTTGGGTCACACCTTCTGCTGGTGGCCTATATAAAGCACATGGAAGAAGGAAGATTGTTCTCCCTTTGTCTGCTTGCTCTGGTTCTCTCTGGCAAACCCATTTCTTCGCTGGCATTAGAGCATACTTCTGAGGGATTCCAGCATCTACTAAAGAAGAGCTGAGACATCCACCTTATGGACTGAACAGCTGCTGGATTCTTGGATGTCAGAATCGTGAACTGAAATCAGCTGGCTGAAATGCATCATCCACATGTAAAACCCAACCTCGGGGTCTGCATGCCAATGGCATAAACACAAAGAAGAAGATAGGGAGCTCATGTGAAACCACTCAGATAGACTGAACAGATAATGGATGTCATATCTGCAGTGTTATAAGCATAGTGTGAGGGTTGGGTATTTAGAATGCCCATTGGGATTGATGGAAGGTTAAAACAGAAAATGGAGGGACTGTTGTGTTGACTGCTAGTCCCTGGAGCATCACTCCTTGGTGTTTAGGAGGGGATGACCATGAATAGAGGAGAGTACAGGATGAAGAAGGGCCTAAACCCTGGCCTTCACATGTCATGGTTTGGAGCTCAGGGCTCTATGTGACACACACTCCAAAGGTTCCAATTGGAGCTCTGTCCTGTGGATTGATGAAGGCCTATGTTTCAGCAAGTGGAACAGATAGACACTCCAAACATGGCCAACTGAGAAGTGCTGAAAATTATAAAATGTGTCTCAGAATTTGAAGGCTTATCATGAATACAAATATATAAAATAGCAAACCCATCCTAATAATACATACTGACAAGATTTTGGAAAAATTATTAAAGTTGCTCTTAGGATCCCAGCTGCTTATTCTCTCAAATAGGAAGCATGCAGGTGAATTTACCTGCTCAGGGGCCAACAGTAGAGATGGGAAGTGTTGTTTCTCACTTAGGGCACTGGGAGCAGAGGACCTCAAGAGGCTTTGTTGATTGCATGTGCCTAAAAAAAGGACTTACAACTCCCCCATCCCCAACACCAGAGACACGCAGAACAGAACACAGAGGCTGCAAAGGCTCTGACCTGCCCTCCCCTCTACAACACCAAATGGAGACTGCTGAGTCTGATTATCCAAAAACTTCGTCATCAACCCAGCCCAGCTGTGCTAGTAATTAACTGTTATTTTTTATTTTCTATTATGGACTCTCTGCTCTTGCTTATATGTTTCTTGATGGCTTCACTTTTGTCTTCATGCTGATCCTGGGTTTTAAGCTTGCTATGTGTCACTCAGCAAATGAGGCATTCTCTGTCCACACCTCTTACACATCCCCCTTTATCTCTACATCTCCTTCTCTTATGACTTTGTAATTAGAACCTTCAATGGCTTTGACAGTCTCTGAAACCTGCAGATCCTAACAATGTTCCACACTTACCCTTCCAGTTCACTTAAACACCTCATTTTTTTCTTTTAAAAGTGAATCTTACACTCATCCTTATTCTCACCAACCCTACTTCCCTCCCAGTCCTACTAACATGTGGATATATTCAATACTATCTTTGGTTATTTATCTTCTAGCAGTTACTGAAGTCAGTGAGGACACTATTGTTAATGGACTAGCACAACATTTGCATAAGGGCAATATCCAGCAGCTGTTCTTGTAGTTAATATTCTATTCGGAGAATAATATAAAGTCCACACCAGGCACCCTGGCCTCCTGGACAGAGGAACTATTTTCTGAACTATACACCTCGGCTCTGCCATATCCAAGTCCCACAAGTATTTCCAATAATTCAACTGAAAGAAAATAGTTGATAAAAATAAAGTCTGAAACAACGAAATAACCAATGTTTAAATCCCAACTCTGTGTCATCAAAAACCCAAAACCCACAGGTTTTCAAATGATTATTGGTAATGATATCTATTGAGAGTGAGTTAGCCGAAACTCCAGACAGAGAATTCAAAGGAATATGGGTATGTTTGAATAAACTAAAGAAGAAAATAAAGTCCTGATCAAAAACACAAACAGTTGAATAAAACAAGGAGGTTGATGTGAGACATAAAGTAGGAATTTTAACTGAAGAAAACTGACCTGACATAAGTCAAATGAAAGGCTCTGAGTAAAGTCTCACCTAGAGAACGGGTGAAGGACGGGACAGAGCGTCCGGCCTGAAGACAGGGAGGAGGAGAAGAAGCAATCAGAAAAGGAGAAAGATTAAGAAGAAGGAGCATGTGGGAATTCCAAGATAAATATGACCCTGAGAAGGGTTAATCTGTGGGTTACAGGCATAGAAAGGGGAGGAGAATCTCACTCTAAAGGCACAGAAAACATCTTCAAGTCAATCTTAAGAGAAAACCTTCTCAGAGTTAGGAAAATCCAATCTAGATATAACAGACATTTAAGGCAGCAAACAGACTAGCCCCTAAACAACTTCCCCTCCTCATTTCATAGCTAAAACACTAACCATACAAAAGAAAGGACATGTCCAGAGAGCAACAAAAGAGAACCAGCAGAGCCGACCCAGCACAATAAAAGAAGATGACCCAGTTGAAACTTGAAAAGCCAGGAAGGCTTAGAGTGATGTATTCCCAAGTTCTGAAAGACGCTAACTGCCATCCCAGAGTCCTATATGGTTCAAAGTCAGACCGAAAAATCAGATTTTTTTTTTTTGCCCTCATAACCTCAATGTTGAGTTAGTGACTCTCCCCATTAGTGTGACAGAATGCCTCACAAAATCAACTCAAGGTAAAACTAATTAGTTCAGTTCACAGTTCAAGGCTGCAGTCCATCAAAGACTTTGCATCCACACTCAGGAATCAGAGAGAGATGGATGCTCA
Source organism: Grammomys surdaster (assembly GCF_004785775.1). Lineage (NCBI taxonomy): Eukaryota > Metazoa > Chordata > Mammalia > Rodentia > Muridae > Grammomys > Grammomys surdaster. Next base: position 1,285,121 of record NW_021605216.1, on the reverse strand, counting down.
ACTCCATGTCTCCTTTCCATTCAGGCCAGGACCTTAACTCATGGAATGGGACAGCCTATATTCAGGGTGAGTCTTCCCACCCATACTTAAGTAACTGCTCACAGACAGGCCCAGAATTTTGTTTCCATGATGATTCTAAATCACAATGAGCTGACAGTCAAGGCAACCATCACAGTCACTGTCATGTTCCCCTTTAAATGAATTTCTAGGTATTTCTAACTTTGTGCTTGCATCATGTGCTCAGTTAAGCATTCCCAGCATCTCTCAAAGTGGGTATGAAGAGGCTACTGATATAACTGAGAAATCAATCTGTGTATTTAATTGGTGTAAGGAGCTGTTTGTGTGAGCTTGGGTGTGTGAGTCCATTCCCCCCACAGCAAAGTAACACAGTAACCTAAAGCAGGGCTGAGGATGTAGCTCAGTCACTTAACATTTGTCTAGGATGCATAAACTCAGTATGCAAATGATAGGACTCTGAGGTTATTCTTGGTATCCTAATGAGTTTGAAGCCAGTCTGGACTACTTTAAACAAACACTGGATGAAGGGGAACCCCTCATGCAAAGCTCCAATCAGAGAGCAGAAGTGTGACAGATGAAAAGTGCTTTCAACCATTGTCTCTGCTAAACTCTTCCAGCATGAGCCATGCATATCACCTAATTTAAGTCACAGTACAAATCCACAGTGACTTAGTTTCCCCACAGCTGCACACCAGACTTCCCCTTCTGAATGGCCAGGACCAAAGTCTGTTCATTTCTTATTACTCACAGGCCCACACAAGCATTTCTCATCCTCTGTCTGAACTGTGAAAGTCCTGCATGAAAATCCTGTATTGGTCATAATGCATTCAGATTGGTATGTGTCCCAAAGCAGATGTTGAGTGAATGCCAGCTAAGCTAATAGTGACAGCAATCATTTATTAGAGGCCTATCAGTCCCAACCACTGCACAAAAGTTTAAGCTTTTTGCATACACATCTAATTTATTCTTAACTGGAAAAGCAGATATTCATCTTGCTCATTTTATAGGCAGACAGCAAGTCTTTTAGGGATTAACTACCCATGATCACACCCATCTTCAATGGAGGAACCCGAACTTAGCTCTGACTGGCTCAGGCTGGCTTGCTCCTGATCTCATGATCTGAACCACCGTGCCAGAAAGATAAGCAGATAGTGTTCAGACAAACAGAAGGATGGGTAAAATGACAGAGGCAACATGTCTGCATCCTCAGACGTTAAATTCAAGATCAACTTTCAAACTCAGCTAGCTTTCCTCCCAGCATTCAATGGGGAAGTTCATCAAGAAATGTGGGGGGAGGCATTTCACCATTTTAAAGATTCATAATGAGCTAAAAGGCCAAGTCAAAACCAATTTATTATTCACCAACATCTCAGGTCCCCGCCTGTTTTGTTCTCCTGAATAAAACATACCTTCCTTCTCAAGTGCAAGGGCTGCCAGAAGCTAGGAAGAAAGAGGGAGCCAGCAATATGTATTTACATAATTAGGAAGAAGAGAGGCACACTCATGCGGGTTTCCTTTTGAATGCTTATGTTTGTCTGACTCTGGCTCTAGAAAATGTTTACCTAGTGTCCAAATCATGGGTCTCTTTCACCTGAATGCAAGATTTTCATGAGACAGGGTTTCTTCTCTTTTTAGAACTGCAACATTTATCAGCTGCCCTACAGCACTCTGAGCTCAACAGAGGAAACCCCAGTCCATGAAACCTGGATTCTACCCCAAGAGAGGATGAATCTACCTGCTTTCCTAGCACAGACTGGGACCTAACCTTCTGTCTCTGAAGATGACAGTAATTATGATTTATTACCCAGGCTGATGCACAGGACTTGGGTCCATGAGCAAACGAGTAGGAATTTTGCAGTTACAAACCCCACCAAATAAACTGCCATTGCCCTGCATATACTGTGCTCCTAAAATCCACTGAGGTGAGCATTGCAGTTGTGTGTATTACGCACAGACAAGTAGCATGTCCCTGGGAAAAGAAGTCCAACATGGCTTCTGTTTCACTTTAAAACTGTGTTTTAATAATGCCCTTTCAGGAAAAGAGCTGAAATCAATGACTCCACCCTCACTAAGCCCAGAGCATGCAGGCAAAATGGAATCCTGCCTGCCTGCTTTCTCTCCCCAACCCATCTCTGAGCATTTTGCAACAGAAGCCTATTTTTATTCATAATGTCATATTTTAATCCAATCAATGCATATTAGCCATGATGTAATGTAAATGTCATTGTATTCTTTCCTGAAACCATTCTTTTAATTTGTTGAAGCCCGGAACTTCACAATCTTTCCACCTCAAATTAATAAGTATTGGACAGCTTTTCTATATCTCTCTCCATCCTCGATGGACTTTTATTGAACAAAGCCATACTAGGACACTCCAGGGCCAGGAAGGACCAATTTTTCTTCAATTCCCCAAAACGTTGGCAAGATCAGACCTTTCCACCATGACTCCTTGTTATCTTCCACCTCCAGGTGGCCATGTTCTCCATGTCACACTCTCTACACCCCTCACACTACTCTTCACCCCACACCCCACTCTCCACAACCGACATTTGTGTTCATGCTATTTCTTCTGCTTCTTACCCCCATATCTGTGGGGCAGTGGGCTATGAGAAAAGCCAGAAAGCTTGATAGAAATATCTGAAGCCCCGGGAACCTTGGTCTGAAGAAGACCAGTAGGATGGAAGGCCGCTTGGAACTTTCCCAAAGCCATATGGCTCTCTTGGCTTCTGCTCCCCACAGCCCCTCCCACGGAGAGGTCCATGGCCTTTATCACATAGGAATAACACCTCCATGCAAATAAGGCATTCCCAAGCTTTCAAACCAAACCAATAGAAGTTACCTGTTCTCCCCCCAAAACTGTATATATCCCCAGAGCTCAAAAGTAAAGGTTGTTGTGTGGTGTGAGAACTTCCCGCTGTCGGAGTGCCTTTTTGCGATTCCTCCCCAGTCACCAGCTATCCTGTGCATTTCAAAGGAAGACAACACTTCTCTCCTTCCCTCTGGCAGAGCTGTAACACTTTCCCTTCTATGGGCACTCCCAAGATGCCCTCGGAAAGAGGGAACCGAAAGAGCTGTAACACAGAGGCAGACCCTCCAGTCTGCCCACCCCTGTCCTCTCGGGTCCAGCCGTCTGAGGCTGCTGTATCCGCGATTCGAGAGGCTACACTGGCCCTGCCCCTCGCAACTGAAAAGTGCGCCGTGCTCCAGCTCACAGCCCCGCTCTCGCTCGCTCCTTCCAGAGTCGGACACTCTTGGAGTACTGCACCCGCCCGCTCTCACTGAGCCGCGGTGTCCAGGACACCCGCCGCTCATGCAGGCTGCCTGTGCCTTATGAAACCGCCCGCGACCCTGCACGACACAGCCTGTATTTGAAAAGTCAGTTAAGGACTCCTCATTTAGAAAGTCTTCCTTGACTCCCTCAAGCTGCCCAGTCAGGCAGGATTCCTCTACTCTCTAAATGCTCAAAGAGCTGCTGATGTACTTGTCTTGAGCTCTATAAGTAGTTCTTTAATTTGAGCTTACCTGTGTCTCTGCATTGTCTCCTTGTGCTGCATATAAGTCACTAGACTATAGAGATGTAGTCAGCACACATAAAGGACATCTATGTTCTTCATGTATTAGTACAACACCTGCTCAAAGGCGCTAAAAATATGCCTGCAAAGATATCAGGAAAGAAAAAATAGAGACAAAGAGAGGAGGGAAGAAGAAAGAGAAGGGAGAGAAAAATAAAAAGAAGACACCAGACTCAGGTTTTTCCCTATTTTATTTTCCACAGCATTATATTATCATCATCATTATTATTATCATTATTAATTTATTCAAAAGTCTGTCCTGTGTTTTGGCCATGGTCTTTGTCTCCTCCTAGCTCCCTTTTTGTGTGTATTGAGTTATTTTCCTGAGAAGACATGAACAAATGTCTATTTGTGCCACATAGGACAGCAGCGACAGACTAAAGAAACAGGGTCATCTATATCTAGCTTGGAAGCCCAACTGGACTTGTGAACCAATGAGGTTTTGCCAAACATCCCAGTCCAGCATAGACAACACCTCATAGAGGCCACATCCCAAGAGCCCCTACACAGCTGGAAGAGTGCTCCATGGAACAGATATTTCTTCACCAATGGCTTATTGCTCATATAACTTTGGGGAGGGCCCCCAAGAATTTTCCAAGTTTCAGGATCTTCCAGACCTAGTGTTGACTGAGCCATAAGTTTCTTGACCTTGCTAAGTCATATGAGACCTCCTTTTCGCCTCCTCCACCTAGACAGAATAGCTCACTTTGGAGGAAATAACTACACAATACTATGTTGATACTATGTTAGTTCCTAGCTTCTCCAAGCCCATCTAACATAACCACTAACTTTTAGACTGACCGTTGGTTACGTTGAAGACACTTATGCACACACTGGCTGTCTGCTATTACTTCTAAATCTCATCATGTCTGTCTATCACTCTGCAACTCTCTGTGCTCCAGTGCCACTGGATAAGACCATGTGATAGAACCACCAGAGTTGTATTAGAACAAGGATTAGAACAAAGCAATTTTCAACATCTCATAGGCCACTGGAAGCTTTCAAACCATGAGTCTCCATGCTGCTTATGAGGTAGTAATGAAAATACGCACTCAAAGTCTTCATTTATTTCCCAAGAGTAATGGTCGCTTTATGGAAAAAAAAAACTAAACAATATTGTTCTTTGGAATTTTATAAAGACCTGGCTTCAAAACTCAGTTCCACTGCTTACTAGTACTTCCAGCATGGTGACCCTGTTATCCTCCAAGTGGCTTTTCTGTTACAGGAGGCCATCAGTGTCATTCTGCATCAGGAAATAATAGAAAATCTTAAATAAGGCAGTGGGTGTGGAAAGAAGACCACTAACCCTGATTGAGGGTTGGGGGAGGGCATTTTCTCTGTAGACACAGTGGCGTCTATTGACTACTTGGCTAAACTTAGAATCTCCATGGCAACACACTTCTGGGTGTGTCTGTGAATATGTCTCCAGAAAGGTTTAAGGAGGCAGCACCACCCCATGGGCTGGGGTCCTAAACAGAATAACAAGGAGAGTGCGCTGAGCATCAGCATCCATTTCTCTCTGCTTCCTGACTAGGTTTGTGCTGTGACCAGTCATCTCACACTCTTGCTATCATGCCTTCCTCCCATAATGCACTGCATCCTCACAAAACAAGCCCAAACACTTCCTTCATTAAACTTCTTTTCCAGTGTTTGCTCATGTCAACAGAGAAATAATGCGGTAGTGACCATGATCAGTGACACAAACTCCTCACTCCTATGGCCACCATTTTCCATCACCAGCCTCATCTGCCCATGCATTCTGTGAATTCCACACTACAGTTGTTTATTACACCCCAGGTACAGTTTCAGTTCTGAAGGATCCAAAGGGGGATGATAATGATATAATGACATAAGGCCTGAGATTAGTGTTCAATACAATATGGGTGTTAATGGTAGCATTGAGTAAAATTGGAAGGCTCCCAATTGCCTAATCACAAGCTCCACCCACCCCCCAGCCCCACCCCAGAGAAGATACTCTAGCCCAAAAGACATTCACTAACAAGAAGACCAGGATCTCTTGCAGCAGGTCCCTAGTATAATGCTTCCTATTTGTCCTGGCCCTCAAAGTCATTCAAGCAAGTCAATCAGAGCCTCTCTTGTAAATTGGAAGAGCACGGCCACTTACTAGCACAGAGCCTATGTCTTGCAGCCTCTGGTTGGTGAAAAGGCTCCCAAATGCAACCTTTGGATTCTGGGCAATATCTTTCTCCAAGCCGAGACTGTATCTGACTAATATTCTCTGTTGGCCCCAACCATCCAGTGGTAGATGTCATGTATGCACAGGACCTTCCATAGCACCTTAGGGCAGCATGTCAGCTCTCACCCATGGGGCAGAAAGGAAGCATATAACACTATAAACATGGTCCATGGTCCTGCCATTCGATCTAATGGAGAAAATTTGGGGTAAATGGATTGAGAGGTGAAGGTAGAGGTAGAATATACTATGCAAGCAGAGAGAGGTGCAAGATTTCAGGACATCAGGAATCACAAATTCCAGGGTATCTTTTACGAACACAACTGCTATATGCATCTTAATAAGCACATATGTCACTCAAGTGATCTGCTTATAGCTCATGCCTAGGTTTCACTCAGAGAGCAAGAGTCTACCAATTCCATAGTTAAGCCTGCTGCTGCTGCTCTGTACTGGAGATAGGGCTTTGGGGTCCAGAATGCCTTAAGCCTCGATGCACTCTGTCTTTATTGTTCTGTCTCCATTGTCCCAGGGTTCCTTTCAAATCACTCTCTTTTCATATTCTTCTGTGGAGTATTTCTCTGCTGTAATAAAGTAGCTTGCCAGCATCACTCAGCTTCTGCTTGATATCTTCTACAGAAAGCATACCCAATCCCTCTCTAGAGCTCAGCTGAGTCCATCAACCACCCATCCAAGACAAGAACTTTGTCAACGGCAAAGCAGGATCTGTTACTACAGCTCCTTCTAGAAAATTCTTTCCTGTTTCTCTCCATCCTTCCCTCCCTCCTTCTGACCATCTACCTGCCTTTCCTCCTTTCCTCTTTCCTCCCTGCCTGCCTTCTTACTCTCCATCCTATACACACACACACACACACACACACACACACACACACATATACACACACGATGTATATGCACATTAAATTTAGCACACATTTTAAATCAATAATAGCACTTACTATTTGAATGCCTAGTGGGCCCCAGGCACTGCAGTAAAGATGCTAAATCCATTATCTTGTTTAAATCTTGTTTAATATTCCCAGAGCCCTTCAAGGTATAGAATTTCCCCAAAGAGAAGCAGAACTGGTGAATATTGAGCCATCGATCCAAAGCATGAAGTCACTATGTATAAAATTAAGTATTTGATTTGGGATTAGGTTTTCTTGACTCTAAATCCCTACTCAGAACCCTTGGCTATCCTGATGCATGTGTATTGTTTCTAGGTGAGGCAGAGAGGTCAAGCAAACTGGTCACCAGTTTGAAAGTTTAAATACAAAGTACCTAATGAAATCCCCACACTTTGTCAGACATAAGCCAGTTCTTTAAAATCAATCCTTTGGTAACAATCACTAGACTTCTGTTTGCATGAATCAAATCTTGTTTTGTATTCTTTCGAGCCAGATTACATGTTTATTTGTATGCCCTGCCTAAGAGGAGTGAATTAAGTAGAAGAAACAAGATTTGGGGCTGGTGGCCTGCTGTTAGGTGTCTTTCTAAACATCTGCAACTTGCCTTCCATTCTCTGCACCTCTGCAGGAAGGTGCCTAAGCAGACAGAATTCATCTTTCCTCTGTGAACATCACAGAGGAGAAGTAGCTTAAATAAGCTTTAAAACACAAAAGCACCCAGCCTGTGTTTTCTCAGGTGCGACTTAGGAAAGTCTAATGGGCTGGGGGATGACTTTTCCCAGAGACTCAATTATCATAAATCTGGAAGATTATAGTAGAAAAAACTACTCAGAAAATCAGGCATGCGGTGCTGAAAATGGACTATTGGAAATACCTGTCTGTCTTGAACTGTCCTGGGCCCAAATTTAAAACCTTTCCCTTTTGTAATGTTAGAGAGATTTCAGCAACACTTCATCTAAGTGGTCCAGAGATACCTCGATGCCTAAGAGTGGAACTGAGTCCCCTGCTCTTCTGAGCAGTTCAGCAAGGCAAAGAAGTTTATTTTAGGCAATCATGTTCTCTGGAAGGAGTCCAATGACCAAAGGGAAAACCCTTACTGCTGATAAGAATTTGGACCCAAAGACACTCCAACTGGTGCCTTTCTCTGTGTCGGCTGCCTGGCTTTCCAAGGAAGAGGGAAATCTGGGAAGCAGATACCAGAAATCCCAATAGATGAAATGTGAATGTAATGTCAGCTTTAATAAAACAGCTAAGCTTTAACTGGAAGGTGACTTAATTGAGAAATCTCAGCTAGGAGAGATCATTATTTCTTTAATCAATTACTCGTTAAATCACCAAATACTGGAATGCAGCGAAATAAGAGAATGCCAGCATCAGGACACAGCAAGGGTCTACTGAGCCCTCCTACACACAGGGTGACCACAGATGATTCATGGAGATGATTCACGTAGAAACATTGGTTGTATTTTTCTCTCTTTGAAGTCTAACACATGGATGAATGCCCAGAAATGGCTCAGCATCTAAGATCCACTGGTGTAAATTACTATTTATTTATACATGATCACGCATCCGACCTGAGAGATCAGATGGTATCATATGACTATAAAACTAAAGAGAAGCAAAGGTGCCAAGCACTGAGTTACCTTCTTAGCCCAGGCTAGCTGGGTTCATCTAAGTATTGGCAGTGATGGGCTTGCTTCTTTGTTGTTGAGAATATATCCCAGAGAGACTTGAACTGTCTATGGCCATACTAAGCCATACTTGACTAAGGGCTTCACAACTCCTGCTAAACAGTGTTTATATGAAGCTCATTTATTTGATTTTTATTTTTTTTTTTTGAAGTAAGGTCTCATCTTGTAACTAAGATTGTCCTGGATTTACCATGTAGCCCAGGCTGGCCTCAAACTAAAACTCTTCCTACCTTAGCCTCCCCCAAATGTAGAAGAAAGACGTTTTGTAAGTTAAGTAAAAGAAGACATGTCTGTGTAGTACAGCACAGTCAGATCATGCAACCTTATGACTAATGCTCACTACTGAAGTTACTCACTATGATGGCTCCTCCTTCAACAGCTTATTCAAAGTTAAGTGTTTGGGAGTGGTGACCCACCATGTTAGGCAAGCATTCTACCACTGAGTTTAAGCTGAATCAACCCAGCCCAAAGGACCTTTTCTACTGCTACTTAAGATGTTGATTTCCACTACCCACTCTGTGTCAGGAAATACCTGGTTTCGGTCCACATTTATCCCTGTGAATTACTGACTTCATTTCCTTGGAGATAGAACCTACTGGAATCTTTCACATGCATCCAGCATCTCTCATGAATCTATACAAAATGGTTTCAAGTTCTCTTCCAAATGATAACTCATAACATTCTTCACGTTCGCCCCCATGATATCTATATTGGGTTTCTCTCCCTGTGTATCTCCTCTCAGGTGGAGCAAGGATGCCTTTTTTAATCCAATAGAATGCCTCAGAAATGAAAGAATATCAATGAAGTGGCAAAATCACAGATGCTGCCCTTTTATCACGTTGTACACCGTCTGGGGGGATGCGGAATGCCATGTTGTGAGAAAACCCAGGATCCTTCGGAAGGGGATTGTCAGTTGTCAGCCAAGCATTCATATTTTGTCAGCTGCCACCAGTATTTTATCTATAACTTCACAAGAGACCCTGTATCAGAAACCCGCTGCTAGGTCCCCAGATCTTGACAGACATTGCAGGATGCATTGATTGGACTCTTTCAAGCCTCTGAGGTCCATGATAATTTGTCACAAAGAACAGATCCCCAGAACTTAGCTTTGGGGCCGTTTATTTTTAAGAAGGGAGGGGCAGATGCATGTGGAGGCCAGAGAAAAACTTAGACTGTTTTTCCTCGGGTTCTGGCCATTTGTTTTGCTGAGAAAGGTTCTCCTACTGGCCTGGAATCCATAATTCTACTATCTACTAGGCTGGCTGGACAGAGAGCCTGGAACCCTCGTGTTTTGATTGCCCAGGCTCGGATTACTATCATGTGCCTTTATGTCTATCTTTCTATGTGTGTGCTTTCGTTTTCACACTCACCTGACAAACATTTGTCTACTGAGCTAACTTCCTGGTTTGTTTTTCATTTTTTTTGTTTTGTCTTAGTTTTGTTTCCTATCATTGTGATTAAAAAAAATACCCTGACAAAACCAACTTAAGGGAAAAGGGAGTTATTTTGCTCACAATTTGGGGTTACAGTCCATAATTACAGGAGAATAAAGGTGTCAGAATTTTCAAGTGGCAGGTCACATTGTATCTGAAGTCAGAGGAACAGAAGGATGAACACAGGTATGCTGATACTCAGCTTGCGCTCTCTGCTGTTATATATTCCTGCACCCCATCTCAGGGAATGATGCCAACCACAGTGGGCGGGTCATATACAATCAAGATAATCCCCACAAGCATGCCCACAGATCAACATCATTTATACAATTCAAAATTGAGACTCCTGAAGTGAGTACAGATTGTGTCCAGTTGATTGAAACTCACCACTGTGGTACTGGTGAGCAGCTCTCCATGGCAGTCTAGTGAACGGTCTACTTTGCTTTCCTTCTTCCTCTGTGTGGCCTGGGCTTCTATTTTTCTTGTCCCATTCTGGGACGCTTTCTGCCTATCAATGGCCTTTGTAGTGTCAATCTGTGTTAGTCAAACCTCCTCTCAAAGTAACAGAAATTCAAAAGGCCATTTGTGCACAAAGCAGGGATTATGATTGATGTCTCATGCAACTAAATTCAAGAAGAGAGGACTGGTCTTAGAGATAGCAAAAACCAGGGTTTTAAATGATTCCTAGCTCATATTCATCCTCTCTCTCTCTCTCTCTCTCTCTCTCTCTCTCTCTCTCTCTCTCTCACTGTCTCTCTCCACCTCCGTTCATTCTTCTCCATCCCTGCTCCCTTCTCTCCTTGCAGGTATTGGCTTAATTTTCTAAGTATCTATTCCCAGGAGGTTATAACTAATTTCATACAGTTTATACACTCAGAGCTATTTAGCCAGAAACCAAAGAGTGTTGTAGACCTCAGGAAAGAATCGTGCCCCTTTCCCCAGACCCCTGTAATGTGACTATCTTGTTATGCCCATATAGGTTATGTGTGTGCCTTCCTGTGGCTAAAGGTTCATGGAATAGAAGAGGCCTATAAGAGCTGCTTGGAGAAGTAACTCTAATATGAAGATATCTTAGGGCAATAACTAAGTTCATCTGTCTTTACTGGATGGGATGGCCTCCCAGTGCTCAGGTTCGTGCCATGTGGACAGAAATTATTTTTTGTTCATTAGAACCCACTTTATAGAACAGATGTAAAGGCTTGATAAAACACAGGCTGGCTTAAACACAGGGGATGCTCAAAAGCATGGGATGGAGGTAAAAAAAAAATCCATTCTTGATTGAGCCAGAAAAGCACTTGTTTTAGGACAAATACATGCTTGCCCAGAGCCATGGCTTCATAACTACATGGTTGCAGCACACTGAGTCATGGTTCTCTACAAAGCTGTTTGAAAAGTTCACCTCAACACAGTGCAAATCACGGATAAATTACTCCTTTTATTTTATCTTATGCAGCAAGCCACACTCATAGCCAACCACATGACAGTAGCTTTCTACTAGCAGGCAGCCTGAGACATGGTACGGTATGGTGGCCTGAAAGACAGGCATCTCGGAAGACAGCGTGGGTTTGAGTCTTTGATCTGCTTATTACTTTCTCTATAATGATTTGGAACCAGTTCTTCAACCTGTCCCTACCTCTCTCTTCATCATAGAATTTAAGTAACAATGATGCTACTGCTATAGGGATGCTATAAATCAAATGATTAATATTTACAAAAATCCCTTCACCCAGCTTCAGGCATATGATTGCTACCATATTGATAGCAACAATTATCATCAGTATCGTTCATGTCGTTTCGCTTAAGAAGGGATGAGAGTTCTTTATGTTAAGTCCAGCATCATAAAACTTATATACACCCTCAGAGGAAAGTGTTACAAGTTCAAATATCATCCATTATATGGAAGACGATAATTTAAAAATCATCCTTAGCATCCAGTAGACTTGGTCATGTTCTCTAGGATAAGCACGATAAGACGGGTGAGTAAGAGAGCATTTGTAGGACACTTTGGCTGGAAATAGAGACTTCTTAGAAGGCCTCAACATCTCTCTCACCATGTGCTGAAGTCTGTACTGATGGCATACGGATCCATCTTCAAATAATACACGGACAAATATATCCCAATGTGCTTCTGGGAGAAATGAGCATTCATCTGCGGTTTGTTGGCTTTCCAAATGCAGAAGCAGAGATTTAGACCATATTTAGGTCCCAACACAACCATCCTAAAATCCAGTCTCTGCTAATGCCCATTTTTATCCACGTACAGTGCATAATTAAATGCTAGCGGGAAGAGTACTGTATTTAGAAGTGAACAAGGCAGGATCATCGGCCACTGCTATTTATATATGCCTTAGCTCAAATATCTCAGTCTCTGCACGTTCACTACCGACACTGCTCGGTCTCAAAATCCATTTTAAAAAGTGTGAATATCATTTAGGAAGGGTGTGTCTGTCAAGCAGTTATATCTAATAATCATACAGCTTGAAAACCTATGTGATTCTTGAAGTACACTCAGCACACCTGCCTGAGAAGTTTCTTTCATTAGGTGTTTAGAAAATGCCTGTCCCAGGTCTTGGGAAGACTCAGACACAGGGTAAGTCTTCTGTATCACATACAAGCACAGTTCATGGGACATGGCGACCACTTCCTGTATGTCACACAGGATCACTGCCCTGGAGCCATCATGAGCACTTCCTGTAAGTCACCTGCAAGCACTATGCTGGAGCTGTTATGACCAGTTCCTGGCAAGGCTAGATGGAATATAGCAAGAATCCACACGGAGACATGAAATCAATGAAAATTAGCATCACAACTGTTTACTCTGCCCTAGGACACTCCATTTCCATCTTTATCTTATGACATCATTCAGTCCCCAGTTACAAATGATCTGAACCAGATTTGCTCATCTCTGCGCTGTGTGGCTGACTCATCCATGACGCATCGGTCCATCTCAGGGAATGTGCTCGGGGACTTGGTCAGGGAGGAGCCCATTACACAAAATGCCACTTCCAGGAGGTACAATTCACTCACCACACAAGAGATGCTTTTAAAGTAGACAATGCAGTGCAGGTTACTATGTCCTCAAAGTAGTTCGCTATAAAAAGCTTCTTTCCTTTACAGTCCTGATCTCAAAATTCATGTTGCAACATATGCCAAGATGTCTTTCCTTTAGATGAATAATACTAAGGAGCTGACGGACATTGCATTGTTTTATTTCTGGCTATAATATAACCTGCTAACAATGCCATTATTGAAACATGGACTTGTTTCTTCACTTTTTCCTACTCTCGTCTTGTTTTTACTGCTTGTTTTGTTTTGGTTGGCTGATTGGTTGGGATTTTTTTGTTGGGTTGGTTGTGTTGTGTTGTGTTGTGTTGAAACAGGTACTTGCTATGTAGCCCAGGTTGGTCTCCTGGTCTATACCTTCCTACCTCAGCTTCCCCAATTCTGAAATTACATCCACGCATCACCACGCCACCTTAACATTATTTTTTATCTAATGCTTTCAAATGTTTGTTTCCTTGCTTGCCTGTCATGATATAGATTGAGCTCAAGGCTTTGCATGTACTAGGTCAGCACTCTATCACTGAGTTACATACCTACCCTACATTTTTTTGTTGTTTTTCAGAAAAGATCTGGGTATTTGTCACAGGCTAGCTTTGAGCTCATGCCATAGTCCAAGCTGACCCCAAACTCTCAGTGATCATCCTGCTGTGCTGGAGTTATATACATAGGCCAGCATATTCATCCCTACAAGTGTTTCATAATATATTTTCGGTTCTCTTGGGAATGTGCCTAGAAGTGATTATTCCTCCATAGAGTAGCTTGGTGTTTAACTCTTGAATAACTTCAGACCTTCTTTACAAGTGACTGCAGTTTCATGTTCACAATAGCAGTGCCCAAGTGTTCCCATAGTCTCCTATCATTCCCCTACTCATTCACACAGCTGCTGTCTGTCTGGGCATGCGCGCTGTTTGCGCATACGTACACTCGCCATTGTCTTAATGGTTTTGATTGTATTGCTTTAACAATGGTGTTGAGCATCTTCTCATGTTCATTAGCATTCTTCTAGCTTATTTAGAGGATGCTGTATCCAAATCCTTGAGTCAGTTCTAATTAGGTAATTGCTCTTTTTGTTACTGGTTTATACCAGTTCCATTATTTGTGACCCCGTAGCCCACGCCATACACACGCTCAGCACATGGTTTTTCCATTCCATGAGTCATCTCTTCATTTTCTTGATAGTGCCCTTGATATACAAACAGCTTTCATTTTGGTACCAATTTGCAAATATTTTTCTTTAGTTGCTTCTAACTGCAGAGCTGTTTTTGAGCCTCAGACCTCTAAATTTTAGTGCTACGTCTTCATCCATGAGTTCTCTAGATTTAACTCTTTCGTTTGTAGCTTCGATCCATGAAAATCAATGACATTTCAATAGTGTAAATTATTCCCTCCTCTCGGGCTGGCTTTATCACACAAATGACATCTTCTGTACATGACACGCCTATTGACACAGATCCACAGCTTCTACCCCGTACAGTGATCTTTTGACTTTTAAATCAGATGGGAAAGAAGTAAGCCTCACAAGTATGGAATCTGCACCCTCTGTTACCTGGTATCCATGTGGATGCGAGTGGATTCCAATTACTCTTGAAAGTCTTTCATTTCAGACAGGATGGTTCCAGATAGAATTTCTTGTAGAGGTGGTTGATTTGTTACGGGCTCTGTGGCTGCTGTTTATCTGGGAATACCTTCACTTCTCTTTCATCTCTGCAGGACAGCTTTGTGGAATGTAACTTCTTGGTTGTCAAGATTTTGAGCACAGTGTCCCGCTGTCTCCTGAGTACCATGGCAGCTCTTGAGGGATCCGTTGTTGGTCCTCTAGACTTATTGAGGAACCCTGACATACACTGGGCCACCTAGATCTTGATCCTTTCAAGGTTAACTCCTGGACTGGGAAAATGGCAGTCACAGAGTACTTACCTAGCATGCTCATGGTCCTTTATTCAACCCCCAACAGGGGACAACGGTGATGACACTAATGATGCTGATTGATGCTGATTGATGATGGTGGTGGTGGTGATGATGGTGATGATGATGATGATGATGGTGGTGGTGGTGATGATGGTGATGATGATGATGCTGGTGGTGGTGGTGATGGTGATGATGATGATGGTGGTGGTGGTGGTGGTGGTGGTGGTGATGATGATAAAAATTCTCTATTTCTGACTTTTGATAACTTTATTACAATTTGTCTCCGGTTTTACCTTATTTAAAGTGCATTCTCTCAGCATCTTTGGTATACAGATTAATAGAATTTTAAAGTCAAATTGGGAGAATTTAAGCCATTATTTCTAAACATTCTTTCATCCCTGCTTCCTCTCTTTTGTGAGGTCACATTCATTGTGTAGATCATGGTTCTAACAGTAGTCTTTCCCAGGTCTCTCCAGGTCTCCCATGGGTCTCGGAAACTCGTTTGCTTCTTTTCCTTGTATAAGCTGAATAATTCAAGTCATCCCCATTGTTCTTTCTTCTGTTTGCTCAGATCTCCAGTCTCTGGTCAAATTTCAAGCTTGCCCTGTGCATTGCTTAGCTCAGAATGGCGGTATCTATATAGACATTCCCTGACACATTGTAATGGGCTACTCATATTGTCAATTGCTTCCTTAACATACCTAAAGCTCCCAAGTCCAGAACTGCGGTGTCTGGCCTGCCACCCAGGCTTGACTTTTCTCCCCAGCCCTACACCTATGCAAATAACCCATACTTTTTTATTTCTGTGTGTCTCTTACAATCCTTTACTGAAAACCACATGTTTTACATAATACAAATTAGCAAATGTGCAAATTGATTTCTCCTCCTCAGGGTTTCGTGGTTTCGCTATAATTAATAATGTTGCCTACTGACTTTTGTGAATGAATTTTTAGTCTGTAATCTCATTTTTAATTTGTGTGCCCACTGAAGTTGCAGTGCACCTGTCTTAGAGGACAGCTGACTCCTAAAATGTTTCAAACCAATCAGCTTTTGCTGAGTCTGTAAATGGTGTGCGTGTGTGTGTGTGTGTGTGTGTGTATATGTGTGTGTACGCATGTGTGTGTGAGTGTACGCGTGTGTATGTGTGTGAGTGTATATGTGTATGTGATGTGTGTTCATTAGTACACATGTACATGTGAATGTGTGCATATGTATATGTTTATGTAATTGTTTGTATACATACATAGGTGTGTGTGTGTGTGCATCTGTATATGTATATGTGTGTTGGAACATGTTTTCAACATTCAGAAGAGGAGCTTACGACTCTTCTTTAGCCTTCTCCTCCCTATTGTCTTGAGTCTCAAAGTCAACCAGAGATGGTACTCAGGGCCTCCCCAGGCCTCTCCTGATATACATATCACCTTTGAAATTCTCTAAAACCTATCACCAGTGTTCAGATCTCCCTCCTGAGCTTGTTAAACTACTCAGGAATGAAAACTAGCCCTCTGACATTTCTGACAAACACCCTCAGGGGAAAGTCTGCTTGCTGTGAACTCCCAGGCAGCTCTCACAAAGTCAGTCCACACAACCACACAATTCTTGTGCAGCTGATCACTTAGGAACTCCCTGCCCTGTCCCTCCAGCAACTGCCACAGTTTCACTGCAGAGACCAGACAGAGCCAAGGATCCAAGGATGATTCCAGCAGATAGAAATGCCTCAGCTCTAACCATATTCACCAATATCAGGCACTGTTCTTGACTAACTGCTCCTCCTGGGATTTCTGTGGCTGCTTTGGCTAACTTCTAGAGTTCTGACAAACGTTGATTCAGAGACTCTGTCCTGAGTTCTTGTTACTGTTATGGAAAAGAGAATTTTCAGAAGCCTTTACTAGCTTTTTCTTTGATGCGTCCCCTTACACCATTCTTAGCTTTGTACAATATTGTTTCTGTTGTTTCTACAGCTTTCTAGAACCTGAAGTCCTTATGGTGAATTACCTGACCCTGTGTGAGCTCATCTCTTGGGTTTTCATTTTAAAGTGTGCTTGCTTCTCTCTCTCTCTCTCCTTCCCTCCCTCTCTCCCCCCTCTCAGTTTATTGTGTATGTGATTGCATGTATGTACACATGTGTGTGAGCGTATGTGCATGTGAGTGTGTACACACATGTATTCATGAATCCTCAAAGGTCGGAGGCTCTGGAGCTAGAGTTATAGGAGGTTGTGAGCCCGACACAGGCACTGAGTGCTCTGCAAGAGGAGTGCCTGTATTTAACCATGTGCTCTTCGCAGCTGAGCAGTCTCTCAAGCCCCCTCATCTTGTTCTTTGTTGATTTTCTTTTCATTTTACTATATTTTCTCAACTTAGTAACCTCATACAGTTTGTATCTCCAAAACAATCGTTTGGAATAAGAACTGGAACTGCTGAACATCAGAGAAATGTCCCAATGTATTGTGAAACCACAGAATGATGGCCTCAGAACTCTTTCATCTCATAGTGTAGTAGATTCACAATTTATTTCCTTTCAAGTAAAAAGTAAAAACAAAAACATCAGCAACTTTAATCCCAGTTGCATCTTCGAGCAGCTTAAAGCACAATAGCCATACGTTGGTTAAGCAGATGAGAGAGTATACTCTTTATTAGTGTTGTAAACCTCCAAATGTCCCTGGCAAAAACATTAAAATGCCATTACAGACATAAAAAACGTGTCCATTATGGTGGTGTCCTGGCGTTTCATATTTATTCTTTTGTTATACGGCACTTGAAATCAATTCACTTCCTGGATTTTATGTAGCTTTCCCTCTAATTGGCAAGCAAGGTGTGCATGAGACTCTAAGCCCCTGGGGTAGAGGCCAGAAGGCATGCTGAACTAACCTAATTCACCACGGTGACTGCAAAGCTCTGCTAAAGGAACTGACCGGCCTTGTTATGGGTTATGCAGAAATGGGCTCAGCCAGAGTTCTAAGACAAGAGGCCTCTCTGCCACCTTGGATTTCTCTGGCAGAAAGAATTCAAGGTGTGTCTCACCATGCCAGTGTGCTAGCTACACTGTGCCTTTTTCCCACCTTTTCCCTATGAGATCATCCCACTGATGCCTTAGAGTAGGGGTAGCTTTGTCCTTGTAGCCATTACAATGAAGTAAGCAGAAATGCAAGGGAATAGCCACACCAGGTGGCAGCAGTAGGGAAGCTAGGATTAGGTCAGGAAGGTCACAGGACTCTAACCTGAGAGTCTAGCCATCACTCCTACCTCTTCTTCCCTCCTGTTCAACATAATCATAGGAGATGCTGCAGCATACAGGAAAGTTAACTGAGCAGGTAATTTTATGATACAACTCCCACAAGGTCACTATCCATGATGGAGTGGGACTTTGTGGTGATGCAGCCAGTTAGGGCTCTGATTGACTCCTGTCAGTAGCTCCTCACTCATCCTAATTCGGATTGGAAGGGATTATGAGTTTTATCTTCCATCAGTGCCCCAACTAGACAAAAGAAACATTTGTTCATGTCTGTACAGGAAAAGTGAGCAGCCCCTTCAGTTCAACTGCCTCCCATCTCCCAGTTACACTGCTTTTTAAATGCTTGGCATCTAATTGGGAGATGGAGTGTGTACTTAGGATCTCATTTTGCCGCCGAAGGAGTCTTGTCATTACTGATCTGTCTGTTATTCACTCAACCATCTACAAATGGACACTCACTGTGTTCTAACATCTGTGCCAACCAAAGTGCACAGATATTCTTTTATAAAAGAAGGCATGGGAAGGACAAGGTACCCATCCTTACATGGCTCTCATTCTACTAGAGGAATCAGAATGAATAACAAGGTGGTATATTTGTGGAGTTTAATAATGGTCCTAAAGGAAACACACTGTGATGAGGGGGAGCCCTAGAGTTGAGAGGGGGCAGTGTTCCTTTAGAAAAGAAGGGCAGCAGTGTCTCTTCTGAAGATGCTGTGAGAGTTGAGGCCACACAGACAACGTTTCCTTCAGAGGAAGAAAATCCAAATTCCAAATTCAAGGGCTATAATGATAAAGAAGCAGTGTACAGTCTACAAAGGAGACAGGGGAGTGACTCAAATTGGCTGAGAATCCTGGATAAGAAATGGTATGACTCCTGAAGGCTGTTCAGACTCTCACTGGTTAAGAGCATTTACTGTTCTTCCAGAGGACTCAAGTTCAGGTCCCAGACCCTATACTGAGCAGTTCACAGTGACCTGCAACTCCATTACCAAGGGATCCAACATGCTCTTCTAGTCTCTGGGGGCACCTTCTCTCTCTCTCTCTCTCTCTCTCTCTCTCTCTCTCTCTCTCTCTCTTTATGTCTCATTTTGTTTTTCTATATCTCTCTTTCACACACATACACACACACGTACACACACAATCATGCACACTCACTTGTACAAGCACAATTGAAAAATGAAACTTCCTATTTTTTAAGCAAGAATGGATCCTTACATGATGTTGGGATTTCTAGACATGGATAAGAACATCTCGTACTTGCTGAAGAGGGCACAGAGGTTCTTATAAAAACAGCCATCCTGAAGAATAGGGAGAAGACTCTCTGTGTCTCTGTCTCCCCCACCTGTCTCTTTCTGTGTCTCTCTGTGTCTCTCTGTCTCTCTGTGTCTCTGTCTCTCTCTGTCTCTCTCTCTGTCTCTCTGTCTCTCTCTGTCTCTCTCTCTCTGTCTCTCTCTCTCTCTCTCTCTCTCTCTCTCACACACACACACACACACACACACACACAGAGGCTATAAGAACATGTTAGATCCCTTGGAGATAGAGTTGCAGGTCATTGTGAGCTAATACAGGTGATAGGAACCAAATTTTGGGTCCTCTGGAAGAACAGTAAATGCTCTTAACCAGTGAATATCCCCATAGCTACCTAAAGAGTCATTTCTTATCCAGCATCCTCTCAACCACTTTTAGTTAGTCCCTGACAAAAGTCCTTGCAATGTGAGCAGGAAGACCTGAGTTCAAGTCTCTAGTGCCCATGTAAAGCCAGATACAGTAGTGCAAGTCTACAGTCCCAGGCCCCTGTGACAAGATGGGAGGCTGAGGGAAGAAGTTTGTTAGCCAGCTACCCTAGAGTACATAGTGGCAAATAACAGGAGACTCTGACTTAAACAAGGTAAGAGACTCCCAAGGTTGCCCTCTAGCTTCCAAGTGTGTAGAGTGGCACACACATGCTTGTATACAACACACACACATGAACAAGCACACATGAGTATATACATACACATTTTTTTAAAGCAGGAAACATGGGCATGAGTTAAGTGGATATCTGGTCCATCTGGAACTAAAAGCCTGTTTCAGGGCTGATAAAGATGTCCCTGCCCAGTGACTATCCCTCAAGGACATGTGGGATACACTGAGAAGTTGAAGTGATCTTCCATGGAATACCATGCAAGAGTACCATGAACCCCTGTAAGGTTCATATTGAAAATCATACAACAGTAGCATTATTTTCAAAATGACTTTATGAAGTTATTTTTTCTTATTTTAACTTACAGTATACCCTCCACTTCATGAAAGACTTCCTTTTGATGGTTCTGGGGATTGGATATATCTTGGTCATAGAAGGGATTGGCTGCCTCTCATCTCCATCACCAGTCTTTGGTCATTGGAGGGTGAACAGTGTTTTATATTCCATTTTCTTGCTTGCATGCTTGCTTGCTTATTTATTTATTTATTTATTATTTATTTATTATTTATTTATTTATAAATGATGTCACTGAACAGCCTAGGCTAGTCCTAAACTCACAAGACCTCTGCCTCTACTTCCTCTATGTTAGAATTAAGAAGTATGCAATGCTATATCAGCTAGATTAAAGAACTTAATGGAAACTGTCTACACTGGATTTCTTAGTGCAGACACTGTTAACACATAAGGCTGGGCTACTTTATGTACCCAGGTCTGATTTGTGCACTGGCTGCTGGCTAGCTAGGGGGATTCCTGATCTGTAGTGCTCCAGTTGCCAATAACAATGTTCTGACAAAAGATTTGACAACTGATGATGTTTCAAGAAGACCTCAGAGAACAAAATTCACTCTTGCTACAGGATTTCTGCATTCCTAAGAGGGTGCTCCTGTAATATGAAAACCAAAGGAGCAACTGACTGAATGACCAACTGGTCAACCAACAGAACAACTGAAAATATTGCACGGCACACCTGCAGTCAGCTGAACAAGGAGAAGTCACTTGAGATGTTAATTTCTCAACAAATGTTTCTAGTATGTGCATTCCATAATGCATGTAGATTTTCCAATCAGGCATTTAAGAAATGAAGATACGTAAGGTGACTTAGGAGAATGTGATGGGGACTAAGCCCACAGTTCATTGATGAGGTTAGTGTCAGCAGAGCCTGTCGACCTTGGTCTGTTTGTTATTGGAGTTATGACTGAAGGCTGAACACATTTGCTTTGTTGAATTGCTCTCAGATCCCAGAGCTGAGTGTTATTCTCTCAGCTTTTAAAACCCATTCTATCCTTTTATTTTTATAAGTAAAGTGATTTCTTCATAAACTAGGAAGGGGAACATACACTTGAGAACATGAGCAATGCCTCTGGGCATAGAGTAGCTCCTTCTAGGACACTGAGATATTGAAATTGCCCCCACTAGGCATCAGAACCCTGGGTGGCAGATTGAAGAGTATAGAAAAATGAGGTTTACAGATTTCTGCAGGGATGAGAGGGGCCAGGACTTGGAAGAAAATAAAATCACAGACTCCCTTAGCTATATTAACTGAGAGTTCTTAAAACAAATATCTTCATTTTATTTTATTAAATGCTTTATGGCCACCACCCTTGAAACTATGTATTATCTTTGATCCCAAGGCAAGTGATTGGTCATACTTGACAATATGTAAGATACTGGATTTTACAGAAACAAAATCACTGATGTCGAAGGCAGCTTAGGGGACAAAACAGCCTTAATACTATACATGCATTTCCAAATATTTCTGACAGTTGATATCAGTTTATAGCCCCTCACACAAACACATATAACATACCCATTTAATACACACATATACAAACATACACAAATGCACACATACACACATATATCACACACTCACACTATACCATAACACACAGCATATGTACATACATACATACAAACAGCCACATATACCTGTATGTATACCTCACACAGATACCCATACATATTGTACATACATACATACACACATACATTCATACATACATACAACATACAAAAATACATACACACACAAACTTATACATCCTACAACTGGCCTGGTAGTGGGGGGGGAAAGAGGTCTTCTCTGTATTGTCTTTAATCCCAATCTTTCAGATGCACCTTCAACCCAGATTTTTGAGGCAGAAAGACATGGGCCTTTGATATGGGCCACACTTTCTTCTGAAAGTTTATGGAAGAATGAAGCTTTAATTCTGTGTTCACTTGTTCTCACCTTGATATTATTCACATTCCTTCACTCACATTGGAGTCCACTTCTTCAGGACTCTAGCAAATACTGAAGACCAACTGAGACATCCAGTGGATTGAGCAAATACTGGATTCCTGTACTTTCTCTTCACAGTCAGACATTGTTGGATTAGTTGGACTACAGCCTACAGCCTGTAGGTCATTCTAATAACCCGTCCCCCTCCCCCCCTCAGACAGAGAAAGAGAGATTCATTCTATAAGTGTTGTTACTCTAGAACAGTTGTTCTCAAGCTTCCTAATGCTAGGACCCTTTAATTCAGTTTCTCATGCTGTGATGCCCTAAACCATAAAATTATTTTTTTCTATATCATAACTGTAATTTTCCTTCTGTTATGAATAATGATGTAAATATCTGTGTTTTCTAATGGTCCTAGGCAGCCCTTGTGAAAGGGTCATTCAATATCTGCCAAGGGGTCACAACCTGCAGAACCATTGCTCTAGAAAACCCTGATTACTACAGATTTTGGTGCCAGAAATGGTTCTAGAGTAGCAGAAGGATACTTAATCTTTCAAGTATCTGGACTATGCTTTTCATTTGCCAACACCTACAGTTACCAAAGCCTCTCCAGTTACCGGATCCTCTCCTGGGAGGTCAGAAAGTACTGCAAGCCTATGGTGTGAGCTATATTACGAAATTAGCAGATAAATGTATTTGGTTATTCTGATTCATCAATTGTGAGCACAATAGAATTGACGACTCTATATATGAAACATTGGACAATTTGTGGAAAAATAAGGAAAACAATGATGGCAGATGGTTGTTCTTAGCATCTCTGGATAAAATGACAAAGGAAGAGAATAAGCTCTGTGATAAACTAAACCAACATCTGGCATTTCAGAATATGATGAAGGACAATGAACTTAGTGGTAAAATTTACTGGTTCCAGATGCATATAACAGTCTAAAGGTTTCTAAGTGTGTCTTGGAAGAGACTCTTTCCAGCTACCACAGAGCTCAAGTTGCTGAAAATCAAACTGAAGCCCTCATTATATGGTTGAATGAATTACAGTGAAAATTCAAGTCCCAGCCTTAAAGGGTGTTGGCGGTTAAAGGAATCAATTAATAAAGAACAAGATTCCGTAACTTGGGATGAGGATGTGTTTGAAGACCCTACTGAATGGAGAGCTTTAAACCTCAGGTTCCCAAGGGTTTATCTCACCCAATAAAGTGGTATATTCAAACTCACCCTTTGAAATATTGTCCATTTCACCTCTGACTGGGGAAATTAAATCTTCATTGTCTTTTAAACCAGCATCTAAACCTCTTTGAACAAGGTGCCAGCTGGGCACGATAATACTGACATTCCTCAGAACCCACGAATAATTACCTCTATACTTATAACCAGACTTAAGGCAAATTGGGCTCCTAGAGGGGAGATAGAAAGAGTAATCCATGAGGAAGTGGTGTGCTACACTACTAAAGAGCTTAATAAGTTTGCTAATTCATTCAGGCAGAAGTTTAGGGAATATGCATGGGAATGGATTTTTATGGGTGCAGAATAATGGTGGGAGAAACATAAAACTAGATCAAGTTGAGTTTATTGATATGAGCCTTCTGAGTAGAATTTCTAGGTTTAATGTGGAAGCTTGCACAGTTTAAAAACATGTCAAGCATTTGTTTGAATGATTGGCTGAAGCATTTGTCAAAAGATGGCCTACTAAAAAAGAGCTTGAGTTGTCTGTTATCCCTTTGCTTAATGTTGATGAAGCGATTTTCAAGGCTCAAGGAAACTGCACTGTTGGAGTGGGTACAATGTGTACCCACTCATAATCCTCCACAATGGAAAAGCCCAGATGACATGCCCTTCACTAATCCTACAAGATGTAAAAACATGAGAGGGGCATCAGTACATTTGAAGAGTTTTGCTGTTGCCCTTTCCTTTGTGCCAGACCTTATGGTTGAAGATACTGCTGCTCAATTGGCCAAATAAAATGCAATTTGTGAGCACAAGAGAATTGAGTTCTGAGGTAGCAGGGGCCATGTGGCAGCACTGAAACTCCAAAGGCGAGGTGATCATAGTTATGGTAATAGGCCGCATAGACAAAGAAATGTTCATAATGGCCTAACCCATAATTGTCTGTACAGGGAAAGTAAATTTAATGGTGGCAAGTTTTATAGGGAACTTTAGTATCGGCTAATCAATCATGCTGTATCCTGGCATGAAACAGATAAGAAGACTACTGAATTTTTATTTAGTTTGGATAAGTGGAAAAATTCTCAGACAAATGAAAGAAAGGCCACATTAGATCATGACAAAGAGGAATCTTGGCCCATGAATCAGTTTCCAGACTTAGGTGAGTTTGCAGATCCAGAACCCCTTGAATGGAGAATAACTAGGATCCTCTGAGAAAGAACTTTAATAAACCACCTAAAAGCTTTACTGTTGGCCATTCTCCAGTCCTTTCCCAGGAGGACCTATGGCCTTTTACAAGGGAAACTGTATATTGGAGAAAATGAAACAATCAAACTTTCTAGGGTCTACTAAATACTGGTTCTGAATTGATGCTGATTCCAGGAGATCCCAAGAAATACTGTGGCCCTCCAGTTAAAGTAGGAGCTTATGGAGATCAGATGATTAATAGATCTTTTATTGGAGTCTAACTAACAATAGGTCCAGTGTGTACCCAAACTAATCCTGTGGTTATTCCTCCAGTCCCCTGAATGTATAATTGCAATAGATATACAATGTGGGGACCTTACTTGAGCAAATTAACATATCTCCTGGTACATGGTATACAGCTATTGATCAAGCAAATACCTTTATTTTTCAGTACCTGTCCATAAGAACCACCAGAAGCAATTTGCTTTCAGTTGGCAAAGCCAGCCATATACCTTTACAGTTTTATCTCAAGGATATAGCACTTCTCTAGCCCTGTGTCATAACTTAGTGAAAAAGACAAATCTTGATCATCTGTCTCCTTTACAAAATGTCACATTGGTGCACTATATTGTTGGATTTTTTTGATCAAACCAAGTGAGCAAGAGGTAGCAACCATTTGGACTTGTTGGCCACACATAAGCGTATCAGAGGATGGGAAATAAATCCAACCAAAATTCAAGGGCCTTCTACTTCAGCGAAATTCTTAGAAGTCCATTTGTGTGGGGCTTGCAGAAATATCCCTTCTAAGGAGAAGAATAAGTTAGTGTAATCTGACCCCTCCCACCACTAAGAACAAAGCACAACATTTAATGGGCCTATTTGTTTTCTGGAGATACTGCATTCCTCACTTGGGTGTATTACTCTGGCCCATTTACCAAGTGACTTGAAAAGCTGCTTGTTTTGTGGGGGGCCTGGAACAGAAGAATGCTCTTCAACTGGCACAGGCTGCTAGGCAGGTTGCTCTACCACCTGGAACTTATGATTCAGCAGACCCAATGGTACTTGAGGTATCAGTGGCAGATAGAGATACTATTTGGTGCCTATAGAAGACCCCTATAAGTGAACCACAGAAGAGACCTTTGAGATTTTAGAGCAAGACTATACCATTATCTACCCGCAAGTATGATCCCTTTGAAAGACATCTCTTGGTTTACTGCTGGGGCTTAGTAGAAACTAAAAGTTTGACAATGGGACACCAAGCTTCCATGCTTCAAGAGCTGCTTATCATGAACTGGGTGTCATCTGACCCAGTAAATCATAAACTAGGATGTGCACAGCAGCAATCTATTATCAAATGGAAGTGGTATATATGTGATCGGGCCTGAGCAAGTAGGTTCTAAAGGCACAAGCAAGTTATACAAAGAAGTTACCCAAATACCTATGGCTTCTACTCCCATTACAGTGATGTCTGCTCCCAAGCATGAGCCTATAGCCTCATGGGGTGTTTCCTATGTTCAGTTGACTGAGGAAGAGAAGACTAGGACCTAGTTTACTGATGGTTCTTCATATGGTACAGGAACCAACCAGAACTGAACAGCTGTGGCATTACAATCCTTTTATGGGACAACCCTAAAAGTCACCAGTAAAGGGAAATCTTTATATACGACAGAACTTTGGGCAGTACACATGGTCATACATTTTGCTTTGAAGGATAAACGGCCAAATATAATAGATTAGCTGGATGGTCAGGGACTTGAAAAGAGCATGATTTGAAAATTCATGAGAAAGACATCTGGAGAAGAAATATGTGGATAGATCTCTCCAAGTGGGCAAAGAATGTAAAAATAACTGGGGCCCATGTAAATGCTCATCAAAAGGTAACTTCAGCTGAGTAGGAGTTCAATAATCAAGTAGATTACATGACCTTTTCTATGGACAGTGAGCCTCTTTTCCAAGCCTTTCCTGTCATTACCCAATGGGCTCATGAACAAAGTGGCTATAGTGACAGAGATGAGATTATGCATGAGCTCAATAACATGAACTTATGAAACCAAGTTTCTGGTTCATTTGGAAAGTCTGTTATGTCAAATTATGTTTTGCTGAGGCACACAGGTGTGTCTTGCTAAAGCAGACACAGGTAAAAAGATGTTTTGTTCTAGCAGACACATGAAATGACATGGGATGAAAGAGTATAAATATGACCCCACAGACAGTGGGACAGTGGGAGGAGAGCATTGAGCATTGGTTTGATTTGCATTGCCTTGCTAGTCTTCTCTAATGACAGGCAAGTATTGACCCACCCCACATAGCATTATCGAGCTCCACTTCTGGTAAAGCCACCATTAAGGAAACTCACCAGAGAACTTCTCGTGAAGTTCCTGCAACTTCAGGATCGGACTGCAGCAGCTGGTTTGTGCATGGTATCTGCCTGCTAAGAGGACTGGAATGTAGCTGCTGGGTCATATTTGGTGTTTGCTATGAGACTGAACTGCTACCAAAGAAGATTGAGCTCATCCCCCAAAGAACCATTGCTAAACAGATCTAATTCCCCCATATCCTAATAACTTTTCTCTTCCACTACCTCTGGCAGGTGTTGGGCAAGAGTTGAACACTTACTAAAATTGGTTTCAGAAAAATTTATGCCTACAAATTTCCACTCACCAAGGCTAACCTGGCTACAGCTGCTGCTGACAACCAGATCTGCCAAGAGCAGAGACCAACAATGAGCCCCAGATATGGCACCACTCCAACAGGGTGACCAGCTAGTATCCCAAATGGTAGGTTAACTTCATTGGACCACTTTCTCCGTGGAAAGGATAATACCTTGTCCTTACTGCAGTAGATACTATTCTGGTTATAGATTTGCCTTTCCTGCATGTAATGCTTCTTCCAGAACCGCCATTGATTGACTTACAGAATACCTTACCCATCAGCGTGGTATTACACACAGTATTGCTTCTGACCAAGGAATTCATTTCACAACAAGAGAACTATGGCAGTGGACCCACAATCACACAACCATGTTTTCCACCATTTTGAAACAACTGTCCTATAGAAAGATGAAATAGACTTTTAAAGACATAGTTATGGGCTGGAGAAATGGCTCGGTGGTTAAGAGCACCAAGTGCTTTACCAGAGGTCCTGAGTTTAATTCTAAGCAACCACATGGTGGTTCACAACCATCTGTAATGGGATCTGATGCCCTCTTATGTGTACTTATATAAATAAAATAAATAAATCTTTAAAACATAAAGACACAGTTACAATGTCAATTAGGTGGCAGCATCCTGGAGGGCTGGGACAAGGTTATTCAGAAGGCAATATATGCTTTTAATCAGTATCCAATATATGATATGACTCCTGCTAAAACCACAGGTTCAGGGATCGAGGAGTGGAAAAGAGAATAGTTCTATTTACTATCACCCCAAATGATCAACTATGAAAATACTTCCTTCCTGTTCCCACAACCTCGAGTTTTGCTGGCCTAGAAGCTCTGG
Source organism: Grammomys surdaster (assembly GCF_004785775.1). Lineage (NCBI taxonomy): Eukaryota > Metazoa > Chordata > Mammalia > Rodentia > Muridae > Grammomys > Grammomys surdaster. The sequence goes on along the minus strand of NW_021605216.1, from coordinate 1,257,060 downwards.
TTCTATAATGGTGAGCACTCGTACCAGAAGCCACAACAAACATTCTGTAGAACACTAAGTTCATACTTTCACCACCACCACCACCACCACCACCACCACCACCGCCACCACCACCACCATTCCTGGCTAATTTTGACTTCTGATGCCCTTAAACCAACAGGCTAAGAAAGAAATAACAGTGTTTGCGGCGGGGAGTGGGTGGGGGAAGGTTGATCCAGATTACCATGGAAAAATTGGATTGATTCTCCACAAAAGAGGTAAGAAAGATTGTCTAGAGTTCAAGAGATGCTTTGGAATGTCTCTTGGTGCTACCATGTCCTGTGATTAAAGTCAATGGAAAACTACAATGGCCTAATCCAAGCAGGATGACAAAGCTCACAGACCCATCAGGAATGAAGATATGGGTCATTCCTCCAGGAAAAAAAGCCAAGACCTGCTGAGATGCTTGCTGAGGGTGGAGGAAATTCACAATGAGTAGTAGAAGAAGGTAGTCTATATTATGTAGCTAAGGCCATGTGTTAGTTGCAGAAATAGTTACAGAAATGAAGATTATAATTGACATGAATATTTCTGTTGTATTTTGTTGAGAATTCATGAGTACAGATATTTGTATTTTTCTTTCCTCAATTTCTTTATCATGTGTTGTAATGTCAATTAATAGAATATCAGTGGTTATCATATTTAAGTCTGATATAGTAAAAGAATGTCCCTTAAGAGACATTGCCACATATTCTAAATTTATAATGTGTTTGTGGTTGTACAAATAATAGTTACATCAGGCATAGCCAGGCATAATTATGACCTGGTTAATTATATGATGCATTTCTGATTATACATGGGATAGTTATATTATGCTTAGGCATTATTATGACCTAGTTACTGTTTTAATTTGGCAATTAATCACAACATAAGGAAATATGATTGTGTGTCCAGTTGAAAAGGTGTAGACTGGGGCTGGAGAGATGGCTCAGTGGTTAAGAGCACTGACTGCTCTTCCAGAGGTCATGAGTTCAATTCCCAACAACCACATGGTGGCTCACAACCATCCACAATGGGATCTGATGCCCTCTTCTGCTGTGTCTGAAGACAATGACAGTGTACTCATATAAATAAATAAATCTTTATAAAAAAGAAAAAGAAAAAGAAAGAAAAGGTGTGGACTTGTGATGGCCATTCTTGGCTGTCAACTTGACTATATCTAGAACTAAAACCAAAAAATGGAGGGCACACCTGCGAGAGATATTTATTTATTTATTCATTATTTTATTTATTATTTTATTTATTTATTTATTTTGCTCAATTTGAAGTAGGAAGAGGCACTTCTAACTTGGATCTTTGAAGTAGAGTGAAGTGCTTTTACTTTGAATATTGGGGCAGGAAGGTATACCTTTAATCTGGACCATTATCTTCTGCTTGCATCCTATATGAGGACATGCAAGAAGGAAGCTTTTGGTCTTTTCCTGCTTGTCCTGACCTTGCTACCCACTTCCAATGCCTCTTCCTTACCAGCATTAAAGCCTACTTCTTTGTGATTCCATCATGTACTGAAGACCAGTTAAAACATCCAGCCTTGAAGGTTAAGCAACTACTGGATTCTAGGACTTTCCATTCAAAGCTAGCCATTGTTGGATTAACTGGACCAAAACCTGTAAATTACTCTAATAACCCTGCTCGCTCTCTCTCTCTCTCTCTCTCTCTCTCTCTCTCTCTCTCTCTCTGTGTGTGTGTGTGTGTGTGTGTGTGTGTGTGTGTGTGTGTGTCTGTGTCTCTCTCTCTCTCTCTCTCTCTCTCTCTGTGTGTGTGTGTGTGTGTGTGTGTGTGTGTGTGTGTGAAGGGAGAGAGAGAGAAAGAGAGAGAGAGAGAGAGAGAGAGAGAGAGAGAGAGAGAGAGAGAGACACTAATTTTTTCAGTTCTGTTACTCTAGAGAACCCTACCTAATACAGCATGCCTTGTGAATTTTATTGTTTGTAACTGAACTACCATGACATTTTTTTCTTACAAGCCATCTGAGAGTTTTCCTAAGTTTGACATCCTGTATTTCATCAAATTAATAGAAAATTTTGGAATCATATCTCAGTGGAACATCCTCTTAGTTTTAGCTGAACCTTTCATTTCTTTCTTCCCCGCCCCCTCTCTCTTCCTCTCTCTTGTACTCATAAAGGACCTTTCTATGTACCTGATTATAATTAAGACATGCATTTTGTGTTTTCAGCTTTTTTTGACCTTTTTTATTTACATTTTTATTTTTTAATTATCTTTAATCTTTTTTACAGTCCAGTCATTATCCTCCTCCCAGTTCGCCCTCTGACAGTTCCTCATCTTATTCTTTCTCCCCCATCTTCAAGAAGATGTCCCTGCGCCCCCCACCCCACCAGACCTCCCCACTCCCTGGAGCCTCAAGTCTCTTCAGGGTTAGGTTCATGTTCTCTTGCCGAGGCCACACCAGACAGTCCTCTGCTATAAATGTTTTGGGGGCCTAATATCAGCTAGTGTATGCTGCGTGGTTGTTGTCTCAGTATCTGAGACATCTCAGGGATCCAGGTTAGTTGAGACTGCTGGTCTTCCTATGGGGTTACCTCAGCTTCTTCCAGTCTTTCCCAAACTGAACCACAGGGGTACCCGGCTTCTGTCCATTGGTTGGGTGTAAGTATCTGCATCTGAATCAATCAGCTGCTTGTTGGGCCTCTCAGAGGGCATTCATGCTAGGCTCCTGTCTGTAAGCATACCACAACATCAATAATAGTGTCAGGCCTTGGAGCCTCCCCTTGAGCTGGATCCTAATTTGAGCTAGTCACTGGCTCTCCTTTCCCTCAGTCTCTTCTCCATTTTTGTCCCTGCAGTTCTTTTAGACAGGAATAATTCTGAGTCAGAGTTTTTGACTGAGATGGCAACCCCATCCCTTCACTTGATGCCCTGTTTTTCTACTGGAGGTAAACTCTACAAGTTCCCTTTCTCCACTGTCAGGCATTTCATCTAAGGTCCCTCCCTCTGGTAAAGTTTCTCACCTCCTAGGTCTCTGGTACATTCTAGAGGGTCGCCCACCTCCTGTCTCCTAAGGTTGCCGGTTTCCATTTTTTTTCTGCTGGCCCTCAAGGTTTTGCTCTTGTTCTCCCCTCAATACCTGATCACGTTCCCCTTTTTCCCTCCCTGTCCTCTCTCCTGCCCAGATCCCTCCCTCCTTCAGCCTCCAGTGATTGCTTTCTTCTATCTCCCAAGTGGGATTGGGCCTCACTTGTGCCCTTCTGTTTGTTAACCTTCTTGAGTTCTGTGGGTTGTATCCGAGGTATCTGTATTTTTTGGCTAATATCCACTTATTAATGACTACATACCATGCATGTCCTTTTGGGTCTTAGTTACCTCACTCAGGATATTTTCTAATTCCATCCACTTGCCTGAAAAACTCATGATGTCCTCGTTCTTAATAGTTGAAATAGTATTTCATTGTGTAAATGAACCACATTTTCTGTATCCATTCTTCTGTTGTGGGACATCTGGGTTGTTTCCAGCTTCTGGCTATCACAAATAAGGCTGCTATGAACTTAGTGGAGCACATGTCCCTGTGGCATGGTGGGGCATCTTTTGGGTATACGTCCAAGAGTGGGTCTTCACTAGTTGGGTCTTCTGGTAGATCTATTTCCAATTTTCTAAGGAATCTACAGATTGATTTCCAGAGTGGTTGTACCAGTTTGCAATTCCACCAGCAATGGAGAAGTGTTCCTCTTTCTCCACATTCTTGCCTATATGTGCTGTCACCTGGGTTTTTGATCTTAGCCATTCTGATTGGTGTAAGGCAGAATCTCAGGGTCATTTTGATTTCCATTTCTCTGATCACTAAGGACTTTGAACATTTCTTTAAATGTTTCTTGGCCATTTGAGATTCCTCTGTTATGAATTCTCTGTTTAGTTCTATACCCCATTTTTAACTGAACTGTTTGTTTTCTTGGAGGTTAGCTTCTTGAATTCTTTATATATTTTGGATATTAGCCCTGTATTGGATGTGGGATTAGTAAAGATATTTTTCCCAATCTGTAGGTTGCCAATTTGTCCTATTGACTCTGTCCTTTGCATTACAGAAGCTTTTCAGTTTCATGATGTCCCATTTATCAATTCTTGATCTTAAAGCCTGAGCCATTAGAGTTCTGTTTAATACATTTCCTCTCGTGCCAATGAGGTCAACCTTTTAAACCCTAAATCATAATTCAGGGTTCAACAAACAACGGTCACAATCACAAATCAAGTACATTCTCATATTCATCTCTCTCTCTCTCTCTCTCTCTCTCTCTCTCTCTCTCTCTCACACACACACACACACACACACACACACACACACACACACATCTCATCTCTTATGTACCTCAAACTGGCTTCAAACTGACTCTGTAGCTGTCTGATTTTTAACTCCTGATCCTTCTGTCTCTACTTCTAGAATATTGCAATTGCAGGCGTGATGCACCAAGCCAGCTGTGCCCTCTCTATTCTTGCTTTGTTTTGTTACAGATATACTTATTTACTTACATTTATTTGCATGTGTGTGCAACTCCAGGAGTTTATGAGTACTGTTTGCATACCTGATGGGTATCTGATGGGGCCAGCAGAGGGCATTGGATCCCTTGGACCTGGAACTGTGAGCCACCTAGTGAGTGCTGGAAAAAAAAAAAGGAAAAAACCTAAAGAACCCTATTCTTCTTCTGCCCTTCTGCAATAATAGTAAGCTCTCTTAACCACTGAGCCACCCCTTCTGCCCATCTCCTCACTTCATAAAGTTTCACTGAGCCATCCGGGTGTGCGTGTGTGTCATTTGTCTATGGTGTTTCTGGGTGGCAAGGCCCCGAGAGTTGTCACAGGAATTATAGATACACAAACTTACTCTTTGGCTCCAGGAAAAAAGATATCTGCTAATTCCTGCCCCACACTAGTGTTTTCAATCTTATTCTCATTATCATCTCCCCAAGGAGCCATTGAGGCTTTTTGTTCTAAAATGCCCTGTGCTGTGAATTTCATGTGTTGAATGTGTATCTGTGATCCTCACAGGAATATGCTAAGATTTTTTTCATTCTCTAAAAACAACTTTTTACCCTGTTGGTTACAGTATTACCCCTGTGGAGAAGGCATGCTTTAGTATACCGAGTCTCAGTTTTGGCACTATTGACATTTTAAACCATATAATTCTCTGTTGTGGGAAGCTGTCCTGTCCACTGTGGGGTCTTAACAGCATCTCTACCCACCAGATGCAAGCAGCATGCTTTCACAGGATTTGTAAGAGCTAAAACCATCTTTAGACAAGGGTAACAATCCTGTGAAAGGGCCAAGCAAGCAGGAAATGAGACCACTCCAAGTTGAAAACAGGCTTACTTCAGATGGTATCGAAACCTATTATATGTCATAAATCTTATATATTTTTCTTTACAGCAATTACCATTAACATAGAACATCATTTGTTCTTTTTAAACTTATATATTTGGATATGAGATCTCGTCTTCCAGGTTGACCTTACACTTGCTGGGGAACTAAGGTTGGCCTTGAACTTCTGACCCTCTTACTGCTATCTCCCAAGTTCTGCATTTACAGACAAGATAGAGCCTCGTGTATTTTAGGTGTGAAAGTCTGTACTGATTGTCAAGTTGACAGAAAGAATCTAGAATCACCTGAAAGACAAACTTCTGGGCACAACTTTGAGGGGTTATCTTGATTAGGTTGACTGGGGTGAGAGAATCTACCTTAAAATGAGCAACAGCATTTCTGGAGTGCAGAGATAAACAGGAAGCTGGCTGAGCACAGGAATTCATTGCTCCCTTCCTGCCTGCAGACACCATGACTAGATAGCTACCATAATAAGATCCTTCTTCTGTTACTTTTCCCTCATGATGGATGGAATCCTTCAACCATGAGCCCAAATAAACTCCTCTTTCCATAAGTTGCTTTTGCCAGACAATTTTATCATTTATAAAACAAAACGTTAGGCAAGTGCAAACTGAAAGAAAATATATTTTTTCTTATATAATTGTTAAATTTAATTTTATATTTTATAATTATAAAATTAATTTATAAATATTTGTTGGTATTAATAAATAAGATTGACTATTTAATGACTTGGAGTACTAGGGATTGAAACTATTGTCTACCGTGCAAGCACTCCACCATGGAGTTTTAGATCTCTAGTCTTTTGTTTTTTTCTCTTTTAATTTAAGATAGGATCTCACTAATTGATCAGATTGACATTGGACTTTCAATTCTCTATCTTGGCTCCCAGGGTACACAAGATTATAGGCCTGCAGTACCAGACATGAGATATTACATCATTAGGAATATCCCAACACCAGCACTCACACTGTTCTAAACTGTTCACTAAGTTTGACTTTCTACCCATTGGACAGAAGTTGACAGAAACCCCTTGTCTACCTTGAATCATCATGAACACTTTTCCTTTAAAACATTTATTTTACTTTTCATTATGTCTTTATGTGTGTGGTTATTTGTACACAAGGGCACAGAGGCCATAAGAGGGAATCTCTTTATCTGGCTCTGAAATTATAAACAACTGTTAGCTGCCTGGTATGTGTGCTGGAAACTGAGTCCTCTGGAAGAGTGGTAAGTTTTCTTAGTGAAATAAAAATAAAAAATCAAGGCTCCCCAATAGCCAGTTATGAACTCCTGTCATCTTACTTAACAATTCTTTCTGTATCTCCTCCAGGCTGAGAAGACTGAACTTTTAGAGGATAATCATCACTATCCTCCTTATGTGCCAAGCTTCCATTCTTCATTCCCAAAAGCCATTCTACAATTTCATTTTTGAGGATTATCCTTATTGTCAGGGATCCAAAGAGGAAAATATACGTATGGAATTTATTTTCTTTGCCATTGAACATATTCGATCAAATACACATTTGTTCTTTTCTTCTTAAAGATATATTTACCACCCAACCTCATCACAGCATAGAGGTCAACAGGGCAGCCAGCAAGACATACCAGTTCCTGAGATGGGTGAAGAGCTTATGCACACCTCCTGTAGTATTAGGAAAGAAAACAGAGTACAAAACCATCCCACAACAGGAAAGACTGATTTCTGACTTGGCGGTAGTGTCGTGTGTTTATGTCAAGGAGCCATGTTTAGCAGTGCTAAATTCTACCATTTCTGCCCCTTTTGGCAGAACTTGGCTTTTGCAAGAAAATGATCCACAAGAAAAGTTAAATGGCCTTTCAATATCTCTTGAAGGCTGATTTTCAAGGGCAACCAGAAGTCATGTGAGAACCAACTGAAAGGCATGGCCATCTCTGAATAGTTGCTTTGTACTACTCTACTCAGCAGTGGTCCACGCAGCTGCTTTTCCACCAGAGGAAGCTGTGACTCCCATCAGCATACTGGCTATGTACTTATATTTAACTGCATCAGGACTTCTTCCTGCGGTCATCATCAACACTGAGAAATGAAAACTCTAGATACCTTCACTTTCAAGCATCCAGCACCTTCCTTTCTGTTCTATTAATCCTAATCAATTAAAAAACTTTTGACCTGAGCATCCAAAGCCAGGAATGGATGTTCTACCATCCACATAGTTTGGCATGTTTGCAAAACCAGAATCACAGTGGGATTGTTGCTGTGTTACACCTCCACTGTCATCAAGGTAGTTGTCTCTGTGCGCTATTCCAACACAGGCCTCCTTCCCCAAGCTATGGCTCTGAGAACTTCATTTCTCACAAGCTTCTTCTGAGTCATAAAATGTCATCCCTTCATTAGAGGGATAAAATGACCTCTGAACTCAGACTTCAAAGACCCAGGTCAGAATCCAATCTCTGTCCTTCACTATCCAGAGTCCAGCCTCCCTTCCACACACTACAAATACCATTGGCTCATGTAAGTAACTGAAGATATTAAGAAATGACATCAGGCATGGTTAGCTCCAGGGTTTTTGATAACGTCAGAGTTCTGACAATTCCCAGAGTGTGACTTCAGAGTCCCTCTGGTAGGCTGTCACTAATTAGAATATAGCCACTAATGACAGAGAAATAAATTATCTCACTTCAAAATTCCAGCATCATGTATGCCTTGTCAAAACCTTCAAAACTGGGACCAGATCTTTACAGTAAATAGATGAGAGATCATATTTCTCAAAGAAAATAAAATTAAAATACTTTATGAGTAAACATGTGTAGCTTAAGGCTTTTCAAAAGACCTATTTTTAATAATTGTTCTTAACCTCCCTTCTAGCCCACCACCCACCAGAGGTAGTGGGAAAAAAGGTTACCAGGATATGAGAGAAGTAGACCTGTTTAGAAATTGTTCTTTGCAACAAATCCCACCTGTGTTGTTATGAAATCAGAGTTCAGTTCAAAGGAGTCAACAGTGGCAGCTCAATCCGCTCACAAACACTTCGCGGCTATACTATCAGTACACTTAGTCAGAGTCAGGTTAACAGCAGCAGTGGTACAACCTAGCAGAGACAGCCAGGCCTCAGCTGAGTCAACATGAGTTCAGCAGAAGGGATTAAGACCACCGGGGTTGCCGGCAGAAGTTCTTTGCTGTGCCTCTCTCAATGAATCAAAGATCAGGGAAGACATGAGACCAAGAAGCATTGCAATGCTAACTATGTAAGCAAGTCTCTCTCACAGTCTGTTGAGTCCTATTTATACTCCCTCCAAACATCATGTGTCCTCCATGGGTCTTGCCTCACCACGGGTCTTGCCTCAGCACATGAGTCTATCTTGGCAAAACTCCATGTGAATCTGTGCCAGCTGACATCACTCTGCCAATTGGCCTGAGTCTGTGGAAGCAGCAGGAAGCCAAATGAACCTCACAAGAAGGTTTTTGGTGTATTTCTCTCTATGGATTCACAACAAATAGAGTTCAACAATGTAAAGCAAGGTAAACGAATACATGCGTGTAATGAAGAATCCTTCATCATGTGTCCTTCCACACGCTTGCTTTAGCAAACCATCCTTTTACCTGTGTCTGCTTCAGGAAAACACTCCATGTGTTTGCCTAGGCAAAGCATTATCAGACACAACTGACTTTCCAAAGCAATCAGAAGTTTCCATTTAGATTGTGTAATTTAAAATCGCTACAATATCCAGATTCAAAAAGCATGAGCCTATTATCTACTGACATGCCCTTTGCTTTAATGTCTTGGTACCAAGGAAATTCTTTAGATGTCATTCTTAAACCACAGTCACAGAATAAGTCATTTTACCGTAAATATTTGATGGTTTATCAGTTTCCTCAAGAACTTTTTAGTATCTTCGATGTTTGTGTTTTGAGTACAGATTCTACACTGTAGTATCTATTTATTTCTCACTCCACTATTATATTTATTTCTTGTCCTGACTCATCTGGCTACTGTCACATATCCATCGATGAAGTGTAGTGCATACAGTTACACAGCTTCACATTCTCAGATACCATGCCACTTTACAATGTGCACACTGACTTTCCAACAGCTTTACATTATGTGGTAGCTCGAAACATCAATGATTAGTACAAAATCTAATCATGGAAACATTATGATCTATACCAGAGCCAAGAGACAATAACCAAAGAAACAAACCTGGCCCCCTTCTTGGTTTTGTGAATAAAGTTTTATTGACACACACAACCAAGTCCCCTAGTGCATATAGTATCTGTGACTACTTAGGTATCGCAATAGTGAAGTCAAGTAGCTGTGACAGAATTTTTGCAGGCCATTTGTAGGGCATGTGGAACCGTGTTACAAGACAGACATAAGAACTGGCAAGGTTGAGTGAGCTCACAGCCCTGGAATCTCAAGCTCTGAATAGGAGTAGAGCCGTTCCCTAACTGTCTGTCCCTGCTCTGGAACATGTAACCACAACCATGATAACCCACTGAGTGACCATGGGTACTAAGTCATATAGAGTAACACCTGGAGTTCTCCATGATAATAAGTTATCTAGACAGCCCTGAGCATTCAGCAAATGAGCTTCCCTTCCGAGATTTTTTTTTTTTTTTTTGCTGCAAAAGGTATTTAATCCCTGATTCACCCTGAATAAAGTGTGTGAATTTACATCCACAATCAAATAAACCAGTATGAATAAGCAGTAATTTTCTCAGGATAGATGCTTCATTAAGGAACATTATGGAGAAGGATATCTACTAACGAGCTACACCTAAGACTCCCAAGGAAGGCTTTCCCCCCTCCGGGCCATCTTCCCACCTCTGCCTGCCATAAAGACACCCTGAGGGGAAAGGAAGACCTTGGACCCCCCATTCCAGACTTCCTTCCCCTGGCAGTGCACTGGCAGGAGACCAGAAACCATAGAGGACCCTTGTTTCAGACTTTAACTGTCTCTGGCAGCCGGCACCCACCCTGTCCCCCAGTGGGGAGGTATGATGCAGTACAATAACCATTCATTTCAAAATATTTATTTTTTGGCACTTTCTGGAAGTTATCTTCAGTTGTCAGGGCTCTCAGGGCTGCTACAACTGGCAAACCATAGACTGTCACATGGATGTTGAATTCATAAGGAGTTGATTCATTTACAGGTTCTAAGATATGAGGGGTTTTTTGTATATATGTACTGATTCTTCAGAATAGAAAAGGCAACAGCCAATATTCACTTAAGAAGGGCCTTTCATTCTTAAGAGCATCTTTATTGGAGTTCTGAAAAAGAATGGATGATCCTATGAGAGGAAGCTCACTGTGGTCACTGAAGGGAGGGAAGGTGCCTTAGATGAGGTAGCCAGCATGGCTACAAGACTTCCCAACATGCAGAGAAAGGAGCAGCACAAGGTTTCCCTTCTCAGCAGTTATAAGCAAGCAGCAATGGCCACCTTGCTGAAAGTCCAGTGTCCCCAGCAGAACAAAAAGTTGGGTCCTATTAAATGCTTCCTGATTCCTGAATAGTTGAAGAAGTTATTGGATCTTCCAGTAGAAACAGCATGGGAGCTGTTCATATGCCAGATGATGTCCTCCAGGCTGTGTTTAACCTCACTTCCATGCCCCAGCAATGTTCATGCTGGCTGGTTGTTCCAGGACTTGTAGTCAGGCTGAAAATGGGCCAGAAGGAAACTCTCTTTAAAATATAAGCTCTCAGTGGAAGCTTCACTAAAGGACTACACTTCCCAGAAACCTTAGGGCCCAAGAGATAAGGTTGATCAGTAACAGTCAATTCAGACAGCACAGAAGGCAGGGAGCTTCCCTATGACCAGTAGGAAAAATGGATTTTCACAGGAATACTTTGTCCTTTCTCCTTGAGATATGTGTTTAGCTTGTGCCTATTCTTTTCCATTAAGAGTCCCCTGAAAAGGACAACTGGATAGAAGACTCCAGACCCAAAATGCCATTGCTCTCAACTGGTGTCTTTTTAATGATCCCATCCTCTGTTTCTCCTTGTGCTGAGAAGCTACACAGTGATTAGTAGCACGGGTGGCCTGGAAGGCTCCCTGGAGGGTCTCCAGCCCTCAGATCTGCCTCCTAGCTTGTCAGCTGAGAGAGGAGTCCTGGCTTCAGCTCTGCTGTTGCCTGGCAGAGGAAAGAGTTCACTGCCCAGGCCATGGCTCTTCCAGCTTCCTCCTTGTGCTTCAGAGTCTCTGCCAGTGCTGTGAGGCCACCACAGTGTGGGGGAGGCCTCCCTGGCTCTGTCTCTGCTTCAAGGCCACTTCAGGACTCTGAGCTGTTTGGGAAGGGACAGCTGTCATGGCAGGTGCCACAGGGGGAGGCAGAAGCTTTGGGGACTAATTACAGGGTCTGTTCCCCCAATCACTTCCTTAGCAAGCCTGGCAGTGAGCCATTTTAACAGGCTGTAGGTGTTGCTTTTTTCCCTTACCCTTGTGTGAAAGCTGCAGAGGAGCTGTAGTCATTCCCAGTGTACACTTGACCTTCATCTCCAGCTGACCTTAGTCACTTGTCACAATTTTAAAGTCCGGACCCAGCCTACCTCCTCATGGCCATCCCAGGTTCTATGAATTCTTCCATTTTAGACCAACTTTCAAGACTTGATGTCTTTCCTGCTGGCTTAATAGTTTGTTTCTGGGCAGGAACTGCACGACCTACTGCTGTGATGTGCTCATAGTGCTTGATGTGTGACTTTGGCTGAGTTACTTAACAAATCTGATTGCTCGACTCTAAGATGAAGCCCTGGAAATAAATGGTCCCTTAAGTCCCTTCCAATGTATTACACATAGACAGAGTCTGCCTGAGCTGCTTGTAACAGCTGAGTTAATACAGGCTTGTCACCCTGGGGGAGGTTATGTTGTCTGTGGAAAGAGACATACTACTGTCTGGATGTTGAATGTACAGAAAGCCTGGGTAAGGCTTGGGCTTCCCTCTGCCTCATTGGGTGGAGGAGACCTCCTGGCATAGTAGGCTGGCCTCCGTGGAATTATGAGATCTCAGGTCCTTCCTCATTCCTTTATGCTTTTTTACACTGAGGCGAGTTCTTCGTTCGAGGCCAGCACCCCTCCATGGCCTTCCAGTTTTCCCAGCAAAAGGACTAAGCCAGGAGTCTATCCTGACAGGCCCTGGAAGGGAGCTAGTGAACTCTATGTTCTGTTGTGCTCACAGGAAGCTGCCTGGCATAGAAAACAATCCTGTTTCCCAATATCCAGGAAGACATTAAATATTAACTAGTTAATCTTTAACATTCTACTATATGATCATCCATGTTCTTTGTCTTCTGGGTTTCCTGACTCTGAGTGGACTCAGTCACAATCCAGATGGGAAAGCAGCCTGAAAAAATTAAATACCTGGCCCAATTTCATACAGTTAATGTAGCAGAATTTGGTGGCACATGCCTATTATGCCAATGTTTGAGAAGTTTAGGGCATTTGGAAATGATGAAATAATAATTTCTAACCTCAGGTTCATTTTTAAACAAAAGTTGGTTTCAGAAATAGTTTCTAAAAGATGGAGCTAGTATGCCAGCTTCATGATCCTAACGTTTAAACACAGCTCATTCTTGGTCCGTTTTTAGTACCTTAGTCTCCTCTTTCGTTAAGAACAAGTCAGACATGCCACAGCCTGTCAAATAGACTAGTTGTGGCTGCACAGTCCCCATAAGAAGCTTGGTTTTGGTGTTTTGGTGCTTTGTCTTTTCTCTTCCTTTAAGTTGGAAGGAATATTTTGTGCTCAAACATAGACTTTTCTGTGAGAACATAGTCGGCTCAGGAAAGAGGATACACAATCAGAATACACACACTCCCCATGGGATATAAACATAGAAATACACATGCTGGCACACACATGCACATATAGGCAAATAGACACATATGAACATACATACACACTCAGGTATACAATACACATAGGCACACACATGCACACATACAGGCACATAAATTAACATAGACACATGCCATATAGACACACATGTATATACATACACATATATACACATGCATATACATACACACACAGGCATATGCACACAGGTACAAACCTACATATATCAAGACATGTACACATATATATACATACATGTACCTATATATAAAAATAAACACATATATACACCTGTATACACATGAACATATATACCTGTACACAGTGCACACATATACCCACATATCCATATGTACATATATGTGCCCATCAATATATGCATACATACACACACATTCATGAACAAATGCACACACATACCCACATCTCCATGTACACACATGAACACACATATAAACATGTGCACACACTTGTACATGTATATACACACCCATGTATATACAGGCCACTTTCCTTCCTCATTTTGCTGCTACCTTTAAGCTCACTCATTCAGTAAGTACAACAGCCTCAGCCTCCATTGCTACTGAGAGCCATAAAGAATAGCCAAAAAAAAAAAAAAAAAAAAAACAACCCTGAGGATTTGAAATGTCAGTGGAACTACTGTTTCTTCAAAGAGCAATCAGTGGGTGATGTGGAAAGGAGACAGATGCGTGACTCCCACAGTGCAGACGAGTATTGATTAATGTATTCCTATCACTGCAGATGAAGCCTGCAGTGGGCCAAGGAGGTTGCACTGTTGGATTATGGCCCCAGTGCTCTTCATTTGGTGAATCTGGAATTACTTGGATCTCAATTCTATTGTCCTAGAGCCCATTTCTCAGTGTTGGATGAAGCAACCACGACCCTAAAAACAATGTACTTCGTAATATTGACCTTGTTTCCACTAGGGTTGAGGTCAGCAGTTACTACATTAGCAACTTTACACTAACCAGCCTAAGGAGGAGTTTATTCAGGCTCGCAGGTCAAGCCATCAGTCTATCATAGCAGAGAAAACATGAGCCGCTCATACTGTGTCCACAGCCGAGAAGGAGAGAGAAAGGAATATTAGTGCTCAGCACACCGTTTACTTCTATCTGATCCAGGAACTCCATCCCTGGGAATATCACAGATCACATTAGGGGATTGAGTCTTTCCTCTTCACTTAACCTAATCTAGAAACTTCCTCCAGAGGCATGTCCAGAGCTTCATCTTGTAGATCCTATCGAGTTGACAATAGTAATTCTCAACATGTTCATCTTTGTTCATAACAGTTTGGCTGCATCTGATAGCTTTTATATGAGTTACAGTTTTAACTCTGAGAGCATGGCTATTTGAGCTTTGTTTTGTTAAATTTCTCCCTATGTGGGTGGTATCTATTGATGAGAAGAATATCTCCTTGCTATGTGCTCTCCACACCCTCCCTAGCAACCAGCCTTATTCGTTTTAGTCCTTATTTTCAATTGCAGGAAGTAACTTGTGTCCCTTGCATTTTCTGATCCCACGAGGAGCCAGGCTAGACTTGTGTCCATGGATATAGGCCTTTGATATTCAAGCCTCTATTTTAGCTTGGTTTAGTTTGGGGTGATCCATTTTATTCCTTGGCAATCACTTGGGGACTCATTTACTTCCAAACACTCATTGAACACCCATCCCCTGTCAGGTAACCTGCCAGGTACTAGGATTATATTGTTGAACAAAACAGTTTCAATTTGTGCTCCTTGGAATTTACAGCCCAGTGAAGATACAGACCCCCCACCCCGCAACAAATAAGCTATTGGTTCTACAGCATGTAACAAGGGAACCTTCTGTAATCTGAATGTAGATTTCCCTGAAGAAGAGACTGAGATAAAAAAAAAAAAGGTAATAGAAAGCATTGAGATGAAAAGAGGGGGCTGGTAACACACGTACCGCAACCGTGAGATAAGAGAAATAGCATCAGTGGGTCTCAAGGAGTTTTACAGCGCATTTTTCTTGATGGCTATCTCAGAACGCTCTGTATCGAGGGTATTTATCTTCAATGCCATCCCTCTCCTTTTTGTATATACTCAAAAGCACTGCCCTTTGCTTTTGTACAAATTACAATGAATTGTTCTTTGCTTCTCTTTTAGTTGTCTCTAACAGGTTTTTATTTATGGTACAATGCTTGCTGGCTTACAGCTCACACCTTCACGTGTTATCCAGTGTGTTTTTATATTTTCTATGTGTATAGAGTGGGCGTCTTCATTTTTTGAGTGTGCTTGAGTCTTCTACTGTCATCATCACACGTGTGTGTGTGTGTGTGTGCAGACCAGAAGTCTGAAGTGGAAACTTAGGTATCTTTTGGAAAATCAGTTGTGTTGGATGGTGGTAAGGCCAGCAGCAGTGCTCAAGGGGTGGGGACACAGATCCAGTGTCCTCATAAGAGGAAGCATAAAGCCACACTCCATGAAATGGTGGGCAACTGGCTCTGATTTGTAGTGCATCCACAGTAACTGACAGGTGGGACAGGGCTCAGTACATCAGGCTAACCTTTAATGCACAAACCTTCAGCTTTTACCTCCCTGGTACTTTGATGACAGGCGGGTACCGTCACATTTGCTTCCTTATTTGTGCTCTAATATTGCTTTCTTTAAGGCCCACTTCAAACTCATCAAACTCATTGACTTATTTTTATCCTGTGTTCCTCACTGTCTAAGAATTATTTAGCACTTACCTTGCTGAACACCTTGGCAAATGCTCTGTCCTTACCTATGGAATCCTGATAATAAATTGATGAGGCAGGTGTTGTGTGATTCCTCCAGTTTTGTAGTTAAAGAATTTTTTTCTGAATACAACTTTTATTTTGACTTTCTTTCTTTTTAATTGTGTAGGTGTCTGTCTGTCTGTCTGTCTGTCTGTCTGTCTAACTATGGGTATATGCAAATCAATGAAGGTGCCCATGGAAGCTAGTGGTGTCAGATCCCCTGAAACTAGAGTTACAGGCAGTTTGCAGCCACCCAATGTGGGTGCTGGGGACCTAACTAGGATTCTCTAGAAGAGCAGCAAGTGCTGTTTAGCGATTGAGGCATCTCTCTAGCCCAGAGTGTAACTTTCCTTAAGAAGAGTCTTTCCTAAGACTCTGAACTCAACTTTGAGTGTGTTAGAGAAGTTTATGCTTTAAATTCCTAAGCTCTTGCCTACATAAAAAGCTATTTATGGAAAGCATTTAAGAAGTTATATTTAACCCAAATCACCACGTTTCATCTTCTGCTAAAGCGAATAACGTTTTCACTAGTTAGTGTAAACAGATGTACATAAATAGTATCCGTCTATTCTGGGAATCCCAGCATTGAATGCTATCTATTAATTACTTTCTACAAATTAGTACTAAAACTACACTACTCAGTATTTAATAAAAGTGTCCACTGGTTTCCCAACAGCACAGGGAACGGGGTTCCTTAAGTAGAGGAGATTAGCCTTCCATACCAGAGATAAAATCAGGATGTCTGCAGCAGGTTGGCTGCCCCCGGTAATGGATGAAAAAACTGTAGAACAGAGAGTATAGCACACAAGTTTTATCTGTCACAGCGAGTTACAGACCCACAGGAGAGTAGTGATTGACATTAGGTCATGTGAGCAATAAATACGAAATCCAGACTACAAATGTCTGTGTCTTCCCTCACCTGAGAACCTCATATTTGCTGTTCTAGACACAAAGAGAATCTCTCTCTCTCTCTCTCTCTCTCTCTCTCTCTCTTTCTCTCTCATTCATAAACATGCTGGCCTCAGTGCTCCTGGGAGCATTAAAGCAGAATGTGCTTATTTACGTTTATATTTTTTGTACCATTTTCCTTCTTTTTTATGATCCCGGCTTCCGACCGTGTGGCAGAAACACATAAAAATTGGCATAAAAGCAGGAAAATATGCCCCAGGTGCTATATTATCTGTGAAATAATCTAAAATGCCTGCACACAGGGTCTGCTCTCTATCTGTCAGCTCAGTGAAACCCCTCCTCAAATCTTCTGTCTATGAGAAGGGGATGAGTGCAGGTGAACACACGGCCAGCTTGCCCCCTGTGGCTCCACTAGAGATCATGTCACCAACTCTGGAATCTCTTCCCAAGAGGAACAGATATGGACAGGGCTCTGGTTCAGCATGAGAAGCTATTGGGGTGAGGATTTAAGGTCATAGTGGAGACAGGCCAGAGATAGATAGATAGATAGATAGATAGATAGATAGATAGATAGATAGATAGATAGATAGAT
>NW_021605216.1:1153441-1239619 GCF_004785775.1 Grammomys surdaster | reverse complement strand
GATAGATAGATAGATAGATAGATAGATAGATAGATAGATAGATAGATTTAGGACCCAGGCCAGATATAGATATGTTTGATAGATAGATAGATAGATAGATAGATAGATAGATAGATAGATAGATAGAAGATAGACATCTAGGCCAGATATAGATATGTTTGTTTGTTTGTTTGTTTGTTTATCAGCGTAAGTCAGCATATGTTAAAGTCAGGTCTGATGTTTACAATTTCCAAAGCCCCTTTTAGACTCAAAAATTTAAAATAGGGTACGCGGTCATTTCCACACTCCTAAGCCTATCTCCTGGCCTCCCAGTGTCCTCCATCCATAGGATCACAGGTGTTACTAAAAAACTCAAGCCACAGTATCTCTATCAATGAACATCCCTCTCTCACCTCCTTCCTGCCTCAGGGATGAGGCCTGAGCTCCTAGGCTAAGCTACCTAGCCTCCTGCTGCTCTCAAGGTCACCATTCACCTGCATTAGCATCAAGAGTGCAGGGACAGCAGGTATATATCACCAATCAAGGGCTCCTTACCCTCATGTTACTGTCACAATCTGCACAAAAGCTTACATGGCTGAAATGACCCAGGCTTTTGCCCTTACCCTAGCTTAGCCCCACAGTCACAAAGCCCCTGGGCTCCTTTTATCATAACAATGCTTTTTAGATACTATAGCTAAAGTTTTTAATGATATAAAATGGTGATTTGTGCCATCTATGCAAGCTGAGCATCAAGGGTTAGACATCAGGTCAGCCTGATGGTTATAGCAGCTATTTCCTATACTTAATTACTGGCTTTATAAATTTTGTCTCTATGGATGACTCTGAGACTCTCAAACCAAAGTCTGCAACAATAGTAAAACTATAAGCTACATCACTGGGTATTGCTAAATATCATATTGTTTTTTAAACATTATTTGTTTTTTAAGTGTGTGTGTGTGTGTGTGTGTGTGTGTGTGTGTGTGTGCGCGCACGCTTGTCTGTTATGTGCACCACAAGGGTGCAATGCTAACAGTGGCCAGAACGGGGCATCGGGTCAGAGTTAGAGGTACAAGAGGTTGTGAGTCCTTTGATCTGGATGCTGAGAACTGATCCTGGATCTTCTGCAAGATCAGCCAGTGCTCTTACCTGCTGAGCCATTTCTTCAGCCCTAGGATTGTATGCGGATTCTTGTAGGTTCTTGGTAGGGAATGAATCTCACAGTAAGTCTTTAGAGCCTAGCCACCACTTTGCAGACACTTCTGACCCCCATGAGCTAGGTGTTTATATGGGATCTGTTTAATTTCCACATAAGGAATCTAAGAAAGCTGCAAAGTTATTTCTAGGGAACCAAGCAAAGACATCCAAAAGACACAGGCATTTCTTCTAGTCAATCCTATCATTTCAGAATTCTGCAGAATAGGTAGATGATGAGTAAGTAAAATGAAGCCCAGGAATACGAGGTGACTGCTGAAGATCCTCTAGACAAGCAGAAAAACAAATCTAAACCCTGAGTCTAACAGCTATGATGAATCATCACTGTGAATGCATCAATGTGAAAGTGTATTTAGAATCACCTAGGACACACACACACACACATATCTGGGTATGATTCTGAGGGTGTCCCCAGAGAGGTGTAATTGAAGAAGGAAGCCTCACTTTGAATCTGGGCTGCATCATCTCATGGACAGGGACTTCAGGAGAAAGGCAGGTGAGTGCCTGTAATCATCTCTCTTTGCTTCCTGACTGTGGTCACACTGTAGTAGGCCACTTCGCACTCCCAACTCCATGCCTTCCCCTCCATGATGGGCTCTACCTAACACAACGCCTCATGACCTGTGTCTTTGCTCATTGTTGCTCTGCTAGGCTTCACTGTGATCAGAGACATCTCCCTTTCATGACAGATATCGGCAAATTAAGAACAGCTTCAGCTTCACAGACTTCAAAGTTACAACACATTCTAGTTCTATGATATGAAAACGGAGGAGTCAGGAGGTGAAAGGTCAAACAAAAACATCCCCAACTGTGGGCTGCCTCTCAGGGCCAACCAAACCTTACACACATCCTTTTTTGGCTGATTTCCTTGGATTGCCTAGAATCCAGATTCCTTCTTACATGATAACACCTTTAATTAAGGATCAATTAAGTCTGAGACTAGGCAGATAAGATAATTTGAAGTGAAGCTTTCTGTAATTGTTGCTACTACTGATCATGAATTTAAAGAGCCTGTTACTTGGATAATGGGTAGCACCCAGTGGTGTTCCCATTTGACATTTATCACATTACTCAGTTGCAAAGGTTTGAGTGCTTTCCCTATGCTGGCTCTATTTCTAGGTACAGGGGCCAAGGAAGTAGATAACTAGTAAAGTCCCTTGTTATTAATTGATTTGGACTATAGACCATTATTCCTTCTCTACACTTAGGCCTTGAGCTACTTAGGTTAACTTTATATATAAGCAATGTGTTTTGGGATAAGGGGCCCTAAAATCCAAGTGTTGAAGGCTTTGTCCCCACATGCATTACAGGGCAATGAAGCCTTTAGGAGGTGGAGCCATGAGAAGGTTCTGTGACACTGTGGGATATTCCTCCCTTCTTGTTTGCCTTTGTCTTACAGTCCCAGAAGAGGACAGCCCACCATGCACTGAGATCTCTGACAGTGAGCCAAAATTAGCATTTTCTCCTCATGAGTTGACTGTTTTGTTTACAATAGCAGAATGCTGATTGATACAGCGTGATGTTCATGTTATCAACAAATATTAAAAGCTTAGTAGGAGTTAAGGAAATGCAAAGTGGGCAAAATCACTTGCTATGCAAGCCTAGCAATCTGAAATCAGAACCTCCACCCCCCAGAATCCTCATAAAAGCTGGACTCAATACCATGAGTGTATGTAATACCTGTGTATCATGTCAGGGAAGTGGGATAATGCCTAAAGTCTGTTTAACCACCCCTCCTCTAATGCAGAGACAAGTGTACCTCCTACACACAGAAACAAGTGAAGACCCCCCCTCTCTCTCACACACACACACACACACACACACACACACACATTACCACCATCACCATCAACAACAACAAAAACAATAATATTTGTAACGTCAGGTTATATATGGTTGTTAGCCTGGCTAGCTACCCACACTACAAGGCTAATATGTTAAATGCAGTCTAACATGGGATATTTGGTTTTATTCTTATGCAAGTCCATATAACTGGCCCTAGCCCTGGCCTAGAAAGTGACATCATGTTCATCCAAAGGGAAGACGACTCTGCCTGTCTCAAAGACACACTTTTACCCTAAATAAACTAACTCATAGAAACACTCTCTCAGCCTCCCCAGATTTCTTCCACCGTGATTGAATAAAAACAATTCCTGAAATCTGAGCTGAAAGCACCCATCAAAGTCATTTTACAAACTGGAAAATCTGTTCTTGAGAAATGGAAAAAGAATTGCCTGGCTGGACCTAGTAGGTTAAGAGAATCAGACCTAGAATTATGGTTTCCTTGTTCCTTGTAAATCTTCCCGACAGATACAGCCCTCTCCACCTGAGAAATAGGCAGGGCTGAATAGAAGCCTGTCATGGTTAATCTTAATTCTCAAAAAAAAAAAAAAAAGAGATCTAGAGTAACCTGGGAGAAGGCCAGGTTTTGACAGGTGTTATGGTTTGAATATGCTTGGCCCAGGGAGTCACACTGTTTGGGGATGTGGCCTTACTGAAATAGGTGTGTCACTGTGGGCATGGGCTTTAAGACCTTCATCCTAGCTGCCTGGAAGTCAGTCTTCCACTAGCAGCCTTTAGACGAAGATGTAGAACTTTCAGCTCTACCTGCACCATGTCTTCCTGGATGTTGTCATGGTCCTGTCTTGAAGATAATGGACTGAACCTCTGAACCTGTAAGCCAGCCACAGTTAAATGTTGTTCTTTATAAGAGTTGCCTTGGTCATGGTGTCTATTCACAGAAGTAAACCCTAAGACAACAGGGTGACTGCCTTGATTGCATTAATTGAGATGTGACCTCCTGCCCAATGTGAGCAGCACCATTCCCTAGCTAGGATCTTGGGCATGTAAGTGAGAAAAGAGGCCGATGAGCAGCATGTATTCATGACTCTCTGCTTCCTGACAATAGTTGATGTGACCAGTGTGGCCAGTTGCTTCAAGCTCCTGTCTATTTCACTTCCATACAGTGATGACTGTACTCTTGAACTGAACCATAATAAGCCCTTTCTCCCTTAAGTTGCTTTCATCAGAGTGTTTTATCACAGCAACAGTGAAAGGAACTAAGATGGGATTTTTATTTTATAAAGACAGAACTGAGAAGGGAAGTGAATTTCAACCCTGGAAAGCACCATGCGAATCCAGGGTCCAGACTCTCTCATCTGATGAAGTTCTGCTGAGTCAGTCAAAGCCAGGGGACAATTGTCATACACAATCCCATAAGATACTTTCAGAGAAGCTTTAACCTTAAAATAGGAGGACTAAATGCATATAGAGAGGAGTGCCGTCTAGATTGATCCAACTCAGCCTGAACTCTTGGTTCTACCACCGAGACTTGCTCTCTCACATTGGTCCACGTGGAAGGCCTTAGGACTCCTGGACTGGAGCAGAAGCCATGCTGAGATCAGCTCCCAATTGTACTGAAGTCAAATCTTCAAGCATGTGAATAAAACAGGCTGGGATCTTCGAGAGAATCCCAGGTCCCAACTGAACACTAGAAACTATATCTAACCAAAGTCTTCCACTCCAAAAAGACAAGAGGTAGAGTAAAATTCCAGTTTTCTATGTTATAAATAGAGGACTTGGGTACTTTTCTGAAAATCATCACATTTAACATATAGAAGATGCACAATAAATACATTCATCATGTGCCTAGATAGAGATGTAACTCAGTCAGTAAAGAGTTTGCTTAGCATGTGCAAAGCCATGCCTAGCACCACATGAAACAGGAGTGGTGGTGTATGTCAGAACCTAGCAATTGGAAGTCAGAGACAGGATAGAAGGTCATAGTTATCCTCAACTACATGAGGGGTTCAAGTCCAGTGTAGGCTACATGAGCCTTTAGTGAGAAAAGAAAGTGAGGAGGCAGGGAGGGAGGGAAAGATGGAGGGAGAGAGAGAGAGAGAGAGAGAGAGAGAGAGAGAGAGAGAGAGAGAGACTCTGAGGAGGGAGAAAAATGAGGGAAGGAGAAACAAGTGAAAAGAAAAATGGAGAAGAAAGAGAAGAGGAATGGGTGAGGTGATGAGAATAGGAGAGGTAACTCATCTAACCAATGACAAACATCCATCCTTCATGACTTTATAAAGAATGTCTGTTATAGAATAATTTCCTCAATGTTAAAACGTTTCTTCCAGGAGGAGAGGGAGAGTGAAGTAAACAAATATCACCTGTCTAGGAAAGCTGAAACCTCTTAGGTCCTCTAAGGCCCCATCCCCAGCCTTATTGAAGCCATTAACATCTGCTGGGAGAGGAGACTCCCAGCTACCAGACTACAGAGAGGAGATTCTCAGACCTATGGGACTACCTACAAGCTATGAGAGAGCTCCAGGTTATAGCTGTCATGAGTTCTCCCCTGCCCCCCCCACCAACTCCATGTTAGGGTGGATTTTCAGTGATGCAGCTGCATCTGAGTCATCCCTGCTCCTGTAAGTGACCCCCTCCTCCACACTCCTGTTAGCAACCCCAGTAAGAACTCAATGGTTCACCAAGTTAGACTTTGGTGCAACTGTTAATTTGCTCTGTTATGAGTTCCCTCTCTGGGATGAGTAAACATTTGGGGGAGGGGGAGGTGACTATGAGTGGATGTGTGTGTGTGTGTGTGTGTGTGTGTGTGTTTTGTGTCTCCCCAAGAAGTCTCCCATACAGCAATGTTTTACCACTATCCCCTGATTTACAAAGATGAAACACAAACACAAAAACATTAAATAACTTCCCCAAAGAGATCTCAGATCCAGGTATAAGAAAACTAGGATAGTAAGATCTGAGTCTTAACACAAAAATGAATAATAAACACATTTGATCTTTAAAAACAGAAAATCTAGGACACATTTCCTCCGCAGATGATCCTGTGAAGCTGTAACTAGATGGTAGGCTGCTACAGTGGAGGAGACAGTCCTGTGGGAGTTGTTGCTGGATACAGGGCACATCTGTCTTACTACAGCAGTGTGAGCTTTAAAAGTGCCCCACACACTCCAGGAAAACAAGCACAGCCTAGCTGCAGTCCTGGGAATCTCACCCCTTCCTTCCTAGATTCTTTTGACCTTGACTCTAAAGCCAGATTATGAGTCCACTGAGGTATGTATATGTGCTCTGCAATTAGACCTGGATCTGAGTAGTCGTTCTGTAGTGTGTTTCTTATTCAATTCTGAATGTCATTTAGTTTCTCTGGGTCTGTTGGAGAAATTAGAGTAAGGAGAATGATATTACTTATCTAATTAGGCCACGGTTAAATTAGATACACATAAAGAAAGCCCACTCTCAGAGGCATCTTCTAATAAATTATTATTAAAATATGGAAACCTGAAATGAACAGGATGAGAATTCATGATTTCACATCTTCTTCCTCTAGAGTTCATTCTCTCTCAAAAGATGGCTAGCGAACTCACCAGAAGGAATGCCTCTCACTCTGACATGCTATTGAGTAAAGGAAAAGGAAGGTCTATCAGGACCACAGATGAGGGTCATAACATACACTCTACTAATTACTAAATGTGCAATTTTGGGAGTTCAAGGTGACTGAATCGGACTGCCCATCGCTCAGCTCCTCCTCAAAGATGAGAGGTGGCAAGTGTTATAAATGCCTTTGAGGTAGACATCCAAGGTAAAACCCTGGAGATCTGAAAGAGGGCCTGCAATCATATATGATTCAGACCTTGAATGCTAGTATAGGGAGAGAGACCATAGGTGAGGCACCCACCACTCTGGCCCCATGGTTGCAGTAAGAGAATGCACCTCTGCAGGAGTAAAGGTGCAGGGTGTCTGAGTGGACTCTGTCAGAGTGTATATGGCCATCCTAGATGACGGAAATGTTCTAGGTCCTCACAGGTCCTACAAACTTAGTTAACCTAAGATGTTCCCCACCCTTACACACTCTGGAAACTCAAGTATGTAGCTAGGTGCAATGTTAAGAAGTGATCTATTGACTGAGTTAAAATTACTTTAGGTGTCAGAAAACCATGTGAGTCCCCATGTCCAGAATCCTATAGGCATTCTATTATGCCGAATCAAAGGGAAGGTACCTTGCAAACTCAAGTTAGCCTAGTGAAATGTTGATGACCCAAGCCTACTGCCTATGTTACATGGTAGAGTACAGATGGTATAACCCAAAGAGACATGTAGAGAGGTCTCCTCAAGAACCAGAGGAGAAAGATGCTGATCCTTAGAGACCAAGAGCATAGTAGTCATACAGTGACTTGCAACATTAGCAGGATTAAAGGCAGATGCCCATATAGTTCCTGCTATCACTCTGTACCTCAAAGTTGGGAGAGAGCTCAGTTTTCACTACTATCCAACACACAGAAGTATATTATGGCCCCTTAAGCAACTAGGTCACAACAGCAGTAACCCCAGCTCTAAGAATATGTGACCACCAAAGGCATCATGTGTCTTATGTAGTAACAAGTCTAAGGTCAATAGTACCAGAAGAAACCATTATCACCCAGTTAGGGTCACTACTCCCTGACCCTACTCTCGGGTGGCCTCAAGAGGGAGTGGATCCCTCCAGTTCTGATCATGTATGTACTATTTCCAAAGTTGTCATTCACAGGTGAATAAATTATAGGGAGACTGTATCATGCTATTTTCTTAGACCTCCCTCAGACTGCTGAAAAACTGTCAGTCATGGGATCATTACCAACCTGAAGGAGTGTCGTTCACCAGAGATGCTAGAAGCCATGGTAACAGGACACAGGATGTGTTTTCTCTAAGGGAGTGGATATGTACACACTCCAAGACTGATTTGAAATCCTGGATTCAATCCTAAATTGTAGAAAAGGAGTATTCAGTGTCCTACAAAGGAACACTAGCAAAATGAAAGCAACCTGGCAACACCATTGCTTTTTGAAAGAAGGGTGCACTACATCCCAAACTGGGCTAGCAAGCAGAAGCACACATGACCAAAATGGCCCCTGTCTTCCATTTCTAAGATAAGTGGAAACTCAGCTATTCTACATGGGCTGATGTTCACCTTCACAGTCTGTTTCTGGTTGACTAATGTGAAAAACGCTTGAATAAGAACAGAGAGAAAATACAAAATATGCCATGTTTAACATTTCAGGAAGCCAATTACACCTGGTCAAACAGACTTATCTAACAAAGAACTAACAAGAGAGGTCTCAAGGGGAGAAAGGGACATGATAAAAATGAACAGAGACACAGGCTTTAAACCTGTTTGTAAAAAAGTAAATAATTGAGCCTCAATAAATATCAGTTTGTAAGGAAGTAAATGATTGGGCCTCAAAATTCCATCGCTGTTCTGCTCATTTACTAAGATGGTGTAGGATCTCACCAATCCCACATCTTAGTCAATGAGGCCATTGGCTCTTCTTGGGAAGAACTACTGCATCAGCCCCTGAATAGTTTCCCACAGTGACATCACCACTGCTGTGACTGTTGTCCAATTACACTATAGGAGGCAAAGTCACATAGGGAGGAACTGGACCATCAGATATGCTATGATATAATGGGCTCTCAATGAAATTCTCTCCATGAACAAAGTCAATGATGCTAGATTCCCACATAATCCTCTGGAAGTTCCAAATGTCCCAGAATCGCATCCATGGGACCCAGAACTACACAGTAAGGAAAGAAGGAAGAAACAGAAGAGAGAGGAAGAGGGAAAGGAAATCTGCTGTTTGAATATGCAATGTCCTCCATAGACTCATGTGTTTGAACTCTTGGTCATCAGGTGATGACACTATTTTCACAAGGTTGTGGAATCTTTAAGTGGTGGAGCCTAGCTGCAAGAGGTGTGTCTCTGGCAGTGAACACTGATATTTTATAGCCCAGCTTTCTTCCTGTTCACTTTATGATCAACTGAAGTCTCACTTCTGCAACCATGTCTTTGCCATGATTTCATATAGTCCCTTACTCTGGGTAGTTGTGTGATCACATCAATGAAGAAAACCAAAGCACAAGAAATAACAGGAAAGAAGACAGAAAGATAAAGGAGCTGGCAAATGGCAATGTTGGGCAGAATGCATTGTTGCAAACATTGACATAGGGATGCTCGTGTGCACTGATCTTATATCATTCAACAAATTGTCTCATGTTTTAAAATTATTTTCACCACACAAAAATACCTTCATCCCCTATTTTGAGCCATTCTAAGATTTGGGGTGGGTCTTCTATGCTTTTATTTCTGTTAGAAAGCAGATGTCTTAAGTTTACTCCTTTTGGCTAAGTCTTCCTAAAAGGTGAACTGTGACTTGGATTTTCTGTCTCCCTGTTTCCGAAATGGAAACATAAAGAGTCAGTTTTTCCTAAGAAGTTAAATTTTCTACATATAAAGTTCTTAGGACATTTCTGTATCCAATAAATCCTATAATAAATAAATGTCATAGAAGGGTACTCTTTCATACATTGTTTTGCATCTGGAAGTTTTCCAGATTAGAGAACTGGACAACAAGAAGGAAGTAGACATTGTATGAGTGATTAATTAGCACTCACATTTACCCCATATTTTACACTATAGCACAGAACTTCCATAAGAGTTATGCCATTGCAGCATTGCCCTCTTTGTATCCAGAACCTTCAGCCAGAGTTGTAGCCTGGCCCTCTGTATGCCAAGATCCTTTCAACCATCAGGCATACTCCATGGTCCTCTATGTGCCCATCAATCTCAGCCAGTTTTCTTCTAGGCACAGCCCTTGCTTAAGTTCCTAACAACTGTTGCCTGGTGATTTATGTAAGGAGACCCGTACCCTCCATTTAACACTAAGCTCAAAGCAAGCCCTTAAGGCTAAGAACATTTCAGGCTGTATCACTCACTGATGCCATCACAGCCCCAAATGCTACCTGGAAGACATTCAGGTGTTCAATGGACAGACTGGGAGCTGAGTTTGTTTAATTCTCTCCTGTGCTCTGTTCCCAAGTGCTACATTTTTTTCTTCCATGACAAAACTGTGGGATGACATCAGCTTCGGCTGCTGGAGAAACACTCTAATTCATAACTTTTAAAATGTGTAACTTGAGTCCTTAGACTTGCTGCCCACTCACATTTAAAGCTATAAAATGTGATCAGAGCCATTTATCCCTAGTTTTGAGTCTCTTTATAGGTTTTAGAGGTAACCGTGGGAAGTTCTGCCCATCTCCTGTTCTTGAAATGGAGCTTTTGTTGTTGGATCCTAGTCATTGTACATTATCCGGCTCATTTACATCCTTTCAAGTAAATCATGTACTTTGACCATATTCACCCCTTCCAGCTCCTCCCTTAAAGCATTTTTATTTTATATTTCATTATTTACTTTTGCCTGTGTGCCACAGCATGTGTACGGAGGTGAGGAAACAACTTGTGGGAGTCAATTTTCTCTGTCCACTATGTAGATTTCCAGGATTGAACTCCTTATCAGGGCTGAGTGGCAAGTGACAGCCTGGTGAGCCATCTGGCCAATCCCTATGCCTTCCCTTTAGTTACCCTCCCACTAGCAGCAGTCTCCCCCTCCCACTAGTCTCCCTTCTGCCTCATGTCATGCACACACACTCATACACACACACACACACACAAACTTTATATACTTAGAATGCTGTGACCCAGAGATGGGAGAAAAATTGATATTTGTGTTTCTATGTCTGACTTATTGCACTAAATATGATGATATAAAAGTGAATCCATTTTCCATCAGATGAGCACTTTCAATTCTTTATGTGTGAATTTGGGTGGGGTTCCATGTGTTTGCAGATTCATGTGGGGTACGTGCATATGTGATGTGAATGTAGTGTGTGGGTGTGTGGGTGTGTGTGTGTGTGTAGGTGTGTGTGTGTGTGGTGTCTTGTGCATGTGATGTGTATTTGTGGTATTCTGCCCACGTGTACATGGTTGTGTGTAAGTCTTATGCATGTTGTGTGCGGTGTGTGTCTGTGATATATATGTGTATATGTGCAGGTACATGTGAATTGTGTGTGCATGTGTGTGTTCCTATGTGTGTGCATGTGTATGTAATGTGTATACATGTGTGCACATGCCCCTGTATGTGTTCCTGTGTGTTTGTGGAGGCCAGAGAACAACCTTAGATTTATTGCTCAGGTGTTATGCACTATAGTTTTTGAGACAATGGTCTCCTTAAGCTGTAGAGCTAGCACACCCCAGGGAAACATCTTCCTTTATTTTTCTATTGATGGAATTATAAGAACCTACCACCATGTCTAGCATCTTTTGTTCACATGGGTTCTGGGGGTCAAATTTGGGTCCTCCTGTGTGTGGAAAATACTACCAACTGAGATAAACCCTTAGCCCTATTAGTTCTTCATTTTGGATGACTAGAACTCCATTAAACATACATATACATACCACAATAAGAGAGGACCGACTCCCATAACTTGTCCTCTGGCTTCCACATGTTCACTGTGGCATATGCACTCACACATGCGAACAAAAAATAATGAGTGAATGTAATTTTAAAAAAATTTAAAACAAATAAAAATTTATTAATCAGACTAGAAAGATGGCTCAGTGGGTAAAAGTGCCTGTCATGTAATACGAGAACTTGAGTTT
Organism: Grammomys surdaster; assembly: GCF_004785775.1. Lineage (NCBI taxonomy): Eukaryota > Metazoa > Chordata > Mammalia > Rodentia > Muridae > Grammomys > Grammomys surdaster. The sequence continues at coordinate 1,227,942 of NW_021605216.1, read as the reverse complement.
GAACACTCTTATCTACTTAACCCAGACATAGTAGCATATATCTGCAATACCAGTGTTCCTATGGAGAGATAGGAGATGCAGAGAGGAGCATCACCAGAAACAGAAGTTCATAAGCCAGCTCACTCAGCTTGCACAGTGGTAAAAAATAATAGACCCTGTCTCAAAATAAAGTGGGTTTGAAGCACTGGGGACCTTGACATGGTCATGCCCATGTCAATCATACATATTCACTGAGTCCTTCATCTACTCTTCACAATTCACACACATCAGAAGTTCTTTAATGGTTAGTGTGGAGAAATAGGCTGAAACAAACATCTATATCTATACACACATATACCCACAAAGTCATTTAGTGCAGAAAGTATCCAGTCATTTGCTGGGATTGCCATCAGTCTATAGATAAAGAAAACACACACACACACACAGGCTATTATCAACGCTCTTTGTCTAAGACAATCTATCAAGATGTGTGATACATGCACAGTCTCATGATATTTATGTGGGTAGCCAACTACTTTCTAATTGGAGGTGAGACCTGCTCCACAACAGGTATTCCATACCTGATGTTGTAACCCTGCTCAAAAGCTCATGGCTATGGAGCGCATAGCCCCTAGTGGGGAACCTACTGCTATTGTTTGGCTCAGTGGACACATTACCAAACTACTTTGTTAATATTTATGGTTTGAACACAGAGCTTTGAGCTGCTCCCAACTTTGATCAAAGAAGCTGCTTCTCCTCTTCCTCCTTTTCCTCCTCTTCCTCTTCTTCCTCCTCCTTTTCCTTCTTTGGTAGTGGTGATTACAGAGACTCATAACTGGTCTGTGGCAAGTGTAAATAAATATGTGTGAGTGCTGTGGGTGATCGTATCTATCAACATTCCCACCATCCAAGGCTGAAGGAGTTTCATGGGTGAGTTGGTGGACAGAATGTACAAGTTGGTAGATGGGGAGGAGAGCTGTGAATGCTGACTTTTGGACAGGAGACATAAATCTCATCTATGGTTGCCAGCACATGATCAATCTCCAGCCAATCACTTCTTGCATTGATGAGTAAGGGACCCCAAAGCTCCACCATTAATGGAACTATTGACAGCTGATTGATGCTGAGGAAAAGAGAATCACCTTCTTTTCTGCACATGGGCACTGGCAGGTTGCTAATGTCCGAGTGGGTGGCCACACACCAATGCAATGCACAGCACTAATTTGAATCAAGCACAGAAGAGGGAGACATTATTAACAACAACAAAAAATGTAAGCATTAAGTTGGGAGAGAAACAGAGTGGAGCTCTAGTGGGAACTGGAGGGAATAGTAGTGAACAGATATGATTAATACACATTCTGTAATTGAATGAAACTTTCAATATCTACAAAGTTCAATATCCAAAGCATGGCACGTGGTCTCCCTTTTCAACATGATTTTTGCCTCTTCTTACAAGACCTAAGCTCCCTGTGCCCTTCTTGTGATGGTTAATGAGTCTATTGCAATATTCTCCACTGTATCAAATCCTGCTTATTTTCATGTTTCCATTTATACTCCTTTTCTGGCCTCAGAGAATAAGGACAAAGCTTAAACACCATACTTCCCAGCTGGCAGAAAAGGGGGAAGAGAAGAAAGAGGATGAGGAGGAGGAAGGAGAGGAGGAAGGGGAGGAAGAGAAGGAGGAGAAGGAGGAAGAGGCTAAAAGGAAGAAAAGAGAGAGGAGATGGGGAGGATCGTTGCCTTAACTAGTGAAAACCATAGTCTTTGAAAAGAGAGCATAATGACTTTTCACAAAAGAGAAGAAATTACCTAAATCATAATGTGTTTTGACAGGGGAGGTCTGCTGCTGGATGTTTTGCCCTTAGTTCTTGTCAGAACCCAGCCTTTAATAGTCCTCATAGGAAGTGGGTACAGTGGGATTTCTTAGAAGACACCATTATATTATTCCCATGTTCAAATCTTCCTAGGGTTGAGGTTGAGCGTCAAGGAAGGGTATCCTAACCCACAAAAATTACAGCTGAAAGTGAGCTTGGAAACATCCAGTAGACGACAATTCTCATGGTATCACTATGCCCCTTACAGTGAGAACAAAGCTAAACACACAGAGCATACTAGTGAACCTTTAAGTTGATGGATAAATGAAGGAGATGTTTGTGGGGGCAATGCCCATATATACAAGGAACCCATAAGTCAACCATAACTGTTGATCCTCATGCCTTCACCTCTTCATCTTTTCGTTTTATTTGAGATAGTATCTCACTGATCTGGAACTCACTGATTATGGATTAGGCTAGGATGGCTGGTGAGAGTGAGTCCCAGGGATCTTCCTGTCTCTGCCTCCCTGGTTCTGGAATTATAAGTGTACACCACTGCATCCAGTTTTGCTTTGTTTTATCATGTATGTTGTGGAAATCCTTGTACTTGGAAAGCAAGTACTTTATCAACCAAGCTTTCTCCTGTATCTGAAGGAGAGTCATTAAATGATGGGCAAATAGAGGCTCAGCCAAAGAAATGGATCTATTCTCAAGTGATCCTGAAATTAGAGGCAAAAATCAAGTTGCACAAGGTTATTTTTTTTTGTGATTCCTTTTCTTTGGGGGCTGTGTTCTTGATTAGATGCTGAGAGGAGGTATGTAATAGCTAAGAAATAGTATCCATTAGGGAAAATGAGATGGGCTGCCAAATGGGAGGAGGGAAAGCAGCTGGTGGTCCTCACTCAGTGCCCTTAAACAAGCCAACTCAAGAAAGCATCTGTATGAGATCTGCAGAACCCTCTCAGGATGCTGAAGAAATCCTAATGCTTCTTCAGCACCTAGCAACTGGATGCATAGCAAGAAAGTCCAGTGCTCATACATCAGAAAACACTGTGTGTGTGTGTGTGTGTGTGTGTGTGTGTGTGTGTGTGTGTGTGTTACAGAGAGACAGAGACAGAGAGACAGAGAGAGAGAGACAGAGAGAGTGACACAAAGAGAGAGACACAAAGAAAGAGAGAGAAACAGAGACAGATGGACAGACAGACAGACAGACAGACAGAGACAGAGACAGAGAAGATTATGACAAAATCCATAGGATCCAGCACAGAAAGGGCATTACCAGCAGTATAGTATTAGAGACCATAAACATGTACAAAGTGCATGCACCATATGCATAGGTCTACTTCTAAATAAGAAACTTTAAGCCTGTGAGCTTGTATCTGTCTCACAAGCATCTTGTGTTATACATATAACCATGTAAAGTTCAATCAAAGTGTCTCAAAGTCATATGCCTTCACATAAAACAGCCTGGGTTTAAGATTAGGCTTATGAGACATAAGCTCCTGTCTATACTGGTAGTCCACATTTCCAGGGTTTCTAGTTTCTTTTTACTGCTTCTATAACAAAATACTTGAACCATAAACAATGAAGGAAAGGGTTTAATTGGCTTGCAATTTTATGTCATAGTTCTTGATAAGGGAAGCCAGGGCAGGAGCTGGAAACAAGAACCATGGAACAATACTTGCGGACTCATTCAGGTTCATGTTCAGCCAGTTTCCTTACACAGTCCAGGAAGCAGTGCTGCCCACAGTGGACTAGACACTACCACTTCTAAGATAATCAAAACATGGACGTGTCCAAAGATGAGCCTGAGAGAGACAATTACTCAAATGAAGAGGATCTCTCAGTTGATTCTGTGCTGTGTCAAGTTGACAGTTAAGGTTAACTGGAACACAAGATGCCAGAATCAACTGGGATAGGGCCATAACTGACCCGAAGGTCAGGGCATGTACTCTGCAATATAACTTGTTCAGCATAGAAATGCCACTGCCTTGCCCTCTTGTGCACTTATGTCCTTCCCTCTCTTGCTGTAAAGGGCATTGAAAGGCTGCATGTTGAACTTCCCTACCCAAAGGACTTCTGAGATGGGAAGCATGTTTGAGATGCTGGGACACAGGTTTTAGTGGCTCATTTTATAGACTTCCATATTAATGGCAGACTTACTTGTGAAAGATGATGAAATTATTTTTAAAACTAGAGAAGAAAAAGCAGAACATGCAGCTGTGGTTATGGCTTGAGTATGGGGAGAGGAGGTGGTGTGAGGCAGAAAGAGGAGAGGATGCTAGGAAGGCATCGCAGTGGGTCATTTCTTTCTCAACACACAGCTCAGTGCACAGCCCCAGGCAGACCACATAGAATTATCATTCCAGAGAACCTAGGAGTCTGTGTCTATATCTGGTTCCCCAGGCTGAGTGGTCTTGTTCCCCCAAGGCAAAGGCCACCAAGCAAGCTCATCCCCTCTCAGGCTGCCCACCACCTGACTCTTAGTCAGCAAGGAGGGATTATCTTTACACATTTTTATATTAGATACGTAGAGAAAACACTGAGAAAATCCTAAATGGTGGGTGGAGGAACTGAAGCAAAAGAAATACAGAACTATGGTTTGTGTTCCCACTTTGATCCTTGACTGAGGCGGTTTCAGCCTCGGTTTCCATGCCCGTCAGGCCAGGGAAATTGACTAGATGCTTTTATCAGCAGTCAAGCCCTAGAGTTGGGTTTTGTCTTCTGGATTGATCCATCTAGAAAATTAGAGTGTAGCCCAAATGGCTTAATGCGTCCTTCCCTGCATGAATTCTGTAAGAGCCCTCTTTCAAGGAGATGGATGTGGCTCTCAGGCACCATCTTCTCTCTGTCAATTGTCTAGAGCTGTTACCACAGAGAAACTCCAATCAAATGCTTTCACCAGCTTCTCTGAAGCTGTGGGCAGGTGAAATAATGAGACCTTGGATTCTTACAGAAATTTTTGCATTTCTGAAGTGCTATATGTCCCCATCCCAAACTTTATCCTTCTATTAATACTAGAATAGTGGCACGGCAGGGTATCTTAAAAACCACATTTAAATAATGATGAAGCTCAGACTTGAGCTGTCTCAGAAAAGTGGCAATGAGGTAGTCAGAGGTGGCTGTTAACACTGGGCCACCTGTTTGCTTAACTGCTAGTAGGCTGGCTGGGAGACTCTGGGCAAATATCTTAATTCCTTCAAGCTTCCATGTTGTCATGTTTGTGGAGGGTAATAGTCACCTGCAGGATAAAACAAGGTGATGTATATATTAAGCCACAAAAGCCAGGCTTGTCCTTCGTTCATCTTGTATGAAGGGAACTGAATGATTAAGACATAACCAAGAGCTAAACAGGATTAAAGGAGATTTGGAACAAAGGGAGAGGGGCCATTTGCAGATGGACACATTTCTGATGGACATGTCTGGTGAGCTGATGGCGCTATCCATTGAGAGAGTAAATACTGACAGGCTCTGGAGAAGAGAAGGGGTCAGCTTTTGTGTCTGCACAGGAGGAATGTACCTCCTTTGACAGTCAAAAGGAGACATACAGACTGGAGAGATGGCCTCTCTGACATGGGAGGCAGAGACAGGAGGATGACTAGAGTTTGCTGTCTGCCAGCCTAGCCAAATCACAGGTTCAGTGAGAGACCCAACTAAGAAAACCAATTGTAGACTGAATGAGGAAAATAGTCAATACCAACCCCTGGCTTCCACATGGATGTGTATGCATGTATGACTTTATACAAGCACTCATGCACACATATGCACACACACAAAGAGATATCTAAAGGCAGAGGGATACAAATGGTGTGTCTGCCTGTTTCTTTGCTTGCTTGTTTTCAGTGCTTGCTCTAAAGTATCAGCATTGGGTCTCTAAAATCAAAGGAACAGTTTAGGATGTCATCTTCACTGAGGGTCCAGTCTCTCCCAAAGGGGTAAAATAATAGCGCATCTGAGATTGTGCCTGTAAGAAAACACTCTCTAGAAAAAATGATTTAAAGAAACTAATAGATCTTTCTTGCATCTCTCCTTTCCCTAAAAAACTGGCAGGAGTTTATTAAGAGCTGTCAGAGGGATGGTCTGAAGGCAAGCTTGTTTAATTTTAAACTCACAGTCCATGTCATCAGACCATAGAATCCTCTTTATTTCCCATCATGTCCTTCTGATTGATAGTTTGTAAACCTGATTTTGTGAGATAGATTTTACAATGTTTTCATGTGTTTATATAGGAAAGGGGAGCCTCCATGAGGTCCTTGCTTTGCCTGAAGTATCCCAGCTGCTATCTTGTCTGACAAGAGCACAGGTTTCCTGACTGCAAATGTTCATTCCTGTCTGCCTCCCTGTTCCATCCACAGTGAACCCTCTGTGGGGGGAAAAAAAGCAGATGGGCAACATTAAATGTTGCCACCACCCTTCACTAGACCTCGCAACATCGCCTCTGAAATTGACTTCAACCTGCTGCCTGCTTAAACCATCAAGAAAGCAATCCAATTCATGTTTTAATAATGTAAGTTTACACTCCTGTCATACCTATTACTCAGGGTTATCAAATCATTCAACCAACCTTAATGAATTTTTATAATCCTCCTGAAAAGGAGATAAAGGGAATGTTTCACTGATGAAACTTTCTAGGACCATTTTAATGAGGATACTGATAATATCCTGCTGAACTCATCTGCAACCCATTTATGGCGTGAGAGAGGATGCTGTCTGGTTGTGTAGTCACTTCATGTGGTGGTGTAAGTGAAATGACCCCCACAGTCTTAGACATTTATATGTCATATGCGGCCTCAAGATGGTGGCACTGTTTAAGGAAGCTTAGGCGATTCATGTTACTCAGGATAGAAATTCATGCTGCCCAATGATGCTGTTGATACAAAAACACATCTCTCACCTGGACAAGAGAGGGTTTACTTTGGAGTCAAATATAAATGACCATGACCAAAGAACACAGACTTGAGTCAGCCAAAAGTCCACATTCCAGCATGGTGATAGTTTGACAAAAATTTTATAGTAACAGAAGAAGAAAAGTTATAGATCAATACACTTTTCAAATACATTGGTGAGAACATCAGGTGGTCAGGTTAGAGCAAAGCAAGGAAGTCTCAGTTGTGGACCTCTATGCTCTCTGACAGCATACTTAGCCTTTTGCTCAGTGGGACCTAGGAGTCTGTTAAGTTAATGATTACAAGGGCTTTTACTTATTAATCATAAGATGTTAGGTCAGACACAGTGATGGACAAGAAATGGCCATTTATTTAGAGGCTGAAGAAAACCCAAGATAAATTATAACTAGGCTTTGGACCTGCAACATTCTAACCCCTAGACAATCACTGACATTCTAATACGTTCATCAGCCTTGATGAAGGTTAAGTGGAAAATACAGTGGTCTCCAGGAACTTTTTTTCTCACAAAGACAGAAGGAGATTTGTTAGTGGGAGCAACTAATACCCAACAGAAGTCCTGTGATCATGTGACCATGTAACCACGTGACGATTGGACTGTGTAACAGGTATTTAAAAGATGCTTTGCTAAAAGCACTGATGCCTGACACCAGCCTAATAAAAATCTAAAAGCATAATGGAAACATGGTAATTCTCCCTTCCTTTTCTTTCTGTCTCTTTTTACATTGGCTGAAAGCAGAGAAAGAAATCACGGTTCAAAGGGTAGTCAGTCACCTTGTATTCAGAGGAGAGTAACTTCATGGAACAGGCCACCCCAGTGAGAGTGATGGTAACTACACACACACACACACACACACACACTCAGGGACATGGACACACACAGACACACAAGCACACAGAGGAACATGAACACACACATACACACAAATACACACACAGAGGCACATGGATACATATATGTACAAATACACATACATGCACACACAGAAGCACATGGACACACACACTCACACACATACATACACATTCATATACATGCACACATAAACACATACAGGCACATGGACACACACATGCACACACACAGAGGCACATGGACACACACACATGCACACACACACACACACACACACACACACACACCTTTTTGCAGAGATTCATTGGGCTCCATCACTGGTCCCAACTCCAGTCTCACTAGTTGAGTCACTATGGCAACTTTCCGGAGCTTCATCCTCTGCCACACGGCAAAGGGATGGACCTGTACAACTTCTTTTGCAGCTGGAGAATGTAAAAGCAAATCTTACATTTAATCACACTCCCAGAGCTGACATTCAAATCAAAAAGCTTTGTTAGGACTCAGGGAAAATGGAGTGTCATTTTGCCAGCAAGATGTTTCTCTCAGAGACGCATCCTCCTCACTTTGAAGTGCTAAATGAATGGTAAAGAAAAGGCTTTTTTGCTTAGAGGTGGAGGAGGGAGTGAGGGAGGGAAGGAACAAAGTCTGGGTGAATAACAGGAAAATGAATAAGCGCTGTGGAATCAAGTTCTAGTTTGAGGCAGATGCTGTTGGAAATCCTCCTGATATTTTTTCTCTGTAATTTTTTTCTCTCTTAAAGAGGCAACATCACTATGCAAAGAGCTTTTAAATCAGGGAAGAACTTCCTGTTTTGTTGTTTTGGGGTTTCTGGCAAGTCATTACTGATGCTTGGACCTCAGCTTACAAACAGAAAACTAAATGAATACCCACTCAATAGGCTTTTCTGAAAGTAAATGATGTGCTTGTTCGTGTGTATGTGTGTGTGTGTGTGTGTGTGTATGTGTGTGTGTGTAAAATATATAGGAGGTATAGGGTGTGCTGGTGTGTATGCTTGCAATCCCAGGCAGAAAAATTAGAAGTTCACAGCCAGCCTGGGCTCTCCGAGACCTTGTTTCCAACAATCAAATAGCAATCTATATAGCATCACTTCTATCGCAAGGTCAAGTATGCACAAATTCCTTCCAGAGCTAGAGTTTGTCCTTGTTACTTTTCTATTGTCATGTCACGTGCTCTGACAAAAGCAACTTAAAGGATGCAGGGTCTGTTCTGGCTCATAGTCCATCATGGCAGGGAAGACACTACATCAATAACAGGCAGAGGTTACTGCTCACTCCACATCAGCACTCAGGAAACAGAGTTAGAAGGAAGATGAGGCTGAGCTATGAAATCTCAAGACCCACTAAGAACCACTTTCTTCAGCCAGGCTCCATCTTTTAAAGGATCCTCAACCTTCCCAGGCAGCCCCACAGTCTGGGAACTAAGTGTTCAAGTGTTTGAGCTGTGGGGTGGCTGCAGGTGAACCATTCTGCATCCAAGCCATAAAAGCATCATTACCCACATTTTGCAGATAATGACACATTGACTTAGAGAAGTCAATAATTATTTTCAAAATTCTCCAAAACTAGACTATACAGAAAAGGTTGACTATATATCTCTTCAACATTGGAACTCTTGCTAGCAGGCTCACTCAAAAGTTATTTGTGCTGTTTAAATAAAATATACCTTCAGAAGGCCTCTGATTAATTAGACCCAGATCCTTTCATGGAGGTATTAATTTATAGACAAGGGATACATCACACATGACTACTGTCTGCTAATGAGCAAATGGTTCTGTGCAGTGAACATGATAATCTCCAGAATGATTGGTTCTGTTGCCCTGCAGGGAGGGCACTTCCTTTATGTAACTTGTCCATTTTATTTCATTGTTCCCCCCCATACACACACACACAATGACTATGTATGCCAGCTTTCAGCCACTTCTTTGGATATCATTCTTCTGCTTTTATTCATCAAAGGCAGAGATAATAAATTTCAGGTGTGTGTTTGTGTGTGTGTGTGTGTGTCTGTTTCTGAATTCTTTTTCAGCCCTTTGTGAATTATACATCGAAGTCCTTGTCCTAAGGACTTGTTCCCAAGGAAACAGAAACAACCTGATTGTCTGGACCGTCTGTCTCCCTACTAGGTTTGCTCTGGAGTCTAAGAACATGGACTACTATGTAAAGATGGGACTCGGTCCTCAAGAAGCACCACAAACAATGGCCAACAACAATATGACTAAATACTCTTAGTACTACTGTGGCCTCAAGTTAGTTTCATTGAAACTTGCAAGAGGGATGTTTGTGCTCCTCTTTTGCACGTGGCATGAATGACAGACACTCTCACACCAGACGAGGCACTAGAAACAGCATCTGAACAAGATCTGCCTGTGTGTCAAGGCTCTCCAAGAGCTCCAGAATGTTAAGGACAGAAGGGTAACAACAAGAATGGGCATTGTGCCTTGTCGCTTTATAACTCTCAATCTACCCAGTTTGACAAAACCTTCTGAAGTAGGCACTTTGTAATCTTCATTTGAAACTGAAGGATGAAAGCTCACAGAGCTCCCTCCAAGAATGAGTGAAAGCAAGAGGGTTTTGGAGACCAAATTCTGGCTGTGGGCTTCTTTCAGGTCCCCAGTGCTAAGTTTAGAGGGTACCGTTTCCATACACGTACCCCAGCCTTAGGCAGGATAGTACTTTCTATCCCACTTGACTTATGAAGAGCATTTGGAAACTCAGATAGGAAAAATGATGTGTCAGCTTGAAAGGTGTAGATGTAGGGGCCTTTGAGATGAATACCCTGCCCTTAAGACTCTCCACTGTTCTCTTTTCCGTCTACACTTATCCTGGTTTGCTTTGTCTGCAAATGAGAGGGAGATAAATCATGCTCACAGCTATGGGACAGTTCTATAACAGACATATTATCTGTTACAACACCTACCAGTCCCTAAGCAATGTGTTCACCCTTCTGACAGATGAGAAAGCTGAGACCTAATGTAACTAATTTGCATGTGGTCACACACACGTAGGAGTAAACCTCTGTGTGCCAAGTTTATACTTCCAGTCCAAGTGGGGACAGTCACTTGCAAGGCTCCCAACCTCTTATCTCAATGAATGCCTTTCTATCCTCTCCTCTATTGGTCTTTCTTTCCTTCCTTCCTTCCTTCCTTCCTTCCTTCCTTCCTTCCTTCCTTCCTTCTTTCTTTTTCTTTTTCTTTTTCTTTTTCTTTTTTTCTTTTTTTTGTGGTTTTTCTAGACAGGGTTTCTCTGTATAGCCCTGGCTGTCCTGGAACTCACTCTGTAGACCAGGCTGGCCTCAAACTCAGAAATCCACCTGCCTCTGCCTCCCAAGTGCTGGGATTAAAAGCGTGCACCTCCACTGCCCGGCTTTCTATTGGTCTTTCTATTTTGGCTCTAATCATCATCATTAACTGAAACAATTTATATTTGCTTATTAATTTTTCCCCACTTTCCAAGAAAAGGCCCTATTAGACCAATTCTCAGGCATTTCAGTGCATTTTACTCGATACTTGTTTTCTATTAATGGAGGTGATTCCTTGTATCCTATCATAGCTCAGTATCCCCTCTGGACGAACAGCAGATCTCGGGCCCCTGCCACTGACTGAGAAGAGAATTTTAAACAAACAGAAGTTGGGAAGTTGGCAACAAGGTCAGCCATGTAGGTCTCTGAAGACCACAGTGTGCAGTTACAGAGAATGATGTGAGATACCCAAAGAGGGCGTAGCCTGGGGATGTTCTCCTCTCATCTGCTTTGACAAGATCACTTTAACTTCTGTAGTGGATGCAGCAAGATTGCAATGAGAGGTGATTCACCATGGTTTAACCCAGACACTCCAGCTGTGTCACCTGAGTGGAGTTCAGTGTTGCAGGGACAGGGACTATAAGTCCTCTCTAAGCTAAAGGAGCCCCGAGTCAGCTATCCCCTGCAGACTCTCCTGAGGCTCTCCAGTGCTACTGACCACAGCTTCTCCCCAGGCTCTCCCCCACTCCATCCACAGTACTTGGCAATGAGATGGGAAAATGCTGCTCCCCAGGGCTAAGACGGGAGCACAAAAACCCTCTGCAGAGAAAATTTCTCGGGGTTACTAGTGCACTCACAACCTAACTCACTATTAGTTTGAAATGCAGGTTCCCCAGTTACCCCTGAGTAAGGGGTTTATCCAAGAGGTGGGGGATGTTAGTTCCCTTGAAGTCCCCTAGTGTCTTAGTCAGGTTCTCAATTGTTGTGATGAGACACCATGGCCAAAAGCAATTTGAGCAGGGAAGAATTTGTGTTGCTTATATTTCCATTGAAGGGATTTGGGGCAGGAATTCTAACAGGACAAGAACCTAGAGGCAAGAGCTGATGGAGAATCCATGGAGGAGTGCTCCTTCTTGGGTTGCTCCTTTTAGTTTGCTTAGCTGCTTTTTTTTAGCACTCAGTACCACCAGTCCAGGAATGGCACCGTCTACCATGTCTGAGTCCTCCCCCATCAATCACTATTTAAGAAAATGCCCTACAGGCTTGCCTACAGACACATCTAGTGGAGACATTTTCTCAATTGAGGCCCCTTCCTCTCAGATGATCCTCCTTTGTGTCAGGCTGACACAAAAACTAGCCAGCACACCTTCCCTCCATGACCTTTTACTGAGTTCCCTTTGCTACAGGGTTAGCAAGGCTGTTCCCTCTGCCAGCACAGAGCCTGCCTGGCTGTACAAATGGAAGAAGCAGTGGAAGCTGGAAGTTGTATCAGGAGCCAGTGAACTCAATATAAAGTCAGTGAACTCAATTCTGTTCACTTTAAAAGGAAATAAACTTACCTTAACAACACTGAAGCAGACACTTCCTTCCTTCTGGGAGGAGAAGCAATGCTCACTGGGAGCTTTGAGGCTCAGAGTTTCTTCTTCACTGTTGTCAGGACCTGAGTGCTCGGAGGTCTCAGATGAGAGCCACCTTCAGCACCCTCACTCACTGGCTCCTCCGGCCTCAGGGCACAGATGCCCCTTTGCTGAAAGCTCTTCTGTTCCTAACCTCTCCAACCACCCCCACAGCCCTTCCTTCCAGAATTCCAGCACACTCTACTAAACCTTCCTAGTCAATCTAAATCTACTGCCCCCTTCTCAACTACAGGCTCCAAATTCTGATCAGCCATGCTCTCCATTTAAGAACCCCCTTATCCTTCCCAAGGTAAAAGAGAATTTGTTTTTTAATTGTTCAGACTCAGAAAGGCAGATTGTCTTGCCTATTCTGGGTGTCTGTATTGCTGTCTCACAGATAATGGGACTGTCCCAAGAACATGGGACAACCTGGGCCAGGTGAAGTACTTGCTTTTCTCATTGCCAAGACAGAATACCTGACTACGAGCAACCTAAAACAGGAATGGTTTATTTTGGTTTGCAGATTAGGAAGGTGTACACTCCGTCACTGTTCAGGAGGTGTGGCTGCAGGAATGTGAGGCCTGGCTGATCACATCGAATCCTCAGGCAAGAATTAGAGGACCAGAAATAAGGGAGCCAGAACTAGCAAACATCAAGTCCCAGCCTTGGTCATCCACTTCCTCCCACAAAGCTCCACCTTCTAGTGGTTCCAGAGCCTTCTAAAACAATGCATCAGCTTGGTACCAGCATATGGGCCAATGGAGGACATTTCACATTCAACTCTCTTCAGTTTCTGAAACTTTTGAGATCATCATACACTCCCTTGAACTCTGAAGGAGGGAGGGGGCAAATTCTGAAACCAAAAGAAAACATACAAAAAGAATCCTCATCACAGGAAAAAATATAGAAAATGGCTGTTCCATATAGAGAATGAACTACATTAGCTGTGCTTTTACTTTTTTAATAAGTTCCAGAGCCTTCTAAAACAATGTATCAGATTGGTGCCAGCATATGAGCCAATGGGGGACATTTCATATTCAAGGTATATGATCAACTTTCTTCAGTTTCTGTCCTGTAACCTTTGAGAGCATCATACACCCCTGTGAACTCTGGGAAGGCAAATTCTGAAACCAGAACAACCATAAAAAAGAGGAGGCTTTGTTTCATGTCCAAATTGACAGACAGGTTTCAAAAAGGCAGTGACTTAAGCTTCAAAGCAGGAAAATGGCCATAGTGTCTGCTGGTCCACTTGTACCACCCTCTGTCTACTTCTTACAGAAAAGGGAGCCTTTGTGGGCACTCTTGTGGGCATCTCTGAGAGTTCTCATGTGTAATTAGAAATGTAATCAGATGGGGGAAACCTTTCTGGAATCCCTGCTTGGATGGATGGGAAAAAATATTATCTAGAGGTCTAGAGGTTAGGGTCTCATAACCAGCAAGAGACAGTTAACTGTTATCAGGCTGCAAAGGGGCTCAGCTGTGGGTTTCCAGCCATCTCCTTTCCTATTTATCCTCCCTGAGCAAGTCCTGAGTTTCCCTCCTTCCAGATGCTCTCTCAATGCAAGAAAGACCTCTCCATTATTTGCTTTTCTTCAGAAGGCATACTGATTAATCCAAGCCTAGGTTCCTCAGTCAAGGTCCATAAATCAAAAGACAGCCACGACCGCCCACAACAAAGACAGTCATCCACAGTGGCCCACATCAAAAATAGCCAACCACGACTGTCTACAGCAAAGATGGCCAACCACCATTTCCCATAGGCAAAACCAAAAATCATGTTTTAAATGGTAGGGGTGGTAATGTTTCTCCATGTATGAAATGTGTGGGATTCAGATTTCAGTATCCATAGAGGGGCTCTTTTTGTAAGGAGACTTACTGATGTATATATAATTCACATATAATACATGGTATCCATTTACAGTTTAAGGTATGGAGGGCAGCTCAGTCATAGAACAGCAGAAATGTGTGCCCAGTATCTTCCCTGTGTTGAATCCTCAGCACATGGAACAAAAAATTACGGAAGACAGCTATTCCATACAAAGAACGAAACTATATTAGCTGTGCTTTTACTTTTGAATGAGTGGTCTTATTAAGTATGTAACAAGCAGAATTAAATGAACTATCAGATGAAAAGCAGATAGAAAGAAGCAGCAGATGCCAGCAAAGAGCCATCAAATTGGGGACTTAAACCACCCTGCAGAGATGACAAGGAAACCCTGATGAAACTGTCATGCTGGAGACTCTAACTGAGGGATTTCCAGGCAGAGCACCACATTTCCTCTGTGGATGGTCTTCTACATCCTTGGTCTCATGACAAGCATTTTTATACCATAAAATAAACAATCGTAACCCCCATTAGAAATGGTTCACATCCTATCTAGAAGGCACGATATTCTTAATGCCTTCTGTTCCTTTGTCCCTGTTCCAGGGACAGCCTGCTCTAGGACAGAAAGTCTCGGGGGACACTTAAGGAGGTAAGAGCGGAGTCTGGGACAAGAGAGTCCTCTTCAGGCCCTGAGTCTATGTTCAACAAGTTTAAACAGCACATCATGATTCACCAATATAATGTCTAAAACATCAGCTAAAATATTCATTGTAGCAGATCTATATTCATGAAGTTTGAAAATTATCAATAGAATTTAGAATGTTAAAAAAAATCGAATGTTGCCATCACCCCCAAAGAACATTCCCATCCTGTAAGCTTGTCTGCCTCATTTCCCATCCCGCTAAAGCCTAAGCAGACATTGACCAATTCAGATCTCATTTGCCCATCCTGAACATCTCCTTTTTCAGTTCTTTTAAAATGTTGGATTTACTTTCAATTATTGATTTAAAAATTTGAAAGTAGATTCTTTTCTCATGCAACATATGCTGATTATCATTTCCAGTCTTTCCCCTCCATCAAATTCCTTCCAGTCTCCTCTCTCCTCAAGATCCACTCCCTTTCTGTTTCTCACTAGAAAAGAACAGGCTTCTAAGAGATAATGATCAAACATGACAAAATAAAGTAAAGTAAGATGAAGCAAAACCTTTCATATGGAGTTGAACATGGTACCCCAACAGGGAAAAGAGTCCCAAGAGCAGGCAAGAGTCAGAGACCTCATCATCAGGAGTCTCATAAAAATACTAAGCTAATAATATAATTATATATATATGTGTGTGTGTGTGTGTGTGTGTGTGTGATATGTGTGTGTGTGTGTATGTATGTATGTATGTATGTATGTATGTATGTATGTATGTCAAGGACCTGGTACAGAGCCATGTAGATCCTGGTGCTTGCTGCTTCAGTTTCTGTAAATTCATATGTGCTTTACTTAAATGATTTGGAGGCCCAGGTTCTCCTGATATCCTCCTTCCCTTCTGACTTTACAATCTTTCTTCTTTTTCTCCAGGATTTCCTGAGCTGTAAGGCAAGGGATTTAAAGGAAACTCTCCTCATAGTGTCTGGCTGTGGGTTTCTGCATCTGTTCCCATTTCCTGTTCAAGGAAGCTTCTCAGATGGTGGCCGAATAAGATGCTGACGTTTGAGCACAGCAGATGTCATTAGGAATCATTGTGGGTTTTTTTTTTTTTTAGACCAGTTATGTTTGAGTTTACCCTAGGCATCTGGGCTATCTAGTCTCCGGGCTTTGGCTATCCAAGCAATGTTGTGTAGGGGTTCCTTCTTGTGGAGTGATCCTTAAATCAAATCAGACATTGGTTGGATACTACCACATGTTCTGTGCCACCATTACCCTGGCATATTTTGTAGCTAGGTTGGTGTCCATGCTTCTCTTTCAATAGCTTGCAGAGTACCTTCCTTTACAAGAGACTAGAATGTAAGGTGAAGTCTCCATGTAGGCACCAGCTCAACTTTCTCCATGTTCAGTAAGTTGTATGAATGCTGTCCTTTGCAATGAGACCCTGCTGTCAGTTTTCAGAAAGCAATCCTTTGTCTCAGCATCAGCTTGGGTTGCTTGGGGATTTCCATAGGACCCTCTTGGTCAAAAATTTAATTGAATGCTACTCAGTCCTTCCAGTGGAAATCTTGTCTGGCTATAACAGGTAGCCAGTTAAGACTCTGTATCCCCATTACTAGGAGTCCTCATTAGGATCACCCTCACAGATTCCAGAAAGATTCCACTGCACTAGGTTTCCACATCACCCTCAGATACCCCTCCATTCAGTGATCTCTCCCTAAACTTTCTCCTTCCATCTCATCTCCACTTACATGGCCCCCTCCCATTTCCACCCACCCACAGTTCACCTGCAAAATCTATTTTATTTTTCCTTCCCAGGGAGCTCCATGTGTTCCTCCTAGACTACTCTTCTTTACCTAACCTTTTGGTCTATGGATTGTAGCATGGTCATCATTTACTTAATGACTAATATCCACTGTTAAGTGAATATATACTATATATTTATTTGTTTGTTCTTTTCTGGGTCTGAGTTACACCACTGAGGATTTTTTTTTCTAGTTTCATCAATTTGCCTGCAAATTTGATGATGTCATTTTGTTTACAGCTGAGTGATACTCCATTGTGTAACTGTACCATATTTTGCTTATCCATCCTTCTGATGAGGGACATTTAGCTTGTTTCCAGTTCTGGCTATTAAGAAAAGGCAAAAATAAACATGGTTGAGCAAGTGTTCTTGTGGTAAGACAAAGCACCCCTTGGGTATATGCCCATGAGTGGTTTAGCTGGGCTTTGAGGCAGATCAATTCACAATTCTCTAAGGAACCTTCATATTGACTTCCATTGTCTCTGTACAAGTTTGTACTCCCATCAGCAATGGACAAGTGTTCTTCTTGCTTTGCATCCTCACCAGAATGACCCGTCACTTGTATTTTTGACCTTAGCCATTTTGATGGGTATAAGATGACATCTCAGAGTTGTTTTAATTTGCATTTCTCAGATAGCTAAGAAAGTTGAACATTTCTTTAAGTGTTTCTCAGCCACTTGAGATTCCTCTGTTGAGAATTCTCTACCCCATTTTTAAAATTAGATTGTTTGCTTTTTGATATCTAGTTTCTTTAGTTCTTTATATGTTTTGGATATTAGTCCTCTATTAGATGTGGAGATAGTAAAACTCATTTCCCATTCTGTAGGCTGTCACTTTATCTGATTGACAGTGTTCTTGGCCTTACAGAAGCTTTTTAGTTTTATGATATTCCATTTATTGATCTTAATGCCTATGCTAGTGTTCTTGTTCAGAAATTCACATAAACAAAATATGGTGCAGTTACTCGATGAAATGCATTTCTAAGGCTATCCCCCACTTTCTCCTCTATCAGGTTCAATGTGTCTGGTTTTATGTTGAGGTCTTTGACCCACTTGAGTTTTGCACACGGTGATAAATATGAATCTATTTGCATGTCTCTACATGCAGTCACCCAGCTTGGGAGCTCTAACCCAGCAAGGGAAAGATGTAAAGGATTTGAAGAAAGAACTTGAAGATGATATCAAAGATGGAAAGATCTCCCATGATCATGGATTGGTAGGATTAACATGGAAACAATGGCCATTCTGCCAAATGCAATCTACAGATTCAATGCAATTCCCATCAAAATCCCAACACAATTCTTTTCAGACATAGAAAGGACAATTCCCTACTTCATATGGATAAGCAAACAAACAAACAAACAACCCAGGACATCTAAAATATCCTGAACAATAAAAAAAAACTGCTGGAAGTATTATCATCCCTAATTTCAATGCAGAGCTATAGTAATAATACCCACATAGTATTGGCATAAAACCAGACACAGTGATCAATGGAATCCAGTTGAAGACTTAGATGTAAATCCAAACACCTATAGCCACCTGATTTTTGATAAATAAGCCAGAAATGTACACTGGAAAAAATACAGCATCTTCAACAAATGGTGCTCTGAATATGTGATAAGCATAAAGCTTCACTGTAACACAACAGTCACTTCCATGTAACTCATGCACACCTTACATGAGCACGATAGAATTGAATTCTTGTGACAAATGCTAAATTATAAACTCTCTGGTCTTCTCAGAAAGGTTTTCAGATATCAAGTCTAAGCCAATTAGGAGCTGATTTTTATTTTGCAGTCTATTTGTGGACCAGTGATGACTACTTACCTATATTGCTAGTAAAAAAACAAACAAACAAACAAACAAACAAAACAATTCTCTCCATTTCTCTTCACAAGGGAGAAGATTCCTGCTTTCAGGGTGATAGTCGGTATTGGACCAGCCTAGGGACAAGAATCAAGATGGCAGAGCCAAGAAAGAGAGAGAAGGGCTGGAGAGAAAAAGTGTTGTCCATGCAAGTATGAAAACTTGATCTCAGTTCCCAGAAGCCACATTTTAAAAGTCAGGCATTGTAAGGCACACTTGTAGTCGCTGCACTGAGGAGGTGGAAACAGGTAAATCCTGGGGCTCACCAAATGAGCCAGCATAGCCAAATCAACAGACTCCTTCTAAAAGTGAGAGACACTGACTAAAAGAAAAAAAAATTAGTATCCTGAGAAACAATACCTAGTGTTGACCTACACACACACACACACACACACACACACACACACACGTGTCAAAGTACTCATATGCACAACAAAAAGACAAAGAAGTAACATGGGCCCAGGCTCTGTGCTATATGGACTGACCCAGTTCTGAAAACCTCCTGGCTCTGAATTCTCAGTCATATGAAACCTCTTTATTTAAGACAAGATGAAATGGGCTAAAGAGGTGACTCAGTGGTTAAGAGCACTGCCTGCTCTTTCAGAGGTCCTGAGTTCAATTCCCAGCAACCACATAGTGGTTCACAACCATCTATAATGGGGTTTGATGCCCTTGTCTGGCATGCAGGTGTACATGCAGCAGAGCACTCATATACATTAAATGTGTTTTTTTTTTTAAAGATAAGGTAAAATAGAATTCCTGTAATCTGTAGTCAAAAGTACCCAGAGACAAAATTTACCTAAAGAGGGGGTGCAGTAATAAATGCTTATTTTGGACCAAAGTTGAATTTCCCTGGTTGGCACAGGTACACCTACAGTGTGTGTGTGTGTGTGTGTGTGTGTGTGTGTGTGTGTGTGTGTGTGTGTGTATTTCAGAGCTGAGGAGTTTGGTAAAAGAAGCTTAAACATTCAGCCTGATGGGAGCAGTAGCACAGGGGAGGGAGAGCACAAGGGAACTTGAGAGATCTCAAACTCGATTAGTTAATTCACATTTAGGAGTCCTAGACAGCAGCAAAGGCTTTTAAAGGACACAAGCCAGGGGAACAAGGCTTCAAAAAAAGAGCAGAAAGCTAAATAAAAGAGAACTAACAGGCTAGTGCCACAGGGTATGCTTGTGACAAGGTCAGCTCTCCAGCTCCAGCCTAAACCTCTCCCAGTTCTCTTTGTCCCAGTGTAGTGCTCAGCCTCAGACACAGCAAGCCAGCATTTGGAGGGCATCCTAAGTCATGGCCTGATGACCTGTCTGTGTCTCCAGCTTTGTCTCTAACCTATCCAGTACTGAGACACGACCCTTAACAGCATTCATAAACGGGTGAATCAAAGCAATGATGCTGGTTACTATAGGGCTGGCATTCTGTGGATATGGTGAGTGAAGTCTGATCTACAGTTTACTCTTCCTGTTTGAGAGTGTTCCACTGGCATGAACTGAGAACTGAACAATCACACACACACACACACACACACACACCTTACATGTGTGCTTGTTGTTCAGCTCCTTCTACTTTTACAGACTAAGACTCTTTGCCTAGGGAATGGTACTGCCTACAGTAGGCTGAGTCAACCCACATCACTTAATGCATAATTAAGACAATCCTCCACGGACATGCCCAAGGCCAACCTAATCTAGATAATCCCTCACTTAGGTGAGACTTTCCAGGTAAGTCTACATTATGTCAAGTCAAAATTTTAATTATAAAAAAAGAAAAAAAGACAAACCTAACTAACCACCATAGCAGGTAACATGCATTGAGATTTTTCCTCTGAAATTATTTGAATAAAAGTTCCCCCATGGGTACAATAGGAGGGACACTGTTACCCAGCTGGTAACACTATTTCAAAATGTTATGGACCAATTAGGAAACAAATCTTCCTAGAGAAAGTGGATCTCCGGGGAACGGGGCCCTGATTTGGGGGGCCATGTTTCCCATCCTGTCGCTGTTTCCTGATCCACCTAGATATGAGCAGGCAGCCTCCCCCTCTCCCTGCCACAGCAAGGGCTACTCCCATCCCCACACCTGCCCTACCTTGGTGGACTGTGCCTTCAAGCTGTGAGCCACATTAGCACCCCTCAATTCACTTTTCTCAGGTATTGTATCTCAACAAGGAAAATATCTAACAAACCCTCCCTTCTGCCCTCCACCCCTTCCTCCTGTCCTGGTGAGTAAGGCCACTTTACTACCTAAAACAACCCTGCAGCACCCTTGCAATTTTAACTACTTCCTTTACAGTTCTGAACTTTTCTTTTATAATGAGCATGGGTGCTTTTAAAAATCAAACTTCAGTAGAATTTGGTATTTTAAAATACCAACTGATATTTCCCCCCAAAACCTTAGTTGCTGACCAGTGTGGCTGTGTAAGGACCCATTTGTGTGTCAGCAAAGCAAATGAAGTAAATTATCATCCTACAGAGTTCCTCCTGGGGTCAGACCTCTAACCTTGTCACAAGCGAAGTCTGTGGCACTAGCCAGTTAGCTTCCATCTATTCTGATACTTTATGAAGCCTTAGTCTCATCCTTGGGTCCTTTAAAAGCTGTCTGGGCCTCCTAAGAGTGAATTAGCTAATCAACTTCAATATCCCCAAAGCCCCTTGTGCTCTCCCCTCCATTACTGCTAGCATCTGGCTGAATGTTTAAGACTCTTTTCAAAACTCCTCAGCTCTGTAGTGAGTACTTTGTAGAAATGAGCTATCCCTTTTTTAATCTCAGTTTCTCTGAATTTGATACAGCCTGCCCATTCAATAAATGCTTTCCAAAAGTATGAATAACTAGCTTTCATTATTCAATCTACAGCATAAGGCTGTTGGGCCAAACCAGAGAGTACTTTCATCTCTAAAATTGAATTCTTCTCTGATTACTAAGTGCTCTTCAATAGAAGTGCTTATGGAAACAGACACCTATAACTTAGGAGTCTTTGGGGGGGGCATGTATGAGTGTATGTACCTTTGGCATGTGAATATGTGGTATACGTGTGTGTGTGTATGTATAGCATATGTGTGTGTATGTGTGCAGTACGTGTATATGCTGTATGTAAGGGTTGTGTGTGTATGTGTGTGTGTATATATACATCAATGGCATGAATATGCATGTAGGGAACTAGAGGTGATTTTTTTGAAACTTAAATTATATGTATGTATGCATGTATCTGTGTGTCAATATGTGCATGTGCGTGTGGGTACCAGTAGAGGTTAAAATAAGCTTCTGGACCCCATGGAGATGGAATTACAGGCAGCTGTGAGCTGCCCAACTTGGGTGCTGGTGAACAAACTCAGTTCCTCTTCGAGAACATCAAGTAGCCTTGACCACTGTGCCATCTCTCCAGCCAAGATGTCTTCCTTGCTTACTCTATACCTTACTTTATGAGATAGATGCTCTAACTGAGCTAAGGGCTTATCAGTCAGCTAAACTGCTTGCCAGTGAGCTCTGCAGATGCATTTAACCTAGCCCTGCTTCCTCCAGCACTAGGATTATAGAGGTACTATTGTGCCCACATTTTACATGGACACTGATGATCTGAGTTCAGATCCTCATGCTTACAGGGCAGATACTTTACAGACTGAGCCATCTCTCTAGTCTCTGGGAATTATTTGATGGATAGTGACAGCCACCCATAATAATAATGTCTTAAGTAGGATACACTCACTGAAGTGACATGGGACAATAGACATCTATGCATCAGGGACTCCAGACTTGTCTCCCTGTTCTACTAACCTTCCTGATTGGTTGCTGTTCTCTAGGCTATCTTCATGGTCTTTTATAATCTCTGCAGATGCAGTCATTAACAATATGTCCTCCGGCAACTGGAAAGAGGGACCATAAGGAGAAAGAGGCCCCTTTGTGGGTCCTATTCTTTTCAGATCTAACCAGAGACTTTCACAAGTAACTTCATCTGTGAAGAATGTGGATAAATACAGATTTAGACAAGCAAATTGCCATAGTCCACAGCATAAAAGTCTCTTATTTAGGAGGAAGAGGAGAAAATCATTGGACTCTAAAATGAACTTTGCATTTATGCATTGATGAATGTCAAGCTGGTGTCTGTCACAGAACAGGATTAGATGGCGCAGCCGTTAAGAGCACATAGTTCTAACTCCAGCTCCAATGGATCTGATGCTCTCCGTTGGTGTTCAGGGGCATCTACATTCATGGTGTATGGGGGGGGTGGAGAGAGAGAGAGAGAGAGAGAGAGAGAGAGAGAGAGAGAGAGAGAAAGAGAGAATACATTTTTAAGAGCAAACTCTTCCTTCAAACCCCACTAGAGGCACCAAATTATACATCTCTATGGTGACATCTGGGTAAATAGAAGTTGACCCTATACACATCTCAGTCCCTAATCAGTGTTTGAGCATAAATCTTCAGCTCTTAAAACTACCCTTAGTCATTGAAAATGGGTATTTTCTTCTGTTTTTCCTCATACTGAACAAAAATCCACCTTTTCATTCACAAGAGTTCATGGTATGGGAACATTCTTGACAAGAAGTCACAAGGCAGTGGAAGCATATGGTAAACTCTTCTGATTCTCACTGACTCTAGGGTAGGACACACAGAGGGTGAGCCCAGAGTCATGTTTAAAGAAAGGCAACCATGTACAATTTTTGTGTGTATGTGTGGGTAATGTGTTCAATGTGTGTGAGTGATATATATTCATATACATTGTGTGCACACTCGAAAGCACACACACACACACACACACACACACACACACACACTCCACTGTCAGTAATAGGGAATTAACTCAGGTATTTAGGCTTGTGCAGCAAGTACCCTTATCAGCTGAGCCATCTTGCTAGCCCTAAAGACAGTCATTTAGATAGCCCAGTCAATCTCGGTGCCTCAGCTCTCTAATGAAAATAGTAGGTTACATCTGAGTCCATACTTGATAAAGCTCATCATTCTAGATGTGCAGTATTTTATTTAAAGATATGCTTGATGTGTAGAAAGACGACAACTGGGGCAGAGAAGTAAGTCCTGAGCATTGGTGTGCCTACAGGAATCACCACCTTGTTCTGCACCAGGACCACCAGAGTCTCCCCTGAGCTACTTTTTAGTGTCTGCTGTTCTACTAGGGCTGTTATTCCTTCTCCACAGTGAAATCTTAAATGCAGCCTGCAGCAGTGAGGGCAAGCTTGTTCTTAGGGCACAAGCTTCCTCATCGCCCTATATAAAATCAATCTGATGGCTTCTACAAAGAGCTCAGAATTTCTGGTAGCTTTTTTTTTTTTTTCACTTTGGTTGCTTCTACATCTTCAAGAGAATATTGAACTGTTTCCAGGGTGACATTTTGTAATCACAGAGACTGGAGAGAAAAAAATTGCCATAGTAGCAAAGTGGGAGGAACAGGAATCTCTTCACAAATCACTCTGGGCTCTGACAGCCCTGTAGACCTCCTCCTCCCTGCCAACCATCCTGAGGCTGTAGACAGCAACCAGGACCTAAAAGGCCAGGAGAGGAAACCCAAGCAGTAACAGAACATTCTTTATGTCTGAATGGTCTTTAAACCCTGCCTCTATCTTTCCTTTCTTTACTCTAAACTCATGAGAGTTGCTATCCTCTGAGCTTTGCTACTTTAATTTCTGAGCAAATAAAGTGAAAAGGGAAAAAAAGACAAAGAAGATGGGAAAGCGCTGAATTTAAGGATGGAATTCTTCCAGCCCCCAGACATGCCAAATTTAGCTTCTTGGGTCTGGTTAGGAAGGATGAGCCAGAGAGAGGGTTCACTTGAACCCAGATTCTTGCTCTAGTCCTGCTCACTCCCGGCAGTGACTTTGGAACAACAACAACAAATGCAAGTAACTTCCTGTGCCTACCTGTGCAAGCAGCAGCATCTGTAATAATCTGTTAGAACACTTTGTCCCAGGCTGGGAAGATGGTTCAGTAAGTGTAACAGTGCTTGCTATGCAATCAAGAAAGTCTGAGTTCCAGTCTCCAGTGCTCAGGTGTGGCCACATACACAACTTTAACTCAAGTACTCTAGGGGAAAGAAACAGGAGGATCTCTAGTGGGCACTGGCTGCCATCCTAGCTCCAGGCTCAGTGAGAGACCCTGTATCAAATGAATAAGGTAGAGGTGAGAGAGAAGGACACTTGATAGCCTCCTCTGGCCTCAGCATGCATGACCAGGCCAAGGCACAGCCACACGTGTGTCAGCACATGCCACAAACATATACACACACAGGCAAATTTGTTTCATTAAAGAAAAGCTGTCCCAACAAAAGACACCCCGTCCACGTGACAGTCAAGGGAGTGTAGAAGCTGGTATGCTCCTTCATGCGTTACAGGCTCCCTTCTCATCTCTAAATTATAGGATCTGAGATCAGGAATGCTTTAAACAGATGAAATCTGTTTCTCTTGAATCTACTGGCAGTAATTATACACATTTTTTTCCACTGTGTGGTTCACCTTTTCAGCTCTCATAGCGTTGTATCTTGGGGAACAGCATTTGACAAATTCCAGATTAAAAGGTTCATTAAAGATGATAGTTTAAAAGTTGTGGAATTTAGAGACTTGGTAATACTCTGTTACATCACATAGGCATCCTGCTCCTGAGCTATGATAACTGATGTTCCCAACATGACCTTGAAGACCCTGAAAGGCAGCAGAGCCAACAATGCAAGATTAAATTTGTGTGTATTTGTTTGTATTTATGTGTGTGGTGTGTACGTGGCTACATGTTCCCATGTATGTGCTGAGGCCAGGGAAGGATATCCAGTGTCCTTCTCTATCCCTTTCTGTCTTATTCTCTTGAGACAGAGTTTCTCACTGAACCTAAAACTAGGCTGGTGGCCAGCAAACCCTAGCATCCCTCTAGCTCCTTGTTTGCCCCTGAGCACTGTGGTTATAGGCTATACCTAACTTTTCATGTAGATGCTTGTGTGTTTGAACAGCAAGTGCTTTACCTGCTGAGCCATCCTCTCTATCCTGGGCCCTCATCACTATTTTTTCAGGACAGGGTCTGTCATTTCTAACCTTGTATTCTGTGTGCTGAGGCACTAAGTACTCCATGGTATCAGCAAGTTAACAATAAAACTGAAGTTTGGAATAAGATGTGCACTTAACCTTGCTTTGTCACTCCTGCTGAAAGCTCACTGGTAGAACTTGAAAGATTTTCCCCCACCTTTTCTAGATTATTCTCTACAAATGTCAAATGTCACACTGTCCCTTCCTTAAGAGGCCTCCATTGGCTGGATTTTTGACCTGGTCAAACGCATCAGACAGCATTGAGTGATTCTCTCTCTCTCTCTCTCTCTCTCTCTCTCTGTGTGTGTGTGTGTGTGTGTGTGTGTCCTTCCCTCCATCCCTCCCTCTATCTCTCCATCTCTCCCTTCCCCTGTCTCCTTTTTCTCTGTGTCTCCATATGTCCCCATTTCTTTCCTGCTTTCCCTTATACTGCTTTCCTTGCCTAGTACTGATCTCACCAGCCAGGCATTAACTCTGAAACATACACTCTGGCCACTTGTTGTAGTTTATATTTTGACTGAGAAGGACACCTCCTGGTCTGTTGCTTGTTGACAATATGTACCTGTTTGTTCATTTTGCCATCCTTTAAAATCACACACACACACACACACACACACTCACACACACTCACTGAACAAAGTGATGGATGCATAAGGACAGGATCTTTATGCTATGTGCTTATGTATAGGTATACATGTATATATTTGCATGAGGGGACCAAGGAACCACGTTAAGCATCATTCCCCAAGTGCCAGTCACCTCATTGCTTGAGATGAGGTCTCAGGCTTTCCTGGAATTACCTAATTAAGCGTGGTGTGGCCAAAGGATCTAATTCAGACCCATGTGCTTGAAAGACAAGCATTTTACAAAGGGAGCCATCTCCCAGTCCTTTTGTTGCTGTTTTGAGACATAGCTTTGAACTGATATAGTTAAGGATGACCTTGAAGTTCTGATCCTCCTGCCTCTTCCTCCCTGGGATTACCGAATGCCTTACCACACCCAGTATATAGAGTGGAGGGAATTGAACCCATGGCCTCCTGCTAGGCAGTCTAACAACTGACCTATATTTCCATTCTTATAGACATTTTGATTCAGCACAGCATATATTTTGACCACATTCACCCCAGTGGCTACCTTCCTTTTCCTCCCCTCCCCCATGCTCTCCTTCCTAGATATCTCCCAGACAATCTTACTGATACTGTTTGTATTCTTCCTTTGACTCCAGAGGCCAAATTTTGACACTTTTCTTTCCAGTGAGTTCTTAACTGCTCAGTTCAGACCCTTCCCCCTCCTGCCCTGCTCTACCTGGTAGAGCATGTAAACTGCTTCCCTGTCCTCCTCCATTCTCTCAGTCCTGGCTCCAACCCCAGTCTCCACAACCTGTTGCCACCCACTACAACAGGATAGAATGACTGGATCAATGCTATCTGCCTTTGAAAACACAACCCACAGGCAAGCTATGCTTGATTTTAAATACCCAAACTATGTTTCTCTTCTGAGGGATTTGGGCACAGTGGTCTGCACGGCTTTTCCAAGCCTTATGCTGGTGTGCTAAGCAGACTCTAGTAGTATCAGAGACATTGGTGGATGCCCTTGGTTTTAGCTGCTTCAACTGACCTTGGCAGACTGCCCAGGGTCTTAGACCCAATGCGAAGATTCCGGGAAAGGAGATTGAAAAACAGCAGTAGCATGGTATATCCCAAGAGCAAAATGGTGACAGAATCGACAGAATCTTCTTCTCAATATCTCTCTCTCTCTCTCTCTCTCTCTCTCTCTCTCTCTCTCTCTCTCTCTCTCTCCCCTCTCTCTCTCTCCCTCTCCCCCCCCCATTACTCCAGGAGGATCTAATCTTTTGGTTCTGATACAGCTGAGAAAGGATGAATTCAGACACATTCCCTCTCTGGGCTTTTCTACAAAGAGCATGTTAAAAACTCACTATTCATTTTTAAAAATAGACTTCTGCAGTGAGCCACGCTGCTAGTTTGTAGTACTTGCAATGGTATGATACAGAAAAGAAACCAGACTCTCAGTCTTCTTCAGCTTCAAGAAGTTACTTGATGCTTCTGGCTCCTTGTTTCCCTGAGCACTGGCTGCCCTGGGCTCCTTATACCACTGTAAGTTCTAAGGCCACACAAGGCTGAAAGTGGTATGGGAAACAGCAAAGGCTACCATTTACCTGTCACTTATATGTACCAAAACTCCTCAAAGTATTCCTAGGTTCCCTAATTTTTATTATGTAAATTAGTAACTGTGGCACAGAAAGACAGATCTAAGTCTTTTTCAGAAAGGGTTTTTACATTTCCCCTATACATTTTAAGTTAGTTACCCTCTCTGCATCCTGTCTCCAATATCACCAGTGTGTCTTACTAATTTACTTTGGTTCTTGGTTCCATCAGTGGTTGGTACCACCCATATTCCCATTAATTATTTTTTTTTCTCCGTACTTGGCATAAAACCTGGCAGATAAAGGTGTTCAGTAAGTGTACAATTAGCAAAGGATAAAAAACCCCTTTAAAGTAACCTCCAGCCAGAGCATTACAGTGTGAAACATTCCCCATAGGCTATCAAATATTAGCCTCAGTATGTGGCATTATTTTGGAAGGTTAAGGAGCCTTTAGAAGGTGGAGCCTCGCTGGAGGATGTGAGCCACTAGGGGTGGGCCTTGAGGTATCATAGCCAAGTCCCACTTCTTATTCCCTTTCTACTTCCTGGCTGTGAATGTAGTGAGATCGGCTCACCTTCTGCTCTTGCTACTGTGCTTTCTGACTGCAATGAAATGATCCCTTTGAACTGTGATCCATAATTAACCCTTTATTTCCTTATGTTACCCATTGTCACTTATGTTGTCATAGCAATGAGAAAGGCAACTAAGAACAGCTAAGTCTCTTCAGTTCTTCTTTTCTCTGTGCTTAGAGTCATGCTTGACAAGGGCAGATGATTGATACCTAGTAATGCAAGGATGTATGAGTGGGTAGATGAGTGGCTGGCTGGCTGGATGGATGGATGGACAGACGGATGGATGGAAATTTATTGAAGGGCTGGTGGAGCAATAGTGAGAACTGAGGAAAGGTGAGTAGTGGGTTATCATGGCACAGGGCTGAGAGGACTGCCTTATTGTCCAGGGCAGAAACTTGCATTTAGCCAGTGGATCATTCATCCTGAGGATAAAGACATGATAAAGGAGCCTGAGGTCTGAGGATGCTGCTAAGGATAAATAATGAATCCTTTTCTCCTTGGATAAGTTAGTTGAAAGCAAAGCTCTAACTCCCTTGACTATAGTCTGTACTCAGTCACTCCAGGAAAGACCCACAAGCATTTATATTCCACAGACTTACAAGGGGATTGGAAAGGACGCTGCCACCTCATAGGTGTTATCTTGACAACCGTTTTTGAATTGTGATAGTTGCTGGGGCTCTAACCAGCCCCCCTTTCCCATCCCATTTTAATCTGCAACCTTTTATCTTTAACATTTTACATGACTTCTATTTTCTACTTAGTTCTAATGCTTGGAATTAAAAATCATCAACCAAAGGTGATTTAGATCTGCACAGCCCAGACCTCCACTTGACATTGACTCTCCCAGTAGGGTTTCTCCTAAGAAAACACAGGTGAGAGGATATTCAGGTTGGAACAACAGACAGAACCAAAAGTATCTATGTAGGGGTTGCCAATTGAAGCCCTTGGTCATGTAGAATGAGAGAGAGAGAGAGAGAGAGAGAGAGAGACAGAGACAGAGACAGAGACAGAGACAGAGACAGATAGATAGTGGAGACACAGAGACACAGACAGGGCCAAAGACAGGAACACACAGAAATACACAAAGAAAGGAAGGGAGGAATGGAGAAAGGTAGAGAAAAGAAAAGAAAGAAAGCTAACCAACAAAAATGGAGGTTTCTGAAGCTTTGACACACACCTGGAATCCAGGTTGTTGTATATGTCAGGCTGCTTTGTCAACTTTGGAAAGCTCATTCTTTATTGGTATGTCACTTTGAAATGTAAACTGTCATAGAATATGGGATACATACAATAGATAAGGAGTTAGTAGGCCAGGTTTGCCTCTTTAAAATGTTGGTTGCATATCTTTATCTTACTTATGGAGATTTAACTCTGTGCATCCCTTTAACTGTTGCAGGAAATGAAAAGTGGCATGCCCTAGTGAGTGCCCTCAACTTGAAACAGCCTAGAGTCATCTGACAGGGAAGCCTCAACTGAGGGATTACCTAGGTCAGATTGACTCTGAGCATGTCTGTAGAATAGTGTTTTGGTTGTTAATCAATGGAGGAAGTCCCAGCCCACTGTGGGTGGCACCATCCCTATGGCCCTGGGTTAAATAAGAAAGCAAGCTGAGCATCAGTCTATCAGTCAGCCAGTGAGCCAGTGAGCAATGAGTGATTTTTCATGGTTTCTGCATTTAGGTTCCTGTATATAGTCCCTGACTCAACATTTCAATGACAGATTGTGACTTAAGCTGAATGGACCCTTTCCTCCCCTAAATTTTTATCACAGCAGCAGAAAAGAAAATAGAATATCTTTAGCTAAGATTCTTCATCAGTTACCGTTCTTGTTGCTGAAGACAAATACTTCACAAAAGCAAGTTAAGGGAAAAGAATCTGTTTTGGAGAACATGGAGTCCATTATGGCAAAGAAGTCAGGATGGCAGGAGCATGAGACAGCTGCTCACCTCACAGTTACAGTTTCATTCAGTCTAGGCCCCAGTCCCTGGGATTGCGCCTTTTACATTTAAAGCAGGGTTCTTCTTCAGGTAATCCTCTCTGGGAACACCCTCACATATTTGCCCAGTGGTACATCTCCTAGGTGATTCCAAATCCAGCCCCATTGACAGGAAGCCATCACACACCCCTTTTAGGTCTCATTGAAAATGAGAATTGTGAACATGATGATGGTGTCTTCCAACACTAAGATTTGAGAAAATTCTCTGTGCCAGGCACTGTGCACAGTGCTTTTTAACCAGCTCAACACTCAATTCTTATAATACCAGCATGAGGTGGCAACTTTTCTTTTCCCCAAAATATCAATAAAGAGATGTGCTTTAAAACAGTTCAAAACCGACTTCCCAAACTAGGCCACATTCCCTCATTACACTCTGTCCCTTTTCTTTCATATCACTTATCAAAGCCCATCCTTAGCACTCTGCACCCTGTCCAGTGCCTGCCTTCCTCTGGACTGTAAACACTATCAGGACCAGGTATGAGCTGTTGGTTTATGTAAGGTGGTCTGTGTTAATGGTCATTGGAAGAGTACACACAGGTGGCTGGAAGAACAGGTCCCTTCCCAAGGTACCCAAGGGTGTGGGGGCAGGGTTAGATCCCATATAGGCCAAAAGAAACCACAGGATATTATGTGTATGGTCAGGAGTATTTATACAAAAGGTGACCGAGTCATCCAGGTGATAACAGACAGGTGACAGAGTCCAACACCTTGAGCTGAGTAGGAGATTTCTATTTCTGCAAGAGAGAACAATGTGAATGGCTCCCCAGACCTGCAAGGTTTTGATTTTTGAGGTTATTTTCTGGAAAAAATACATAAAGAGTACTAAAACTAAGTTTTAAATTGCACATGGGATCTCACTCTATCTCGACCCATCTTTCCAGGAATGAGAAAAATCCTTTTGCCCAGTATATCAATGCTGTATTGCTACCCTCCTCTTAGTCATTGTCCTACCAGTATGTTTTTGTTAGTATTAGTATTAGTGTAAGTATTGGTATTTATTAGTATTTATTAGTATTAGTATTACTATTAGTATTTAGTAGTGGCTGACAGTGAAAAAGACAGAATGATAGAAATCCAGCTCCAGCTGGAGAGGAGGCCGCTGAGTGCATGGTGCTGTAGGGTGAAAATTTATTGTAAATATCATAAAGTGAAGGTGTACTTAGGGTTGAAGTTACTGAGGGTTTCAGTCATCTGTCTACTGGAAATACTGAGGTGTGTTCCCACTGGTGAAAAAGCAGGGACTGCTGTAGTATATGTCAGGCGGTTCTGCCCCATGTTTGGGGGCCACTTTGTAACTGCCCGGGCTGCTGCTCCGGTCTGCGGGTCAGGGTCTAGCAAAAGAGAGAGTGGGGATGGAAGGGCAAGAGATGCGAAGAATGAAGACAAGACAGAAAGTCTGTTCAAGTCCCCCCTTTTATTGAAAGGAAATCCTGGGTATATATAAGCAGAAGCAGGGGAATGCAGCTGAAGACACTTTACCACATGCGCCTTGCAGCTGGGGGCATTAAACAACAAAACAAGATATATAAGAGAAACAAGATGTTTATCAGAGTGTGCTCAGCTGTTGTGGGCTGTTGAAAACAAGTCTCTTGTCAGGGTCTATGGCCTGAAATGGCTGCAAAGATGATAGCCGCTTTCTGCTCAGAGTCGGCTCCCAACAGTAGTAGGAAAAAAAAAAATGAACAAATTGTGACCCACCTGGTATGTGCAACTTACAAAAGAAATGATAGTCTGAATGTTGGAGTAACATTTCTTCACACTGTGTGAAGCTGTGTCTCTGTGTTTTCAATTGTCAATTATGCACCACCAGAGAGCTAAGTGCTGGCAGGATTTTGGTATTACCAGTTCTACGGCCCATCACTGGGTTTTCTGTTTTGTAAATATTTATCCATCCTCTCCTGCCTAAAAGCAATCTAGAGATATATCAGATGTTGTCTCGTTGCTGACGGTTGTAATGAAGATCTGAGGACCAATAGCTGTGACAGTAAGTAGGAAGGCAGAACTTCTGGGTAGAGGAGTGAGGCAGGGAGAAGGGAGCAGAAGCAGAAGATTCTGGAGTGGTCACAGAAAAGAACAGACAGGGACCAGAGCAGAGCAGGGAGGTATAGAGCTAGCTAGCCATGTGACAGGGTCAGTCTGGACGTCAGGTTAAGTTGGAAGCTAGCAGAGAGACTGCCTTAGAGAAAGGCCTAAGTTTGAACTACATTAAGTCTCTGTATCATAATTATACCTCAGGCAGGTCCAATAAAAGTCCAGCAAAATCTGAAACCAAAGGAAAAACGATGAGCTTCAAAGGTAATATTTTTAAGAAATATATGTCATGACAGTTATTTTGTTGTCTACATGTTATTTTTAGCCCTGGAGAGGCTGAGGCAGGAGGATCATGGGTCAGGACCATCTTGGACAACATAGAAAGAAAGACCTTTCCTCATAAATACAGATTAGAAAAAGAATGTGCATTTTAGAAAATAGTAGGGGTGTGGCAAAACTCATTCCATTCTTCTACAGCTTTTGGGTTGGTTTGGTTAGTGACAAGCCTGACTTGTGCATGAGGTTGGCCCTATCTTGGAATAGGTCAGGGTGCAACCATGCTTAGCCCTACAGCTACTTCTCCCATGTTTTATAAACTCTTGCTCAGATTGCAATGGCAACAACAAAATACTATAACTTTCTCTAGCCATTTGCACAAAAGGAAGGTGACTTATACCACATGTGATTTAGTATCTGGTAAAAGGTGAAGCTTGATCTGAGAGGCACATCAAACAACAGCATTCTGTGCCATCTCCCTCCATTTTAATAAGGCTATTAGGTCCTCACTACCTGTGTCACCCAGTGGCCTCTGGGTTTCAATCTACAGACAGAAGGGCATAGAGTTTTGTGGGAGCAGAGATTTTGAGAGGAAAAGGTATTTTCTCCCCTTCCCAATTTTTAGCCTTTATAGGTTGAAAGATATGTGGCTTAGAGGTTCTTTCCCCTACTTTGTCCCTAGGTTCATTTTCCTTTTCCTAACCAACCTCCTGGTCTATTTAGGACTGTGGGTGTATAAAAGGAGGGCAAAGATAACATCTGGCTTGATTGATACTGCCTTATGTTGACAATTGACTCCCTGGAAGTGTTGGGTAAGAATGAGGGTCCCATGTCTGCCCTGCCACGGGGGTTAGGGCTGCTCGGGGAGGCACTATGCAGGAAGTTTTATTGTGCTCACCACACGGGTGTCAGGCATGTGTCGGGCTGTGAGAAGCCCATGGGACACTGCTCTGGGGTGGGGGAGGACAGTCTGAGATCCTGCGGGAGCCAGACCTAGCTGGAGAGGGATTGTCCCTGGGCCTTCAAGGTGGCTGGGACCGTCTGGTTCTCAGGCTCTTGGGCACCCAGGAGCTGCTGGAAGCCACGGAAGAGCTGAGAATGAAGTGGGGACCCAAGGGGTGGAATGGCCCATGACTGAAGGGGAGAGGGGGAGAGTACACTAGTTTTGCCCTGTGGGTATGGAGTCCTTGGCTTGTCATGGTGGTTTGGCTTTGGTTGAGGGCATCTTGCTTGGGTTGGTGGTGGCAGTGGCTGGAAACACAGAGAGGTCTTCTGCAGATTAGACAGCGGTTCTGTAGGCAAAGGCTTGCCCATTGTTCCCCACAGCAGCGGATCCCAGTGAAAAGAAACAGTTGATGGTTGATGGTTCTAAGATGTTTATTGTCACAGCCAAAAGTAGATGAGAAACCATACCTCCTTTTCTCAGGGTAGGCCTTAGGTTAAATACCTTTTTACAGGCAGGAGGGTCTGAGAAGGAAAGCTTAATTGGCAAGCCCTTCTGCCCTTTAGGTACCTCATTAATATGGATATCTGTCTTAAGGCTCCCTGGCCTGTACTCATGCCCTCTACCTGTGGAGGGGCTAGGGACGTTACCCTACATGACTGAAGAACACAAATCTATGGAGGGCTGCAGCCTTGTGTCAGGAGCCTGGAGTCTGGGAGCATAGCCAAACTCCTCCCATCCCTTACAGGGGACCCTGTGGAGTCACTAGAATTTCGAACCTAACTCAAACAGAAATCAGGCTGTCTTTCACAGTCCCACAGACTTGGGGGTACCATACACCCAAGAGTTTCCAAAAGGCCCTTATTAATGTGTTCCTGACATCTTCAGTTCCCTTGAGAAGGATCAATGCATTGTTGTTCAGCCTCATTGCTTGTAAATCCTTAGAATGGCAACAGGTACACTAGAATGGAAGGTTCTGTGGGTAAGAAGCTTCCATTTCTCCAGAGATCAGGTCTTTGAAATGATTAAGGTGGTACAGCATAGTGTTGACCATGGATGGTCCACATTTGAACATTTGTGGTATATGTGTAGGGGTGTGTGGCGGGGTGGTGTATGTGTGTGATATATTTACACCTGTGTGATATGCGTAGGTGTACGGGTTGTGATCTATGGGTATGTGTGTGATGTGTAGTGTGTGTATAATTTTGTGTGCAGTATTATGTTGTCTGTTCCTCAGATTCTTGAGCTTTATGGGATGAAAACAGGTAAGTGAAGAGCTTGGGATGGTAAGCTGTGTATCTGTCATCATCTCCCACCAAACCCAAGTCCTTTCTGCTTCTATTAACACTGACCTAGGAAGCCAGGCTGGCCCAATTAAACATCCCATGGCCATGGAATCATTTCTCAAACATTTCTTTGAGTCAGGCTTGTCTTTGGAGTGCATAGCTACATGCATCTTTGCAGACATTTGCTAATATCTAAAAGCATTTGAACACCAATGTTGCATTGAATGTCTTCTCTTGTGTGGCGTGCAGAATTCTCTGCAGTCCCTTCATTTGATTAGTGATTTCATTTAGGAAGCAGCAGGTTTCCAGTTAGAATACAGACCACATCTTCCCACAGGCAGCTGTCCTATATTAGTCTTTATTTTAATAAAAGAAGTGATAACAAAGCTAGCTATGGCAGTACACACCTGTACCATAGCTACTCAAGAGACTGAAGCAGGAAGTTCAGAAGTTCAAGCATAGCCAATATAACTTAGTGAGACAATGTCTCAAAATAAAACTTAAATGAGTTGGGGCCTGTGGATATAGCTCAATTTTAGTGTGTGCCTAGCAGATGGGAAGCCCTGGGTCAAGCACTTAGTGCCACAAAACAACAATAGCAATATTAATGAAGTAATGCTTGTTTTATATCAACATTGCTTTTAAGTGTGACAGCTTTATCCATCTGTTAGTTTGTGTGTGGCAACCATTGTGGTACTGCCCATCTTACTGATGAGAAAATCAACACACATGTTAAATAAGAGTTTACCTTCTCAGCCTTTGGAGGACAGAGTGTTGATCTCTACCATATGTTTCCCCCACTGTAGAGTACTTGTCTAGCCTTTACCTATTTTGTCATTTCGTTTGGGTAAGAGGGACAAAGATTGCTTTCTCTCCTGACAGGGACAGGGTAAGACAAGCAAGCTGAGTAGGAGACTGGTGTGGGCCACACTGTTTATGAGCACAGCCCCATAAATGTGAACTCAGATTTCTTGAATTCCCAGGTGGGATCTCCCGACTCTCTCTGGACAGCACTCCTGAAAAACTGAGAAAGCACTGTGTGGCTAAGGGTTTAGCCGACTACCGGACTTACTGAGGCTGAAGGAGTGCAGAGGAAGGAAAATGGAACTAGAAGGAAAGTCCTGCTCCTAACTTCACTACAGTGTCTGCCCTTCAAACCACCTCTCTGCGTGTGTGTGTGTGTGTGTGTGTGTGTGTGTGTGCATGTACAGATGTGGGTGTGTGCTCATGTGTATTCAGGTGCACATATACAGGTGATAACGGACATGCATGTGAGTGACAGAGGATAGCTTGGTTGCTTTCACCTTGAAGGGCTGTCTGTCTTGTTTTGTTTTTGCTTTTGTTTTGGTTTTTGAGTTATAGAGGCATCATTCTCAGACAGGATATCTCTCACTAGAACCTGGGACTCCCAGATTTGTCTAGGCTGGCTGGTCAGCAAGTCCCATGGGTCCACTTTTCTCTGTCTCCCCAGTGACAGGATTTTAAGTGTCTGCCAATTGACCTGATCTTTTTTACCTAGACTCTGAGAATCAAACTCTTGGCTTCGTGCTTACAAAATAAACACTTTAACCCCTGAACCATTTCCCTAGCTGGAATTTCTACTTTTATGTTCGTTTTATTGATATATTTTTATTTGAGATAATTGTTTGGGAAAAGAGATATGCTACCATTCTTTATAAATACCAAAAATGGTGTCCCACCCTCAGTTTTACAAGTAGGGAAACTGGGGCCCAGAGAAAGCAAAATCAATAGTGAATAAACACAGAGCTGAATTTAGAAGCCAGACAGTACAGCAGATCTCCAGTCCAATGCTTTCCTGGCCCTTGCTCGTTCTCCTGTGTGGTCACATACCCTGGGGTCAGGCTGACATCTGACATCCAGGCAGCATGACTTATGTTCATAACTTGGCTGTAATACGAAATGATTATGTTTCAATTAATGACATATGCATATGTATGCCAGAAAGAAATACCCTGCCATGCATATGCATACATTGTTAATTATGCAACATGCTTTCTTACATTTATATTTTCATCTCTTTTTATAGCATTAATTACTTCATTAAATGTAAGGGATGGCATAAACAGGCTTTCCTGCCAGGAGGTAATCAAGTGCTAAGTGGCATGAGTTGTCTATGTGTCAGTGAACCCTTCTCTCACACCCAAGTCTTTGACAGTTGAGGCATCTGCTCATCTTGAGTTCTGTGCTGATGGCCATATCAGCTGCATGTTTGGGTCTCGGGAGCCCAGAGAAGCTCTGCTCTGTAGCGCCATCTGAGTATACAAAGCACTGGACTTGGGTTTTGGCAAGACGGGTCTTCCACAGGCTCTGTATGTTCAGATAGCCCCAATTCCTTCTCCGATGTTAAGTTGACTTTGTCATAAGTGATAATGGGGAGAACTATCCTGTCAGGAAATGAAGATAGATAAGTGTCTTAGTTAGGGTTTTACTGCTGTTAACAGACACCATGACCAAGGCAATCCTTATTAAAACATTTAATTGGGGCTGGCTTACAGATTCAGAGGTTCAGTCTATCATCATCAAAGCGGGAACAGGGCAGCATCCAGGCAGGCATGGTGCAGAAGCAGCTGAGAATTCTACATCTTCATCTGAAGGCTGCTAGCAGAATACTCATTTGCAGGCAGCTAGAACTGGGATATTAAAGCCCACACCCACAGTAACACACCTACTCAAACAAGGCCACACCTCCTAATAGTGCCACTCCCTGGCCCAAGCAGAAACAATCCATCACAATAAGGAACCAGTGGGACAATTGGGTGAGGCTCAGGAGAGAACACTCATCTACAGGGGAAAACCCAAGGCAGCATAAGTCAAAAAGACAACATGCTGTCATTGCTCTTAGCCTGGTGTTCTCCAGCTGCAATGCCTTCCTCCCCTTCTCCAGTCAAGTAATACTTTCTTTACTTTCCTGTCTATTTCCCACATCCTGGTCCCTCCTAAGCTCCCCATTCGATGTTCATGGCACACATGTCATGCATGCTCTTCCTCTTGTCAACACACAACAGGCCTCACTGAAATTATTTATTCGGCAGCTGTCTCTCTTGGTCGACTAATTCTAATGGCAGAAACTGTTTCTGTCCAGTTTCTGGCTCTGTCCCCAGAGCTGAAGTGCTCAAATATTTATTGGAGGACTAGTTCCTTAAAAGAACACACTCTATATAATTCTGTTTGTATAAAACCCTTAGAATTAAAAATATTCTGTTTATAATGACAGAGTGCAAGTCGGTAATTACCTAGAGGATGGGGATGAGAGAGAAGGAGGATTATGAGGGGAAGGATCTTAGGAAGATGCTGAGCTCGAAGATTCTGAGCAGCCGGGCAGAGGGACTGAGAAAGAATGGGTGTCACTGTCAGCACAGCACTTGGAAGCAGCCTGAGAATCACGAGACCACTGGAACATCTCAGGTTGTTCGTGGCTCCGGGTTCATTCTCTCTCATCTAGAAGGAGTTCTTATCAGCCTTGTGACTGCCATCAATTTAGCTGTTTGAATAACCAGAATTACCTCTAAATCTTGCCTTGTCATTACCACCATATCAACCGTAATCACAAATTAAATTGAATTTCACGTTAAAAATAATGTTTGAAGCTTTCCGTGTCTTACAAGCCATCATTGCCAACCACCCTCCTTCTCTTATCTGCTGATGACAGGACCTACAAACACCGCTTCTGGCTCCTTGCTGTCTACTGGTAGAGCACTGTTGAAAAGAAAGACTTGTAAATTTTACCTTCAAGAAATATTTCCTGCAGATGTGTCCCTTTGCCACTGGGGTTTTTATCCAACCTCCAAGCCTGGCTTGGAGCCTTGAGTCGCTAGTCTTTGCCTTTTGGACCTCCTGGCCCTCAGTCCACTGCCGCACCTCTGTAGCTGCCAGTTTCCTGGATGCTGTCTGTTGCTCCTTCATGACACTCAGTCCCACAACGAATTAAATATTTAACCCCCACTCTAATAAACCATCTCTCCTGGTGAGGGCAAGGGTCCTTGTCTTCATCAACAGTGTGCTTTCCTTTTGGCCCAAGACCTGTCACTCAGCACACATGTCACTTAACACTGATGAACCAAGGAACTTAAATGGAGTCAGAGAAGTAAGACCAGGATATAACTGTGGAGGACTTTAAATGCCAAACCGAGGTGAGGAGACTGGAGAACCATAGTGGCCTGACTCCCCAGGTCCCTCTGGCACCTGCCCTCTTTGTTATTGCTCCCAAACTTGTACTTATTCCCCCATACCTTGACAGCACAGACAACTTTATCTCTGAATCCTCAACTGCTGTCACAGGGCCAGCCATAAAATAGTGCAGCAAACACACAGAGAAGGCCACGTTCTAATACACTGAGAAAAAAAAACACACTGAAGTATCCACTCTGAGTTATTTCTTATACACTGTCCAGCACAAGGGTGGCTGAGTTTATGGGACAGAAGTATCCATGTCACAATCGGCACATGAGACAACTACTTCTATGTCAATATGTGCTTTCTAGCTCAAAATGTCAGGGTAAGTGTAAGCATGCTGAATAAATGTTCCCTCTGGTGACCTTTGTCACTTATCCTCATGCAATTTGCCAGAGCAATTCACATGGCTATACCTAACTTTCAGGGCACACACATGTATGTCTAATATATAGGCATTGTAATTGACTAGCATATATGTATATGTGTGTATATAACATGCTGTGGAGGCTTGAATGACAAGTGTTCTTCACAGGCACGTGTGTTGTCGTACTTGGTTCCCAGCAGATGTCACTGTTTCCAGAAGCTATACAAGTTTTCGGGGATACAACCTTGCTGGAGGAAGTACATCACTGGGGGCAGGGTGTCAGATTTTATGGTCAAGCTTCATTTCCTGTTCACCCTCTGCTTCCTGTGTGTGAATGAAAATGTGATCAGCTAGCCTCCTTCTCCTGCTACCATGCCTTTCCCATCATGATAGACTGTACCTTCTTCAGAACTGTAAGCCAAAATAAAGACTTTCTTCCCTAAATTATTTTGTTGTTGGAGTATTCAGTTACAGCAACAGAAAAATGACATATGTAAATAATATATTTTGTAAATGTATATATAACATATATACAAATTTATATATATACATATACATATATATATATATATATATATATCAGTATATTGTGTGTCTTTTTGAGGACATACAAGGTGCATGTGTATATCTCCATATTTATTAAATAGGAAATGATTATTAGTAAACAGAGCCAATGTCTGCCCCAGTTTTGATTACATAATGACAATCATAAATGACATTCATAAAGGGTAGGAATAAGAAGACATCCTGCCTCTGGAAAGAACTTGAGTGAATAGTGTCCCAGGTCCCTGGCTCTGAGTCATGCTGAGCTCTGTCTGAATCCACCACTGTAGCATCCTGGCCTTTCTATCCTTATGCTCCCCTCTTGTAATCAACGCCTGTCCTTTTGTGTCATGTTGTTGCAACCTAGACTTCAATAGACCCCATCACTTTAGAGTTTCCAAGCGTTGTCCCTTCCAACCCTAGCCCCGCCCCTGTGATTGCAGCTCATTGTCTGCACTCCCTTTGATCTCAATTGTTCTCTCAATCCACTGTTGTTAAACCATCACTGTCTTTCACGGCCCCTTGCTATGGCCTCACTCCCCTCTCTACTCAGCTGGACACACGCTCAGCCAGGACAGCCGTACACTTTGATACCCTCTAGCACATTTCCCCATGCCCTACCCTCCTAAATAAATCATATCTGCATACCTGAATTACAGCATCCCAGGTAAATTTAACTCCTCAGCCAGTTAAAGATAGAACTTGAGCAAGACTGAGTAAGTAACTAACTAACTAACTAAATAAATAAATAAATAATCTACTTCCACTAAGTTCTTGATTTCTCTCTCAGCCCATAATTGGCAGGCTCCTAGGCTGCCTGGACACAGGCTGCAAATCCTTGGTCCAGTCCAATTCAACGTTCCATGCTTTCTCATTTCTTCTCAAATTCCCAACACTTTCGCCTTCATCCTGACTCACAGCTTCTAACTTTGCTCCCCACCTGACAGCAACGAAGTATTTGGAAAAGAACATCTCGACCCTCGCACCTACACAGGGCGTCGTTCCGGAATTCCTTTCCGTCAGGCCTTTCTGTGGTAACATTTGCCGCAGTGTATACACACAGCTGTTCCACGCCTCTTCCTCTCAGTTAATGGCTTCCTTTCTCCACTTCTCTTCCGGGAACAGCGTCTAAATTTGCTGCCTCTAATTCCTCTCCTTCCGCACCCGTTCCCTCTATCAGTCAGCACATTTTTCTTCTCAACTTCTTTGCAAAAGCTGATCTTGTGTGGCAACGAATGGGGCTGCGCCAAGCCAAGTGGATAATTCTCACTCTTAGCCTTGTCCTTCCCTCGAGTCTCACTGGACAGCGTCCCTCCTGGTCCAGAAGCACTTGCTTCTTCAATTTCCACACAGCTCACCCCTCTGGCTTTCTCTCACCTTTCTGGGTGCTTTCCTGACCCTCTAGCTTGACCGGTCATCTGCACATGGTTGAGCCCCTGAACTGTTTGCTTTCCCATCTATACTCACTTCCAGGCAGTTCTCGTGTAGGCTCCTTGCTTTAAAGGGCGCCCATATGCAAACAAACGCACAGCCCAAGCCTGGATTTCTTCCCTCAACTCCACAGTCCCATAGTTAACTTCCGACTTGACATTTCCACCTGAATGTTTAATAGGCATTTTAAATTAAACATATGTCTAAAAATGAGCTCATGAAAGTCTCTTCCCAACAAGTATGCCTTATTAATGACAACCCCATCCCCTAGTTGCCTGGGTGTAATCTCGAATCTTCTCTCGCTTCCTACCTCTAGCCATTTTGCAAACTCTACTTTTCAACCTTCAGAATAAATTAATTACTTTTAAAATAAAGATTTAGTTGTTACTTTTTCAAGTAACTTTGTTTAGATTTATTGATTGCATTTTTATGTGTATTAGTGTTTTTCCTGCCTGTATGTGTACCACGTGCATGCCAACTTTTTTTTATTTTTCTTTATGCTAGTATGTGTGTCTGTGTGGGCATATGCCACGGGAAGGCAGTTCTTACAAAGAGGAGGATGCAGGGCCCCTTAGAACTGGGAGATACAGATGGCTGTGAATCACTTGACTTGGGTGCTAGAAACCAAACGAAGCTACTCTGGAAAAGGGGTAGGCACCCCTAACCACTGAGCAATCTCTCTGTCTTTACTTCAGTTTCTTTTCACTGAACCCTCTCTTCTGGTTCTGAGCCACGCCACCATCAGCTTTTGCTTTAGTTGCTGTCAAAGATCCCAGTGGATTGTTGAGTTTCTACCCTTGGCTCTTTTAGCCTAGTGCCCCTCTCCCATGGCACCCCTCATTCATCAGGATCTTTACTCAACTCAGCTGGTTCTCTGGGCTGGGTTCCACTCCTCCTTTGGAGCTCTGTATCTCTCCCTCTCCCTCTCCCTGCTCTCTTGACTCTAGGCCTTGTTTCATTGCCAGCCTTTCAAGTCTCTTCCACCCATGAGACCCTTGTTTCATCCCCCTGCTCAGGTACTCTATCTGATATAGGGAGGGCTCAGGCTGCACTTATGACCCATAAGCCTGGCTCGCTGCACTTTATAAACAACCCATTTCCTCCAGGCAGGGGCCACCTTCAGCGGCTTTACAACCTCCCCTAAACAGTGCCACCAACTGGGGACAAAGTGTTCAAACATGTGAACCTGAAGGCAAAACTTCTTACCTGATCCCCGACTCCTCCCCTGCCCA
Source organism: Grammomys surdaster (assembly GCF_004785775.1). Lineage (NCBI taxonomy): Eukaryota > Metazoa > Chordata > Mammalia > Rodentia > Muridae > Grammomys > Grammomys surdaster. The sequence continues at coordinate 1,185,342 of NW_021605216.1, read as the reverse complement.
AATATACACCCCAGAAACTTCGGCTGACTGCTGATTTTTCCACCTGATAACACACTGTCAGCAATTAAACACATAAGTGGACAAATATGCAAAAGTCCCTTTCAAGAAAATTACTTTGGGTACCTACCCAGGCCAACTGGATACAGAAAGGCTAATCTGGCCTAAGAAAGAGCGATGCCTTATCTCTTCGGTCTGGGGATTCCACCTTTGACCTGCCGTGCACTTGCATTGCAGAGGCTTGTGCTCTTGGCCAGAGGTGAGTAGATTGGCTGGGATGGTTTCCTGTGCTTCCCAAAGCTCAGGAGGTGACAGAATGCACTGGTTGTTGCAGTGGGAGGGGCTTTTCCCAACAATTTAATATGCTTTTGAATTGTTAGCATTTTTTTTTTTGGTCTGTACCTTTCAGAAAGTACACTAGAAATCCAATTGAGATTCAACCCCCAGCCTGTTGCTTTGGTTGAGTGCCCACCCAACTTACAAATCGCAGGGCAGCCACGCCATCGGTTTGGCTTTTCAGTGTAGCTGTGGCTTTAGTTTCTCTTTTGTCTTATGTTAGTATACAAGCTGATTGAACTAAAAGCCATAGTTCAAACTCTGCCCCCTCAATTAGCTCTTTGTGTGGGAGGTGGTCATTTCAGACAAGCACCATGAGTCACGTGCTGCAGCCTGTCTCCACAGAGAGGGAGAAGTGAGCAAAGCCCACTTACCTGGGTTTTCATCAATTGTCCTGTCACCAAAGGACCACAGAAGATCTAGGTTGTCAATATTCCCTTGAAGAAAAGAAAGGGGGGGAAGGAGGGAGGGAGGAAGGAAGGAAGGAAAGAAAGAAGGAAGAAAAGAAAGAAAAAGCTTCATGGAAACATTGAGAAATGTTATCATCACAGGTCCGCATGTGTTCAGAAGTTCTCCCAACAGCCATGCACTTGACCATCAACACAGGACCCAGGCACTCTGAGCTGGTATTGTCTGTCCGTGCCAGATTGGTGCTTGTTCCATTCCTCCAACCTGTCAGTTTTTCAGTCCCCCTGATTAAATTTGCTTCCTGATGTCTTTAGACTCTACCCACTCTATCTTCTCTCTCTCTCTCTCTCTCTCTCTCTCTCTCTCTCTCTCTCTCTCTCTATCTGTGTGTGTGTGTATGTGTGTGTGTGTGTGTCTGTGTGTCTGTGTGTCTGTGTGTACAAGTACATGTGCCTGAGGATGCCAGAAGAGGATGTAGAGTCCCCTGGAACTGAAACCACAGATGGCTGTGTGCTGCCCAATATAGGTGCTAGGAACAGAACTGTAGTCCTTCAGAAGAAAACCAAGTGCTCTTAGCAGCTGAGCCATCTCTGCAGCCTCCAGTTATTTTTAGAGCAACTGTCACACACCTAGTTCTTTACTTCACTGCTCACTAAATGACAATCTCTTCGAAATCAAGACTCCCTTAAAATATCTTATTCAACACTGCATGCTCACTGCTTCCTATGCTGACATGCAGCAAGCCTCTACCTTGCCCTTGGCAATCCCACCAGTCTCAGAAGGGTTGGGAGGATGCTCATAGTGCTTAATGGAGGCTGACCCAGACCAAGCAACCAGGACATGTAGCTCCATCTTTCATTATACTAGTGATACTTGTAAGTTAAATGGTTCTGACTAAAGACTAAGAGTGTTAAAGAAACAAGGAATTAGCAACTGCTGTTTCCTTTGTGTCACAGCCAGACTTGAGGGCTTGGTCCTCTGGTGCTTGGCTTCTTCTCTGTGGCTCCTGCAAAGCTCCTAATGTTGCCTCATTGTCTTCCAATCCCTTTCTAGTAGCTAGTCTGCCAATAACCCAAGGTGAGGGGCCCAGGTTCCATTCCCAGCAACTGCATTCGATGGCTCATAACCATTTGTAACTCCATCTCCAGGGGCTCTAACATATTCTGGCTTCCACTGACCTTGCACTCACATGTACAACCCTCTCAACACACAATGTGTTAAAAATATAAAAATAAATATAAGAACATTTTCATGACCCCCCTCAACACCATGTACCCATCACCCTATTACAGTTTATTGCTGGTTTTTGTCTTTCCTACAGTCATTTCCAACACACATCCCAGTGAGTTATTTTGAAGCAAATGTTAGACACTCTCCTTGTATTCATTCATATTTCAGTATCTCTGTGAAGTACTCCTATTAAAAATGACCAAATCCTCATTATCACACATAAAAAGTTAACACATATTTAAATATTAAATATCTTGCCAGGCTTAACATCCTATGTGTCCTAGTTGGTTTCAACTATCAACTTGACATAGCCAAGAGTCACCTGAGAGACAGGAATCTCAGTTAATAGATTGCACACACTAGATTATCCTCTAGGCTTCTCTAAGGCATTGTCTTGAGTGTTATTTGATATAAGAGGGCCCAGCCCACTGTGGGCAGTACCATTCCCTGGGCAGGTGATCACAGTTTGTTAGATAGGCTAGCTAAGCATGAAGATGAGAGTAAACCAGCAAACAGCACACTCCGTGGTTTCTGCTTAAAGTTCCTGCTTGAATTCCTGCCAGGACATCTTTCAATGATGGCTGGGGATCTGGAAGTGTCAGTCAAATAAACCCTTATGTTCCCTAAGCTGATTTTGGTCACAGAGTTTTTAGCATAGTATCAGAAATCAAACTAGAACAATGTATGATTCTAAGACTCCCTTAAACTATTCAAATCCCTATACTGTGAAGGTCAGAGTATGACATCGACATTATATATCTGTAGAATCCTATGGGATCTGTGGGGTCTTATTTTTACTTAAAAGAAAATTCCCCTTTCAACGTATTTATTGAAGATGCTGTCAATTTATTTTGAGATTTCCATATTCTGAATTTTTCTGATAGTATGTATCTCTGTATCGGTTCTCTGCAAATAATCATCCGCATTCCGCTGTCTGACTCATCTTCCAGCAAATACTTATGGTAGGTATTTCTGCAGCAGGCCCTGGGAACAGTAGCACAAATATATATGTGGTACTGTGTGAGCTCAGTTCACATCAGTGTAGATGAGAAGGACAAATGGAGAGAGGGAAAGAGAGTGTGGGGACAGGGAGGAAAGAGAGAGGAGATGGGTGAAGAGAGAGAGAGAGAGAAGAGAAAGGAGAGGGGAAAGAGAAGAAAATAGAAAGGGGACAAGGAGAAAGAAGAGAAAGAAAAACAGGGAGGGGAGAACAGAGGGAAGAGAGAAAAGAGAAGAGAAAGGAGGGAGAGCAAAGTGAACAGAGATAGAAAGAGAAGAGATATAGAGACAGAAATGAGAGAGAGAGAGAGAGAGAGAGAGAGAGAGAGAGAGAGAGAGAGAGGGAGAGAGAATATATGTGGGGGTGTGGCTAGGGGGAGGTCTGACTAACTGGCTCCTCACCTTTTATGAGCTGACATAACTAGAAATCCATGATCTTAGAAAGAGGTTAATGTTTTAAAGAAGGCAACAGACAACAGTCTTACCCCTCCTCTTCCTTCTCAGCCTCTGCTTTGCACCAGTATTTCTTGAGTTCAAATCTTCAAGAAATGAGATTCACCAACTTCACATCTTATTAATTCAACAAATAGTTTGAGCATTTGTGGAGTTTAAGATGTGAGCTGCTGGTCCACTGCATCACAGACTCATTCTGAACCCAAAGTCTCAAAGATGTGCAGCTTTGAGTATTTCAGATTCAAGTTCAAACACTACTCACAAAACAGTGACACCCACCATCCCAATTTTGACTCCTGCTGGAATTAATCTACTCACTTCTGTCTCACCAACTTTCTCAATATTGTTTCCTCTGACTTTTAATGATTTTCTCCCACTGATCCCTCTGCCTGGAAATGATTTCCTTTTCCACCAATGGTTATCTTCTGGGGTGGTTTGAAAAGAATGGTCCCTATAAGCTCATATGTTTGAATACTTGATCTCCATTTGGTGGAACCGTTTGGGAAGGATTGGGAAGTATGGCCTTGTTGAAAGAGGGTGGGCTTTGAGGTCTCAAAAGACTTCCACCATTCCCAGTACGTCTTTCTCTGCCTCCTACCTGTGGACCAAGGTGTGAGCTCTCAGCTCCTGCTCCAGGGACCATTTGCCACATCTTCACCCCACCACAGAGACTCCACCCACGCCTCTAAAGCTGAAAGGTCAATTCAACTCTTTCTTCTGTATCTTGTCTTGGTCATGGACTTTTATCACAGCAATAGAAAAGAAACAAATATACTCATTTTCCCAGTCCTGACTTCTACCTATCCTTCATTCCTTTGAAAATCAGATTAGATACATCTCCTCCAAGAAGCCTGTCTCCAAACCAATACAGGCTTTTATCAAAGAAGGAGGAATGAGCACACTGCATTGAATTTTACATCTCAGTGATGGACTGTGAGCTCCTAGAGGACAGGGTAAAGCACAGGTCCTCAGATTCTCACAAGAGACAACTGTGTAGATGTAGTCTGTATTCAGTGGCTATGAATGACTGAAGGGACAGATGCTGGGGAAACTCCTCTCTTAAGGCTCTCTCTCTACCACGCTGCTGACTATCTAGTCCGCCAGCACTGTCTGAATCCACTCACATCTCTCTCTCTAACTCTAATGCCATTGGCTGCCTTTTCCTTCTCAGGAACCCTCATGTCTTTTGTTTCTATGACAACATGTATTTCTTGTCCTCTTATGATTCCTAGAATCTCTCCTCAGCTTGTTTTACTACGTCTTTTTCTCCTTCGGCCCCTAAAACCTGGTGACTCCCAGGGCTCACTCTCCCCATTCTCCCATAAAGACCCTCCGGCTTCAAGGATTTACCCTATTCTAGCTGGGAGCTGCCAAGAATCTGATGCTTGATTTAAGAAGGTTGTGTTTTGTTTTGTTCGGTTTTGTTTCGTTTCATTTTGTTTCGTTTTGTATCTGAATAAAAGGACTCACTCTGCAGCCCAGGCTAGCCTGGGCGCCACTGTGTAGACTTGACAAGTCTAAAGCTCCTGAAAATCCTTATGTCCTAGCCTCCAAGAGAACTGAGATTACAGGTATGAGCCACTACCCCTAGCTTTCCCTGACCTCTGTCGATATTTATTTATTTATTTATTTATTATTACACTGGTATTATATGTGCAGGATATACATCTGTGAGTGTGGGCTCTACCCATACCATATGTATGCGTGAAAGTCAGAGGACAACTATCAGGGGTGAGCTCTCTTATTTCACCCCAAGATCTGGGGATCAAATTAGTTCATCAGGCTTGATCCATAAACATGGTTACCCTCAGTCATCTCACTGGCCCCACCCTGACTTTGGATTACACATTCACAGACTAATTTGTGCATGGACAAGTTACTATAATGATGCCCTGTAGAAACCTCCCATCAGCATGTATGACAGATAACAAATTTTCCTTGACCGTCCCTCTACCAACAGCATATGTCCTTAAGCACACCTATGTACACATACATGTATGTACTTACACAATGTATGCACACTTGTATGCACCCACACAAATGTGTACACATACTTTTACATATCTGTGAGCACATGCATTTATATCTGCACACATTTATGCACATACTTCTATACATACCTATATTTGTGCACAATGTTTATACACCTGTGCACACATGTGTACATGTGTATATATATGCACACGCACAATGTTCACACATCTGTATACACACCTACATTATTCACAATGTACACACCCACAAACATACCTGTACCCACAACTGTACATGCATCTATACATATGTTCAATGTTCACTTATTTATACACACACAGTATATATACACCTTTGTACAAACCTATATCTACACTCACCATATAAACACACATACACACAAATGTATGCACACCTATGTGCTTACCTGAACATATGTACCTGTGTACACACTCATAAACACATGAACAATGTAACACACCCATACACACACACACATATATATATATGCACAATGTTTACACTCCTGTATATACATATCCATACCTATATACACATATGTGCCTATACCTGTAAATATTATATATATATATATATATATATATATATATATATATATGCATTCTATATATGTTTCTGAGGGCTCCCTTGATCCCCACTCTTTCTCCCTTGAGCCCCACACTCTTTCATCTGGCCTCACTCCAGAAACTAGGGATTCTCAGCCTTGGCACTATTGACATTTTGGACCACAGAGTTTTTCGTTGTTGGGGTCCATCCTGTGCAGTACAGGATAGAAAGCCTTATCTTCTTCCTTTTTGTTCCACTCTTCCAGGCACTAGGTTCCAACATAGTGACATTAAGAACATTCCCAGGGACTGCAGAGATAGCTGATCGGGCAAAGTGATTGTTCGTATGCATAAGGACTAGAGTTTGATCCCCCAAACCCATCTAAAAATATTCTGATGTGATGGCTCATGCTTGTAATCCAAGAGCTGGGACACAGGAGAATCTCTGTGGGGTCACTAGCCTTCCAGCCTAGCCTACTTGGTGAGTTGCAGGCCATTAAGAGACCCTGTCTCAAAAATACATGCTTACATACATACATACACATACATACATTGCATACATACATACAATATATACATGTGTCACATACATGCATTGCCTATATTAGATGCATATATAACATACATGCATGCGTACATACATGTATACATACATACATGCTTTAAGACAAAGTAGAAGTCACCTATGAAGTTGTCCTCTGACATTTGCATGAATATACAAATGTGTACCTATACACACAGGAATCTATGCATACGCACACACACAGACACACACACCAAAGGTGTCAGAGGCAGAGCCAGAAGGCTTATATTACTTCTGAAAGATAGGTACCCTAGGGTCTGATAGCAAGTTTTGTTGGGACAGACATCTTGAAAAACAAACAGGTAAATCTATGGGTAAGGATATAAACTTATCCAGGTGTCAGACCCAAGGACACTGCCTTGATGGTTTCCAGGATGTAGCCCTGAGATCCCTGTGTATCTTCAGTGTCCTGCAGTGCTATGGCTCTCTGTGTGTCTGTGATGGTCTGGCAGGCCACAACAACCTTGAAATTGTCAACTAGAAATACCCTAGAGTCACTTGGGTATTCTTAACTGAATTCTTACCTAAATAATTGGGAGTATCAGACTGCCCTGTGAGCCTGTTTATAGGGCATTGTCTTGATTGTTAATTAATGTAGGAGGGTCCAGGCCACTGTAGGTAGGTGGTACTATTCCCTTAACATAAGAAAAGTAGCTGGGTTGCATAAGAGAGGTAGCTGAGCATGAGTCTGTGAAGGTGTCAGAGAGCCTGTCAGCAAGCTGTTTCTTCATGGTTTCTGCTTCAGGTTCCTGCTTGGGTCCCTACTCTGATTACCCTCAGTGATAGACAATGACCCAGAAGTGTAAGTCAAAAATCCCCTTCCTCCCCTAAGCTGCTTTTCGGTCATAGCGTCTACACAGCAGCAGAAGTTAAGCTAGAAAGTAACCCATGACTGATAGTGTTATTGAGAGTGGTAGAACAGACTGGGACATAGGCTGAGTTGACTTTAAGCGTGGACTCACTTGGTCTAACGTATCAGGAGACCTGCCATGTAGCAAGCATTCTCTCGTATTGGTGGGCCCAGCTCCTGAATATCCCAGTAGAAATAACCTCCTTTAAGCTTACTCATGCTGGCCAGCCTTCCCGGCTCCTCTCTGGTTTGCTTTCAGCCTCTTGCAGCCTGAAAGCCACCTCTTGCCTGGGGAAGCACCATGGCAGTTGGCCCATTGCTAGTGGCTATGATGTCACCAGAAGAAGCAGGATGACTTGGCCCAGCCCCAGAACACTGGATATGAGAGCCTCAAGGGACTGGCTGGGAAGTGAAGTCCCTGCACTGAGCAGCCCTGAGCAGCCCTGAGGGATGGATGGGTCCTGGTTTCAGAAGGCAGTTATCAGAGACACTGAGGCAAGAAGGCTATCCAGGAGGAGGAGTGCCCAATCTTCTCTGGCATGAGTACAACCAAGGTACAAGAGCCTTGTACTATTGAAAAATGCCTCCAGAATTACTCAGCCCTGGGCAGGAGGCCAAGGCTGCCCCAGTTTCCACGGATTGCCCTTGGATAACTACCAAAGGGTGCTAGAGGAAGAAGCCAAAGGTAACATCCAAAGTTAAGTATACTCACTGGCTCCAGAATAGACTGGAGGAGGCAAAGATGGTGGCTTGAGCTGCTCATGCTTGCCTGACCCATGGAGACTGTATAACATGGGCTAGGATGAGAGGTATCCAGTAGCTTCTGACTCACTGCATCTGACAGCCCCTCTTCCTCTGCCCAGTTTTAAGTTCTATCTGCCCCAGCCTCCAGGCCCTTGTGTTTGAAGGCTCTTGTTTAAGAAAACTGGCTTTTGGGGTGGAGGCTTGCTTCCTTACCTTTAAAACTGTGTTTTTGAGTGAAAAAAACAAAACCTGTAGAAGAAACTAGGGAGCTAACTTAGGTAGAAATCTGTGGTTGAGAACTGACTGAGACGTTGTTGTTGTTAGTTTGGTTCGAGTGTTGAGATGGAGTCTTTCCCCACAGTCAACACTGGCCTCCAGTTTGTCATCTTTTAGTCTTAATCTCTTGGGTTCTGAGATTATAGAATTCAAGATTATAGAGTGTACTATACTGTTCCATCTGAGGATTAGTGTGAGTGTGCGTGTGTGTGTGTGTGTGTCCATGTAAGCTCATTCACGAGTGTGTATACACGTGAGCATGTACAAGCATGTGTGAAGACCAGGTGACAATATCTGATGTCTTCCTCAGTTGCACTCCATCTTATTTTAAAAGGCAGTTTCTCCCTGAACCTGGAGTTCACTGATCCAGCTAGACTGGCTGGCCAGAAGCACCATGGACTTTTCCATCTCAGTCTCCTCAGGCACAGATGGCCATGCCAAGCTTTTACATATATTCTAGAAAAGGTCTTCATGCTTGCACAACAAACGCTTTCCACTGTGCTGTCTCCCAGGCCCCGAGTCAGCAGGCTGGTGGTATTGGCAGCAAGAGCTACCAGGGATCCATGCTTCAGCTCAGAGACTAGAGACATCAGTTGCCCAGAAAGTCCTATGCATGCTCTAGAAGGACAGGTGCTTGAAATGAGAAATGGAGACTGTGGGGTCACATCACCTGGGGTGGTGGGAATGGGGCACTACTTCTCAGCCACTTTTTGAGTACTCTGAAATGACCCAGAGCTTAGCCTGCTAATAAAGCCACATTATGCCAAATGAAACCTCAGAACTGTCCATGCTTCTATCAACTCATATTTAGAGCTGGGTTCTGGAGTCATAAAGCCTGGGTTTGTAGGTGAGACCCAATGCTCTTTGAGCTGCGTGGCCTCCAGTGAGAAACAACAGCTCCCTGAACCTCCCTTTCCTGCTCTATAAAATGGGGATAGAAATGCCTCAGAGATCACAGTAAGCATTAAATGAAAAGCTGTGTATGTAGTCCTTGGCACGGTGTCTTGTAAACCATTGACCTTCAATATATATTTGTGGTTAGCTTCAGTTTATTGGCATCTTATTTAGACCAGGGCTGAGCTCTGACTACTCAGAACAACAACAACAAAAAAAAGACAGTTTCAGATCTAAAGCCATCTTCTGGTCTCCACAGTTGTCTGCCTGCCTTTACACATTAACCCTTCCCCTACTCATACACACACACACACACAAAACTAAAACTAAAAAACAATTAACTTCAAGAGAGGCATATTCCAAACTGTTTACAGTAGAAAAGTATAAAGAAGTTAGAAGGATGTAGAGTTGTCTGTTTGCTCCCTGCCTCTGAAAGACGCATCTCAGTGAGGAGACAGCTAGGAGCTGGTCAGCACAGGCAGACAGTGTAAAAGCTTGAAGAATGTTCAGGAATTCTTACTGTTGAAATCAGAATTGTCCCTCATGGCAAACAGTTTTACTTGGTCTCCAGTGTGGAGCTGTTTTGAGAGTCTGTGGCGTTGTGGGCAGGAGGCAGAACAGGCCACTAGGAGAGGTCCATCTTTGAAGGCTGTAGCCCAGCCCTAAGGTCTGGCCTTCTCCTCTGCTTCTTGCCTCACCTCCATGTGAGGAGATTCTCAGCAGCCTTTCTTTTGCTTTTTTTTGTTTGTTTGTTTGTTTGCTTGTTTGCTTGCTTACTTGCTTGCTTTTTGAGACACTCTCTTATGTATTTTGGTCTAGCCTCAAACTCTCCATGTAACCAAGCTGGGTTTGAATTCTTGATCTTCTTGCTGCCTTTCCAGTTGTAAGTGCAGATGCTCCACTTTCACTGAAGATTTTAGTGCCGCTGTTTAATATTCACAAAATGAAGATAACTCTCTCAGACCTCAGACAGTTGGGTCTAAACTGAGCCCTGTAAAACTGCATTGCACACATTAAGTACTGTAGTATGAATGATTGTAATCAGTGCTTCCAGCCTGCACAGTCTTCCTCCCCATGGCCTCGCTTTCCTCACTCCCACCTTCACCGAGTCCTACTGCCTTTATTTTCACCTATGTCTCTACACAGGAAATCCATAGCCTACCATATCTGCAGTGGTGTGGTGTCCTCTCTGTGTGTAGCCAATGGTTTGGCCTCTCTGAACTTTAACTCAAATAAAACTTTCATCCAAGCCCATACTAATCTTCCTGAAATTCAGTCCCAGCCATGGCTCTCAGCAGACAATGGGAACTCAAAAGACAACAAGTAATTTCCTGTTACTGGAATCTGAGAAACTTTGGGGAAGAAGTGGTAAAGAACGTGGGTGAGGGCCATGGGATGGAGGAGGGGCTTACTAGGGAGAGGGGTGTTCTGTGGGGTTTTAAACCCAAGGAAACACCTTGACAATATCTAAGGATTTGCTTGTGTGTGTGTGTGTGTGTGCGCGCGCGCGTGCATGTGCACGCGCCATATGGCCTATATGGAGATGAGAGGACATGTGAGAGAGTTCGTTTCCATTATTTGAGTCCTGAGATTGAGCACTTGTTACGAGGCTTGGTGATAGATGTCCCATGTCCCATGTAGTCATTAACCCCCTCTGGAGCCAGGGACTCTCACTGACCTTCAACTCACCAAGGAGGCTGCTTCCGTTTCCTATGCAAGGATGGCCTCTAGATCTCTGAGCGGAAGCAGACATGACATGCTGCCCAGGAGATCTCACCCTGGAACCTGGGAGAGAGATGGCTGTGGAACCTCTCCCTGGTCTATTCATGCATCCTCTTGAGAGTGCTTAGTGAAAACCTTACTGTAGTAGCTTGAGCTATGGACCACAGAGATAGGCAACACCCAAGGGATGCCACCTCCCTCTTCTCAAAGACAGATCTGTTTTAGCTGTCTTCTGCGCCTATGCTGCAGCTTTACATACATACGTATACGTAATGTTTAATTTTTTAAGTATATTTTAATTAGCTTATAAAGTAGTTGGTTTCTGCATGACTTTTTAAAAATTTTGTTTATTCATTTATTTGCTTTACATCCCAATATCAACCCCCACTCCCTTCAGTACCCCTCACAAAGGTCCTCTCCCTCTCCTCCCCTTCCTTCTCCTGTAAATAGGCAATATCCGTGAGACTGATTAGCCCTCCTTCCGACCTCTTTGTTACCCTAGCCCTTCTCATTTCCTTCTCAGTTTAAGCTACACACGGATCTCCCGCCGAACTCTGACTTCACAGATGCTTCATTATCTCCACCTGTAAGGGCTCCGCCTCCCTATGGCTTCCCCCTTGCACCTTGGCCTCTGCTGACTCTCACTTCAACTTAAACCTGGAAAGCCTCACTCTGAGGTGTGACTCTGCGTATGAGAAAAAACACACAGTGGTTACCTTTCTGGGCCTGTGTTTCCCAAAGCCACTATCCCTATGAGAAGGGCTCCTGATCAATCTCACTGGACAGGGCAGAATAAGGGCTGGCAGTAGACAGGAGTGTCATTCCTGGTCCAAAGCCCTCTGCAGGGTGGCTCAGGATGAGGGGCATGGCCTTCCCGAGACCTGCTTGTGTTTTGTAAGTTGAAGTACTTGATTTATGTTATTTTTTTTTTTAAAGAAATTCTTTCAGTTGCTCACCTCACAAATGGTACCCGCATCTTTTTCTTAGTAGATGGCCCATTTTCCATACTTTCTCCCTTCTGTGTGATTTTTGTCTCCTCTGGAGTAATAAAGAAGAGGTCAGAGGTTAGGCAAGCAGCAAAATTGAATGCCAGAGGACAGCAGTCAATTATAATCACTTAGGCCTCCAGTTTCCTGAAACCTGATTAGAATTTGCTTTTGGCCATGCGGTGGGTGGGGACTCCAATCAGAGCCTTGATGCTGGTGCAGGCTCTATCAGAGAAGGCCACCAACAAGTACCCACTGGGCTCTGTCTTCAAGCCAGGCTTGATTTTTAAAGTAAACACGTCTTGCTCTGGCTTTCGGAGTGACCTCCTCAAAATCCCTTCCTGAGAAGAGTTTTATGAGCCCATAGTGAAGACACTATGCTCAGTCACGTGTCCTGGGGCAAAAGCCTTCACCTCTCTAGATGCCTCTTACTACTGACAAGGCTCTGCTTCCAAAAATAAGTTGGTTAAATACAGGAGTCTAGTCCACAGATGCTACTGGAGAAAGGTTAAGAGAGGTGGCCAGGCCTCCCCTAAAGAGCCTGGCTCCCTGGACTCATGGCTCAGAAATAGCCCAGCTGCAAGGCCTGTAGGCAGAGCAACTGGAGGCTCTGGGATGGAACACCTACCCTAGTGAGTGTGCTGTAGCCTGTCAGGAGACAACGTTAAGAGGACTGGTCAGTGTCCCCAGTCCTCCCCCCAGTCACCATGACACTGAGGGTGCTCCCCTCTTCGTCTTTTTAGGCATTGATCCTGCCTGGAAGTGTTTTCTAGAACTTTCCTCGCTCCATAATTACCTAGTAACGCTGAGCACTTATAAAACTGCTGTCATTTGTGTGAGAAGGGGAGGGAAGACAGAAAAGAGAAGAAGAAGAAAATAAGGATGGCAAGCACTGTTCAGCCTGGCAGAGTTCCAGAGTGGGTAGTTACATTCCGCAGGGTGTGTTCTCGACACACAGTCTGTGGAGTATTTTGGGATCTTTCGGTATGAAATGTGCTAGAAAACATGAAAAATATTATCACTATTATTTTTTTAACATCTATGAAAACAAGGCTTTCCTAAAGCCACAGGGGTACCCTCTCTCTGATTGCATTCTTGACAATTTGTTAGCTGTCAGCAGTTTGTTCTCAGATTATAAATTTGATGGCATCCCCGCCCTTTGAATGGTTGCACACTGGAAATCCAAGATGTGGAAGCCAGAACGACCTCACATTCTACAGATACAGGCTGAGCCCAGGGAGGCTGGGGAAGGGAGGGAGAACCTGCATATTCCTCTTACAGGTAACAGGAAGTAGAGGAAAGACAGGTCAGCCAGATCCCACCAAGGCCCACACTGCCCAGAGGATCACAGTGGACCAGGGCAGAGCCTCAGCTGACCAGTTCACAGATGAAGATACAAAGCCAGAAAATAAATGGACTTGCCTCCCAAAAATAATATAAAATAGGGATGTGAAAATCTTCCTTACAGGTACTCTGTGGACAGTGGGTCAGATTGAGCCCAGAGATACGTATTTAACACACATTTTACCTCACTGTTTTTCCTGGCCCTAAAAAGGTATATCTAATAATTTAGAAAAACCTCAAAATCCATATTTCTTTATACATACATATTTATGAGTATGTATGGGGATACATATGTCTGTGTGTGCACCTGTGAAGGCTAGAGGTCAGTGGTGCCTTCTCCAAAGGAACCCTCTCTACCTTATTTTCTGAGGCAGGATCTCTCACTGAACCAGGAGCCCCTGTATTATCTTGCCTGGATGGTCAATAAGTCCCTGTAATGCTACCGTCTCTCTGCCTTCCAGCTCTGAGATTACAGGCACACAAGCCACTGGGCTCGGGTTTTATGTGAATGCTGAGAGTCTTAATCAGGTCTACATGCTTGTAGGGCAAGCACTTCACTCATGTAGTCATATCCCCCAGCCATCCATCTGGATTTCTTCTGTATTTCTACTGTCTCGAGTGTGTGTGTGTGTGTGTGTGTGTTTATGTATGTGTGTGTATGTGTGTATGCTTGTATATGTGTATGTGTATGTGTATGTGTGTGTATATGTGTGTATGTGTACGTATGTGTGTATGATTGTGTGTATGTGTATGTATGTGCTTGTATATGTGTATGTGTGTGTATGTGTATGTGTGTGTGTATGATTGTGTGTATGTGTTGTATGTGTGTGTATGTGTGTGTATGTATGTGCTTATATATGTGTATGTGTGTGCATGTGTGTATGTGTGTGTATGTGTGTATGTGTGTATGATTGTGTGTATGTGTGTGTATGTGCTTATATATGTGTATGTGTATATGTGTATGTGTGAGTGTATGATTGTGTATGTGTGTGTATGTGTGTATGTGTGTGTATGTGTGTATGTATGATTGTGTGTGTGTGTCTGTGTGAAGATCTGCCACAATAAGTCTGCATTTCCTTATGATAATAATGAGCCTTGGGTCCCTGCACCCACTTCCAGCAGGATGTGGTTGCTGCTTGCACCCCTAACCCCCACTGCCTCAAGTTCTTCCTAGTTTCTTTCTTGAATTTTCCTTTGAGTCCCAAGAAGGAAATTGAACTTGAGTTCTCTGCCCAACACCATTTCTTTGTTTTGCAATGAAAAAACCAAAGCCAAATAAAGGAATTCTAAAGCTATTTTGGTTTCAGAGCAACAAAAGTGAAGGCTTGCCAAAGATGTCCCAGGATAGGTTATAATCCAGTTGAAGAGTAGGTGCCATGCTCTGCCTGTGACACACTGTGGCTGCAGCTTGGACTACTTTCACACTGGCTTATCAGCGTCCTGGAGGCCTTCCATCTGGACTTCAAGGAGCACCCATTCCCAAATAGACTACTTTACAATCTGAAAACTCTTAGCTAACCTTCTTTCTAGGTAATGTAGAGGACTAGGAAGCTGCAACAGGGGCCCTGATAGCCATGGCCCTTTAAGGAGGGTCCTTGGGCCCTTGTGGACTCTCACTTATGTCCCATTCCCAATCTTGATTGGCAGTCTACCCCTCTATAATCTCTACTATCGTTTTACACTGAACAGAGTTATCATGCTTTCTAAAGAAGTATTTAGAGCCTTTGAGATGACTCAGCAGGCTAAGGTACTTACCATCAAGCTGGAAGCAGAAGACCCACATGGTGGGAGGAGAGAATCAGTGCCCAGATGTTCTCTGACCTGTGCTTGCCTGCTGTGGCCCATGGCATCACATGCACATACCAGCATACATGTATATACACAGTGAATAACTAAACGTAGTAATAGAAAAATATTGAAATGGATGGAGAGATCACTCAGAGGCTTAGAGCACATGCAGACAATCTGAGTTTAGTTTCCAGCGCTCACATGGTGACCCGCAACTACTTGTGACTCCAGTTCTAAGGTATCTGATGCTCTGTCCTATATTCCTTTGGCACACAGGCATACACATGGAGTACATGTACACATATAGTTACCACAGGCATCAACATGGTACCCACACATACACATAACATTATATATGTATACACATGCATATTCATTTTTAAGAAAGATCTTTGGCCTTGGTTCTGTGTATGCCATGAGCCAGGTCACATTGTTGTTGTTGTAGAGGCTGCTTTATGTATTATACAAAGTTTGGCAGGATCCCTGGCTTCTATCAGTCCATGCCAAATAGCACTTCCCCAGTTGTCAGGCCCCAAAATATCTTCAGATACTGCCAAATACCACTCAGGGAGAACGTTGCTGCCAGTTCGGGCCCACGATTTCAAGCTGGCCATCTAACCACCCTAAGTCCTACCAGCTTGCTCATAGTGTGCCTTGTATCAGTAGGGCTTGGCCAACCATTAATTGCAGATGTCTGTGAAGCCATCTTTCAAGATTCATGTTGCCACTGTAAATAGGAGTAAGGGCTGAGACTGTGGACAGAGGATGGCACAGGAGAGGGTGGTTTAGGGAAACGAATTCATGTGATATGACATCCTATTTTTGAGGCTAAGTATATAAGGAAAAGACCTCCTGTGGGTGCTCAGTCTCTTCTTATACCTACATACATTACACATACACATTCACATACACACATACACTTATACATGTATATACATACATACATACATACATACATACATACATACATACATATGTCCACAGGCACATGCACACACACACACATTCACACACACGTTCACACATATACATTCACACACACACAGGCACATGCACACACATATACATACATACACACACACACACACACACACACACACACACACACACACCTGGTACTGTCATTATCATCCCAAAATGTCCCCCATAACTCTGATACAGGAATACTGGAGTGTTGCTGAGAACTATGAAGCTTTCCTCAGGGAGCCAGGGTTCTGCAAACTTGACAGCCACCAAAGTTGACTGATCCAGTAAGGACTTCTGAAAGTCCTTGCCTCGTGAATTTGAAGGATGAAATTCATGGACCAAGGTAAATTTTAGAGTTTAAAGATAGATTCTTAGGTGGGAGCTTAAGAGGGAAGGAGAGGAGAGAGAGAGAAACCATGGGGAGAAGTTACTCTATGGTAAAGGGCTCCTGGGAAATACAGCACCACTGACCTGCTATCTAGGGACTTTTTAAAAGGACTTACCTCAGAGAACTTGGGTGAAGAATGGGGAAGGCAGTGAGCTGGTCAGCCCAGTGAACCGGAGCAGGTGTCCAGGTGCCCCTTACAGTTTCAGCTCTGGAGTCCCTTTAGGCAGAAGTGTTCCTTTGTGACATAACAAAAACATAGGAATCAGAATGCTTCTCTGGTATCCCTGGCTTTCAGCAAGGACATCTTAAAACTGCTGGTTTTGGGACCTGCCCTGCATGACCAGTTTCTGTCTCCTTTTCTCATCATCTCTGTGCTATTCCCATAACCCAGGGAGCAGGTCCCTAGCCTCACCTCTGCTGGCTTCTTATCCCTGTCCTCTACCAGTTCTGTTCAGGCTCACAGAGGACCTGTCTCCTCTCCTGCCTCCTGCATGTTGCCCAATCTCTCTTCTTTAGCATGCTTAGTATCTGCCCACAAGTTTCCTTCCCTAAGTCTTTGAAGTCATGCTGGGGCCCTTTAGACAGATACAGTGGCTACTTCCTTGTTCCCTTCCCACTGTGGTGTTTGCATCAGACCCTTGTCCTGGCCTGTGTTGATGACAGTGAAATGAAGACATCTATCATCCACCACACTCGCCTACTTTGAAGCAGAGGTTCTGCCTAGGGCCTTTCTGTGTTCCCCAGCACCAAAGCCTGTGAAGATACAGAGAGGGATTCCTCTACCATTTAATTTGAAGAGAAATGTGATGATCAATTGAAGCTCTATGTGATTTGCCCTCTATGTCCAAGCTTAAGATATGTCAGCTCCATGTGTCTCTAACCATTGAACAGATATGTATTTAGTAAGCCATGGGCCGAGGGCAGACCATAGACCTGTGTGTGTCCTGGAAGCTCTGTCTTATTACATGATCTATGAAGATCATAGAAAATGCATCTTTTAGACTCCTTTAATCACACCCCCAAGCCAAACAATTATTTCTAACTCCAAGCGGGTGATGTGATTTTACTAATTAATCCTTGTAAGGGCTTTGAGATCTTCTAAAAGGTGACAATGTATGAAGCCTTTAGTGACAGCCTAATTATTATTATTACAAGGCACAAAGCTCAGAGAGCTTGAAAGATCCCCAGGTACCATTCAAAATAGTAAGAGACAAAAAAAAAATTAAAAACCCATGGAAGAATTTTAACATGGAATCATTCAATCACAGGCTCTCAATATTGGCCAGGACTTTAGAAGTGATGTTTCTAGAGCCTGACCTCGCAAGTTTCCCTCACTAATGCTCACACAGAATGCCCCTGCCCAGTGCTCACTGCCCCAGGGTCAAAGAATGATGACCTTTAAGCCAGATACCTGTTTCCTCTGTTCACATTCGAACTCTTTTCCATACTGGAAGGGAAGATGTGAGCAAAGCACTGGACAATAGGTTCTTTATAACAAGATGGGAATGAAATCACTTTCCACACATCTTGTCACACAAGCATAACCCAAGCAATGTTTAGTGAGCTCTTCGCTGCAAGATAAGTGGTGGCTAACCACTGGTGTTCGAGACACTTGGATTATTCATTGAGTCTATAAAAAGACACAAGAAAGCGCAAGGGCCCTGGCCACCATATTGCTCCTGCTTCATGGTTTGTGTTGAACATGTTACAAGTCCCAATGTGTGATGGTGCTGTGCTGGTGAAAGAGTGTGGAGTCTCTTGATAAAATGCTTTGTTCCAATAGCAAAAAAATATCCAGTCCAAATCTTTTAAGTTCTTTCTACTGAGGAACAAGTGGAGGTTGCTTTTCCTACAAGTCTCTGGGCTAGGTAAGCATCTTATCCAGGACAGGTGGGTCTATCCATAACTAAAGCCTTTAAATTCACAAGTCCAGAGAGATAGCTTAGCCCAGTAAAGACACCTGCAGCTAAGCCTAATGACCTGGGTTTTCAATCCCTGGTCCCATGTGGTAGAAGAAGAGAAGCGAATCCCACAAGTTGTCCTCTGACCTCCTCAGATGTCATGACATTCACACACACACACACACACATGCACACTTAAAAATATAGCAACAATATTTAAAAGTTCAAGGCCTCACTGGGTGTCTTCATGAGTGAATCCCAGGAGCCATGGTCACTTTTGAGAGAGAGGGCACATGGATGACTCCAGGAAGATGTTGCATAGACTGTAAACAGCCCCAGCTGTCATTGATGGCTGTCCCATAGCTCACGCTATCATCCTGTGCACACATCTCTCTTGAGTATCTCCAAGCCAGCTGCAGTCTAGCAGGGTCCACAGAGGCCCAGCTTCTCCTGGACACAAACAATCTGAGATGTAAGTGAAAGCAGCCTGCATCCTCTGACTAGAATCATCACAAAATGACTCATGTAATTGCCCTGTGTGCGTACCCTGAATCTTCTTGTTCACCCACCCACACAACTCTGCTGTTATAGATTCCTGCACCCTGCAAGAAAAAAAGGGGGGGCAAGTTCAAATACCTATGCTTTCAAAAAAAAGGCCACCCGTGCCTCTCCTAAAGGTGGAAGGGTCTGTTAGCATCCAGTTCCAAGCACAGGCCAGTCATCCAGAAGCTACTGTTGCATGCCTTTCTCACAGTCTTCCCTTTAAATTTCTGGAGAGGGATTTCTAGGGTCTCCCCCTTGGGAATTAGTTGTAGGAATAATTGGGCCAGTGGAGTGTAGAAGATATATCCAGCGCAACCCGGGCACTACTAGAGAAAGTGACCTAGATCAAGCAGCTGGTGAATCCAGGGCTATTGTGGGGACCCCCTGCCACCTACTGACTTGCAACTGAACCCGCATTCCCAAAAGCATCTTATCCCCTGGCAGGGGGAGGGGCTGAGAGAGAATCAGAGGAAGGTGGGGGAGGCGAAGGGGACAGTGGGCTGCCCCCTTTGGGGAAAGCACCCTCCACCCTCCCTCCTTCATCCCCTCCATCCTCTGCACCCACAGGAAAAAAAAGTAAGGTGAGGATGGAGAGGTAGGGGTGATGGGTTGGGGAGGCCAATGCAGGAACTCCGAGCTGGCTCCTGGGTATCAGCAAGAGAGCTGGCAGCCTGTGAGAGTGGGAGGGAGGGAGGGAGGGAGGGAGGGAGGGAGGGAGGGAGGGAGAGAGAGAGAGAGAGAGAGAGAGAGAGAGAGAGAGAGAGAGAGAGAGAGAGAACAGGAGGGTGAGAGAGAGGAGAGAGAGGCTGGCTGCTAGAGAAGAGGAGGAGAGCAGAGGGAGAGGGGGAGCTAGCTAGCGCTCCAAGCATGAGGACGGGCTGCTCCCGGCTCAGTTAATCTGGCTGTCAGTCGGTGTTAAGGCTGCAGTTTAACTGCTCGGCTCCCCTTCCAAGAGAAACAAGAGAAACCTCACAGAAGGAAGAGAGGAAGGAAAGAAGCAAGCAAGGAACTGCAGGAAGAAAAGAGCCGGCAGAACATCAAGAAGAATCAAAGGGAGGGGAGGGAAGACCAAATCTATGGTTGGACCAGGGCT
Organism: Grammomys surdaster; assembly: GCF_004785775.1. Lineage (NCBI taxonomy): Eukaryota > Metazoa > Chordata > Mammalia > Rodentia > Muridae > Grammomys > Grammomys surdaster. The sequence continues at coordinate 1,165,301 of NW_021605216.1, read as the reverse complement.
TCTTTTTCGCCAATGTAAAAAGGAATATGCCGTACATCTTTGCCTTTTTCTGCACCGGTTTTCTAGGTGCGGTTGTGGGTGCCAATTTCCCCAACAATATCCAGATAGGTGAGTGAGAGGGGCAGCTGGGGAGGGACTTCGGGGATCTGGCCAGGATTTTCTTTCTTTCTTTTTTTCTTTTTGTTTTTTGAAAGGGAGATTTCTCAACCCATTCTCAGTCGGAGCTGTTGTGCTTAGCAATCGAAAAACCAGGATGGGAGGAAGACTTGGGTCGCCAGTCTGGGGAAAGGGGTCTCTCCTCATCCGATGCCATGAGGGGCACAGGGGAAGTGTTCTCTCTCTCGTGTGTGTGCGCACACACACACAGGTGCACATACACCGCGCACTCAAAGCATCAAGCATGAGCGCCTGAAATGGAGGAGCCTCTGTTCCAGAGAGGGAAAAATACAATCAGACTGCTCTTGAGACAGGGTTCAGAGTGTTTAAGGAGTTAACTCTGACTAGGTGGATGCTCCCGGTTGATTTATATAAATATGTAAGGTAGGCGTATGTGTGTTGTGATTATATATTAAATGTGCATATGTAGCTTGAGTGATGGGGACAGCAGTGATGTCTGGCTGGGGGAGGGGAAAGAGACCCCCTCTTCGAGAAGGAGTGGTGGTTGCTAGGTTGGTTGTCTTTGCTGAGAAGTTCCAGGCCTTACTCGGTAGCCAGAGCTCTATGGACCCCCTAGCTATCTTCCTTCCCTTCAGCCATGCTGGGCTGTGTTCTCCTTATCCTGGAACTTCCTAGACTGCCTTTTCTCCCACCCTTTCCCCTTCCTCTTGAGTGCTCTGTCCAGACACTGACAGTAGTGCTCCTGCAAGAGCGTGCACACACACACACACACACACACACACACACACACACACTCCTTGCTAGGCTCCTTCCTCACCCCTGACCCCCAGCAGCTATCCTCATTCCTGGGCTCCATCCTCTCAACCCGCAGGTGGGATTCAACATGCGGCATGTCTCTCCGTCCCTCACTTCCCTTCATTCGGCGGCTGTACTTGTATTTATGAAGGAGCAGACAGGTATTGCTGTTCCTGTAACCATGGGGAAAAGCTAGACAAATGAAGCAACCTCAGCTTGGGAACAGGGCTTGGGGTCAGGGTGACCAGCGGCTCAGCTCTTGTTTGTAACCCAGCATCAACTAGGCTGTTGTGTTTTGAGGCATCTTGGCAGGCTGGCTTTCTGTGTCCTCCCCACACCAGGGGTTGGCTTACTAGGGAGAGTTCCATCTCGGTTTGGGTTTGTTTATGAGAATGTTTGTGTTTTCAGGGGGGAGGGGGAACTGGGGATGGGATATATAGCACATGAATGTGTTTCTAATAGCCTCTTGGGGCCTCTCCAGCTTCCTGGCTCCTGGTACTGTTGGGGTAGCTGTGGAGTAACTTGCTTTGTTTCCTGACACCTGTTAAGCTGTATTCTGAAGTGTGTACATGTGCGTGAGCTCCTGCCTTACAGGCAAACTTCCTGCCTGCGGGAGACACTTCCCTTGTGGCCCAGCCTGTAGCTGCTCCCTCCCACCTTCCACCTGCTCACTTCCATTCACTCCAGAGAGAACCAGGACCAGTGTGGGGTGTGGTCACCTGGAAGGAGAGAGTGGAGCATCCCAAGCAAGAGTAATTGTTTTAGCTTTTTGTTTGCTTGTTTGTTTTTGCTTTTTAAAATAGGGGTGTTGTTAAGTGTGTGTGTGTGTGTGTGTGTGTGTGTAAGTCACATGTGCTGGCCTATGGCACCGTTCCTCTCTCTCTCATTACTTATCCTCTATATTTTGCTGCTGGTTGTAATCTTTCATCAAGGGAACTAGGTTTCTGCAGGTATGTGTGTACATCATTCATTGTGATGTTTCTGGGGGCATACCCACACTGGCCCACGCATCCCTGCAGGAATTTCATGTTCAGTCCTTGTCACTGTTGTTCTTTTTAAACATAAGGGAGACACATCAACCCATTGGGCAAATGCTGAAATAATCACCTCCATGAAGTAGTCATCAATTCTACTTACATGATCTCTAACACCAAACATATATCTACGGCACAGGAAGTTACCGGTAGATTACTGGAACTGCGAATTCCTGGCCAATCAGAGATAAACTTCTGTGCACACATTTATTGTAGTCTGGCCCCTAGAAACAGCTGCTTTCAATTTATAGGAATGCATTTCAATTCATTTGCACATCCATCCTATTGTAAAGAAAAGCCCTGTGTCCTTGTGTCTTGGAACAAAAGCCTTGGTGGTTACTATCCCTGTGCTGGTTAATAAAAGATGCTGGCACATCTTGGCACTCTTAAGACCCCCACATCTGCAAGGCACAATGACAACCCCTTATGTAATCAGACGGTCCTAGGTATATGGAAACATGAGCAATGAAAGGCAAAAACTAGAGTGCTCAGAGAAAATAAATAACAAGCCTGGATGGCAATGGGCAAGTTACACAGCATCACAGCACGCAGGTCTGAGTCGCAAAGCAAACAAACAGTTGAGGTAGAAAAGCCTGAAGGGTCCCAGGCCTCATTTCTAATGCTTTGCAATACTTTCTTGTAACTAGAGGTTCTGTGAATGAGAAATGGGTCTGGATAAGAAAAGATATATGCAGGGAGAATGTTCGTGTGTGTGTGTGTGTGTGTATGTGTGTGTGTGTGTGTGTGTGTAAAAATAGAGGCTCATGGACATCTTGTAGAAAAAAGTAAGGAAGATTAAAACTCTACAGTCTTCTGTGTTTTCTGCTCTTTGCTGAGCCAAGGGGCACACAGTCAAATGTTGGGGGCAAAATGATGGGTGTTAGAGTCCCTGGCATAAAAGCTTATCCATGGAGTGTAAGCCTTGGCATCCAGTTGAGTCTGTTTGGATTACTTACCAGTGAGAGCAAGGACCTTAGGTCTGGCTTTGCACAGGAAAGGACTGAGCTCTCTGGGATGGACTGATGAACCAGTGAGATCTGTCCCTATCTCAGACTCACTACACTGTCTTTTCTTTCCTCTCAGGGGGATTATTTCCAAACCAACAATCGCAGGAACATGCGGCTTTTAGGTTTGCTTTGTCACAACTCACGGAGCCCCCCAAGCTGCTTCCCCAGATCGATATTGTGAACATCAGCGACAGCTTTGAGATGACTTACCGATGTAAGTAACGGCTGCTATTTCTGACATGTCTTTCTGCACTAGACCCGTGATGGGAGGGCCCGTGGGTAGGTGTTGTTGTTGCAAAAATGACTCCAATCGTCATTTGTCGTCGTGAGAGAAGGCCCTTCAAGGGAAATTTCCAGAGCCTTTTAAGTGATTTCCAAAGTCTATATTTCAGATCCTGCTGTGCTTCGTGGAATGGGTGTGTTTCTTCACCATCAGCGAGTTTTAAATGCCAGCCTGGTGGGGTCTTAGGTTGACTGCATCTGGCCTACTTCACTGAGGCCTCTAGATTGAGAAAGTTTATAGGCAACTGCAGAGAGGGAGAAGGACTGGTCCTGAGTTGAGGACAATGTGTTCAACCTTCCTCAACCATTTCCTGCCCACCAGTAGGAGAAGTGTTCCTATATCTTGATAAGCACCGGTACATGTGAAGTGTGTCCTCTATCGGCAGAGTAAATAATAATTATTGAAATGGGGTGGCTAGGTGGTTTCCAAAGAGGTGTGAAGTGACTATCTGCTTAAGACAGGCTGTAGGTTAAAGAGAGAAGGAGCTGAGAAGGCTACACAATTTTAGTGATGCTCTTGGAGCATCACTTAAAACAGAACGCCAAGGGGAACCTGCAGCAGAACGTCTGGAGCAGCAGCATTATATATGTGGTGAGCTAATCCCCTTAATAACAGGAACTAAACATGTAGATCTGGGTGGTGGGTTCTATAGCTGTCTCTTTGTGTCAGAGGAAAGGCTAAAAATTAATCAATAGAGACAGTTGTCCCTCTGGGTATTAAGCTCTGGTGGAATTGTATGGCAAGAAAGTGTAAGCATCCAGAATGAGGGAGAATAGCTACAGACCCCAAGCTACCACCATTGGCTTCATGACCTCTGCTGAGCTACGGATGGTTGAAGGCATGGATGTGTCTTTCATCTTTCTTCCATAGTCCCTTATGGGAGGCTCTCAGTGATTGCTGCTGGTGAGACTTTGAAGTGTCCAAATAAGAATTCAGAATTTCTTCTGCCTCTGAGATCATACATGGGATGATGCTGATATGAATTTCAGGAATTACAATTTGCCTGAGGGTTTTGGTTAAATGCATCATGGCCATGGGTGGTGGTGTTTGCTGTCATTCATTAATTGTTGGCTACAGACTATTTGGAACTAGCTGCTTTGGGGGATTATCTATTTTAATCCTTAGAAGAGCTTTGTAGAAAGCTGTTGTCATCCTCTTTGAGACAGATGCATGAGGTTGGGCAGCTATGTAACCTTCACAAGGTCAGTAGAGAAGTTGAGAGTGGTCTTGTAACCACCTTCAACCCTCAAAGCCACATTTCTGCTGACTATAATAAACAGATAGATCCACCTATCCTTAGGACACCTTGTCCACAGTGCCTGAAGTAACAGAGGGTGTTCTGATGAGGCAGCGGCCTGATACAGCATTGAAAGTGATAAACTCCAATTTCCTGCCGCAGCTGTGACCTTGCATGGCAGGGAGTGGTCCAATGGATGAAAAAGTAACTACTCTGCATTCTGGTAAAGCCAGATCTTGTCTTGTGTATTACTTGCAATAGTAGTTGATTGACCGAATACCTGATAAGAAGAGCATGATGTAGGAAGGGTTTATGTTGGCTCACAGTGTGAGGACACAGTCCATCCTGATGGGGAAGACTGGCAGGAGCCTAAGGCTGTTTGCTCACACTTGAGCAGATCAGGAAGCAGAGAAGAGGGGATGATAGGGTTCTACTGGCTTTCTCTTTTTCTCTTTTCGGGTTACTACCCCAGTGCTCCCTGCACTCATAGTGGGTCTTGCCCACTCAGTGAATGCCCCCTGACATTCCCACAGGTATGCACCACTAATGCCCTAAGTAGTATTTAAACCAGTCAAAATCAACAGTCACACTTACTACATGGAAGAAAAAGGGCTAACATTGAATCTCTGGGTTGTAGGTCTGTGAAAACATCACAGCAAGAAACTGAGAACAATGCAGGACAAGTCTTTAGCTATTGTATGACCTCTGTTCCTTTTCCTGTGGCTTGGAGTAGATCTATGAGGGGAAGGATTGAGTGAGACATCAGTGTATCTAGATCACCCAAACCTCTTATATGCATAAGCAAGTATGACAATGCCTTTTGGGTGTGAAGAGATGGTTCAGCAGGTAAAAGCATGAATGACTGTAGTAGAAGACCCAAATTCAATTCCTGAAACAAATGTCTAGTGGCTCACAACAACTATAATGCCAGCTGTAAGGGATCTGACACCTTCTTCTAGCCTCCTCTGGTACTTGAACATACATGTGCATATATATGTATATATACATATATGTATATATATGTATATATATGCATACATATATATGCATTTATATATATGCTTTGGTCAAACTTTCAAAGGGGCTCATTGCCCAACAAGGGTAAGAAAATCAATGAGAATAAATAGCTGGTACATGTACTCTCAACTCACAGGGCTGAGAACTGTCTGTATCAGAACCTGGTGGAAAGATATGCTAACTGCTTCCCTCCTGTCAAAATGCTGAGTGCCAAGACAAGATAATAAGGACACAATGAGGAAGAAATGTCCAAAGGCAAGAGGTTGTATTTCTGGTCTGTTATCTTCACAACCTAAGACCTGATCTTGTAGACAGCTGCTGCCTGTTTATCAGGGAGGCAGAAGCAAGGCACAGGCAAGGTTGCCCATTATGGGCAGCGGATCTGAGGTTTTGAATGTGATGCCTGCTGTATACTAGCACACAGGTTGTTACTTATTTCTGCCTTGTGAATCTGGCTGTTCTTTCAATGTTTCTTCAAGCTGTGAGGCAAGGTGGGCATTGGAAACAGGGAGGATAATACTGTTGACTCTCAATTGGATTGTACACACCCCAAAGGGAACATGAGGAAGCTCCCCAAGATTCAATAAAGTCATTTATTATTCGACCTTTAGTTTCTGCCCTCTAGTCCCAAGATCAGAGGGAATGGGGGAGACTTGGGGGAACAGCAGCACTGTGAGTCCTCTCTGCTACCTTCACAGGAAGCTGTGGAACCCTTTGTGACTATGTCTGTGTGTCCCATCAGTGTGGGAATCTGTACATCTCTCCAGTTTGAACTGAGTAAAACTATCAAAGAGAGAAAGTTGTTCTGGACAGAATGGGTTAACCCATCAGACATGGAAAACAAAGTTCAATATGTCATTCAGATGTAGCTTTGTATGTTTTTCTGAAATATGAAGCAGCAGTTACCTCAAATTAATGCTCACCTCAGTTTTTGACTTCCAAAAATGGGCAAGTGTTTATCATTTCAATATGATCATTCAATTTGGGTTTTGATGTATTTTGCTATTCATTATCCCTCCACCAGAGGGTAGAGAAAGGAAAGGAGAGGACATGTTTTAACTGTTTCTGCTACAAGTTTCAGCAACAGGCAATCTAAGAGGAGGGTGATAAATACAGGGCAAGGGATAGAGGGGAGAGAGACAGAAGCATCCTGACTACTGCTGGCTAAAGTGAGAGTCTAGTATCTTTGCATGGACATTCCTCACCTGCCGTGACTTAGGAGGTGTTGATAATTGATCAATCCAGATGTCTCAGAGTCTCTTTTCAAGTCTACTAAGACAGAGTAGGGGTGGCTAACGATAAGGCAGGTGTTTACTGGCTGGCTATCCACCTGCCTTCATGCTTTTATAGAGTAAGAGTAGATTAAGGTAATAAGTGCCATGCTAAGGTGAGGCTCCAGTTATGTAGCAACCAGAGGGCCACTGTACAAGTTCATCTCACCTCTTCATTCATTCCTCCATTCATTATTCCATTCACTTTTTTATCACACATATGTGCATACACGTGCACAAGCATGCATGTATGCACATGTACACACACACACACAATTCCTGATTCATGTAGGAATGCAGCCTTGTGCCAGATGCTGGGACTGTAAGTACCCAAAACTGAAACACAAAAGCAAAGACCCAGCTTTGTGCAGCATGTGGTTTAAGCAAGAGGTTCCTGGACTTCAGCACACATAGCATACACCCAGAGGCTAGTTTAAAGCAAGGCTCGGCAGTGGCTTCTCTTCTCCCAGAATCAGAATATTCAGGAGCAGACCCAGAAGACTCTATACTGCTTAGTATGAGCATCACAGCTTAAGCAATGCTTTTATCTAAAAAGTCTTCCATTTCTTCAGTAAGCATTTCTGAGCCCTTAACCAAACCCAAGCATAACGTTAAGTACCAGAAACGCAGACAAAGCTAAGACACGTTCTCTGCCCTGGAGGACTTTATCCCTAGTGAGGCACACTGTCCTGTAAGAGAAAATTAAAATGTAATGTTGTACGTGCCTTTGCAGAGATTTCTAAGGAATGTTAGAGGCACAGGGAGGCCCAGGGTTGGCCTCTCTCAGAGAGTGTGGTATAGAAGGAGGGAGGGCAGCAAGAGCAGAGGGTGGAATTTTCTGGGCAGAGAAAATAGCAGGTGTAGAGGGGACATATTACTGAACTTCCCCTCTTGGACCTCTAGTAGCTTCCAGGTGGGCTTTTCAACTTGACATAGATCACATGCTGTGAAAGAGGTCACCAAGTGACCACCCAAGGGCAATTTCCAGAACAGAATCTGCCATGGGAGAGGATAAAATTTCATATTAAAAATTGTATTTCCCATCCTTTTAAAAATGTAAAAGACAGAGCTAGAGGTCTGCACAAGATTGGATCCTTCAACCTCCTGTCATGGACGAGGGACCTTGGCCCTCCCTGAAGATTTATGGCCAGCTACTGGCTGGTGGGGAAGGACAAGGTGTTTGCTTCAGGGGCATAGCCACTGGCAAGGTGCCCAGGATCCTGTATACAGCCCCTACCAAACTCTTTGAAGAAGCATCAAAACTAAAAACAAAAACAAAAGAGCAGACAAGGGGCCTCACTGGGAAGTGGACGGGGATCAGCGTGAGTGAAGAAGATATGAGAGGGGGTAAAGGGTGACCATGATCAATACACTACCTACATGTGTGAGAATGTCAGGTGAGACCATGATGATACGTAATGAATATGCCTAATAAAAATAAAAAATATTATGGAGAGATAAAGCAATGTTAAACCCCAAGTCTATGTAGCCTTGATGTCTAGGGAAAAAAATGGGCAGTCATCACCCCAATGTGTCCCTTCTCGACCAGTCCAATTCTCTTTCACTCCTCATTACCTCCAGGAAGCATCGCCTTTGCAAGCTGCATGGACTCCTTAAGCAGCACTGCCTGAGTGTGGCACCTATCCACTGCTAGAATGTGATTTGCTCTCTGGACAATGCACACAGTGGTACCAAATCCACATGAAAAGACCCCTAAATATCAAGGAGTGTAGTTGCCAATAGGCAGGGCTCACCCACACAGCTACAAATGACAGTAGCCTATTATAGCCAGGTGAAGGGCAACATCTCTGCCATGGTGGGACTCCTACTGTAGGCCCAATTGGGATTCTCAAGAGTGTTCTAACAAGGTTTTGGTTATTGGCAATAGGCAAAGGCCTCTTAGATGTGGTATAAGCTTTACAGGTCACTTCAGAACTTCGAATTCACAGTCCACAGATTTATGTTGTTCACCCTTCAGAATGCTTTTCAAAAGGTAGACAAAAATCCCGCCGTTTTACCTTCTTTGGAAAAAAAAAATGAAGACACTAAGCAATGCTGGAAACACTTTCCCACCCAGCATCTACTGTCTAGAACTGAGAATTACTTTTCTTTAAAAAAAAATAAAACATAAGCTTTCAGGTTTAGCTAAGCTCTCTCTATGCCTTGTCATTCATGTGGCTGCTGTAATCAGATGATTTTGCTTGACCTCATCTGTGCACAGGCCATTGCTCACATTATCCTCTTTAATGTCCAGCATCGTGCTATTTTATTCTAATGTCTATCATTCACCCTGCAAGAAATAGTAAAGGACACAAATGATATGTAACACTGGCCCGTTGTTCCACAAAAGAAATCAGCCTTACTACAGAAATGAAGAGAACGTGGCAAGCGATGGAGTGAGCAGAAGCTACTTCCGAAGCTTGCTCTGTCGCTGATGCATCCTAGATGTTGTCATAGGTACAGTGATCCCATTTTATATATGCTGCCACTGAAAGTAACAGAGATTGTTTACAAATTATGCCAAAAGAGTCTAAATTAGTCTCTGAGGACTCCACGTGCTGCTGTGGGATCTGATTTGGGAGATACTGTGGCTGTGGACAGAAAGACTTCAGAAGAAGGAAGGCACACATGGGCATGTGGAAATGTTAGTCATGAGGAGGTAGGGAGATGTTTAGAGAGGATAAATTCCTAGTATCAGTATCCTCCCTCCAGCCTAACCATACTATGTGTGCCCGTTTCTGAGCTGCAGAGAGGAATGTTTGTATTCTGTACTTTGTGATGTGACTTTTCATGGAGCAACATGAAGTACCCCAATGATAGACCAGTGCAATGATCCTACCCAAGTCTAGCTTACAGAAGCACTGAGTGTAATGGTGTTACTTAAAGGGTGATGGGTGACTCAAGGCAGCTGCATCACCAAAAGGCCCATCCCACCAAGGAAACTGCCTCCCAAGAGCTCCAGCTAGGATTTGTAAGGAGATTGACCTGACCGATAATAGAGTCTCCTTTTCCCCGCAACTGCTTGCTGCTTTGATGGCCTTGGAAAGCAGCCTGCAGAATTGTATTGGGATCAGGAGTTTCCTGAGCCTTTGCAGCCTCCTTTTATTTCCTGTCTTATGCACATCTCTTCTCCATCCAGAAGGGACTGTCTCAATTCAGTGGAAATGGGTACACTGCTCACCCCACACACCCACACCCATCCCCCTGGCTGATGGCAGATGCCTTCAGTTCTCTGGTTGATATGACAACCTGCTTGGGCTCCTGCATCTTCATCCGTGTTCTCACCATAAGAAGCACAGGTGTTGACACTGGTGTGTGACTGACTCTCAGTTCTCTTTCTGAACAAAGGCTTATTGATAAACACCCGCCCCTGTGGGTAACGACCTCTGTTGGGATGAGAGAGATGGCTGCTGTCTTCTTGGAGCCTCAGGGTAAAGTAGTTACAAGAGCTGTTTTGGGAAACTGGTAACATTCATAGATGTATTCAGTCACTCGAAGCATCCGTCACTGCCTCCCCTGCAGTGGGGCTCCCATCATGCCCCTTCCACACCATGCAGACAGATGCTGCTATTCACACTCTTTCCAACATGATCTCAGACTCCCTCTCACTTCAGCATTCTAAGCAGCTACGGTGAATTGGTCAGAGTCGACTCAAGAGATGAAATCCATTCGCCATTACAGGCCACTGCAATAGGAACTGAGGAAAAGAAAATGTACCAAGCATTGATTCTCCCCTCAAGGTGCTCAGGGTCTTGAAAAATAAATAGGCTTGCACAAAGAGATGATGGAGTCTACATCCTTCCTTTCTTCCCTCTCCCCGCCTTCCTCTCCTGTCTTTCTTCCCTCCCCCACTCTCTTTTCTCCTTTCTTCTCTTTTTTTCTTTCTTATAAATGCTCAGAAGAAAGAACTTCTGAACTCCCCAATTGTTGCAAGTAAACTTCCAGCTGGAACCATCGAGATTTCATCAAACAAGAAAACTTAGGAAGAAAGCAGAAAGGCAGGTTGGCTGAAGGCAGCTGTAGATGTATCATGTGTGGTGCAATGGAAGGGGATTGTATTCTCTGAGTTCAAATGTGAAGACCTGGATCCAAGCAGCAGGCCGTCTTCTTATTCAGATAGTCATGAAGGCATATAAGCATCCTCCCAGCATCCTTCATTGTGTGTATGTATGTGTGTGTGTATGCATACAAGTGCATATGTCTATGCAGAGATCCATGTATGTGTATGTTGTGCATGCACATGGAGGTCAAAGGTCAATCTCTGGTATTGTTTCTCAGGAGCCATCCACTCTGTTTTGTTTGTTGGTTGGTTTGTTTGTTTGTTTCCTGAAGTAAGTCTCTTGGTGAGATCTGGGGCTCATGGATTTTGCTAGGCTAGGCTGACTAGCTAGAGACCCGCAGGGTTCTGCCTGTCTCTATCGCTCCAATTATGAGTTTGAAAATGTGCACCATCATTTGTGACTTTACATGGAAACTGAGGGCTGAGCTCAGTTTTCATGCTTGTATGGCAAGTGCTGCTTAATCATCTGAGCATCTCCCCGATCCCTAGGGTGGGATTTTTATACTGAGTATGAGCATCTCCCTGATCCCTAGGGTAGGATTTTTATACTGAGTATGAGCATCACCCTGATCCCTAGGGTAGGATTTTTATACTGAGTGTGAGCATCTCCCCGATCCCTAGGGTGGGAGTTTTATATGGAGTGCATATGGAAAACTTCAGTGATAGAAATGCCTGTAGGTCGGAAGGGTTCTTAAACTAAATAATACCACAAAAAAGTATCCTGTCGTCCCAATGTAAAATAGCCACATGCTATATGTAAATGCAGATCTGTTCATTCAGGATCCAGGAGTATTTCAGGACAGCTTTGTGCTCATGGTGCATCCCAGCTAGAAACAACTGCAGATGAGTGACATGAGAGGATTGCTGAAGACAATGTGCTAAAGGACCAGGCAGGGAAAGCATGTAGCATGTAACCTAGGAGCCAGCTCTAGGCAGGCACAGAGCTAGGGGTGTGAGCTGAGGACAGGAGCTTGGGAAGCTGTACTTGGGATGCTGTACTTGGGATGCTGTACTTGGGAAGCTGTACTTGGGATGCTGT
>NW_021605216.1:1139771-1153431 GCF_004785775.1 Grammomys surdaster | reverse complement strand
TGGGAAGCTGTACTTGGGATGCTGTACTTGGGATGCTGTACTTGGGATGCTGTACTTGGGAAGCTGTACTTGGGATGCTGTACTTGGGATTCTGTACTTGGGATGCTATATTTGGGATGCTGTACTTGGGATGCTGTATTTGGGATGCTGTACTTGGGTTGCTGTACTTGGGATGCTGTACCAGTGGAGGATTCTAGTTGTGGTCTAGACAGGCACCTGCTGAGGAGATACAGGGAAGTGTGTGGCTGAAGACAGATTGTTATACATGCTAGGCCACTGAGAGCATCTTGAGAATTTCGAGCATAGGAGTGCTTGTTCAGACTTTAATTTCCTCAAAGGGAGTCGGACAGACACTGGTCCTGGTCTTCCACTCTCTAGAGTGAAGCACAGTGTGTAGGTGGGAGATGGTGTGTTGCCACTCAGCAGCTGGAAAACTTTGGGCTGGAGTACATTGGTTTCTGCTCCATTATTACTATATCCATTATGGGGTGAGGGCAGGCAAGAGGTGGCAAGAGATGCTGAGAGGACGGGGATGCTGATGATATATGGATGAGTACATGTCACATGTAGTTCTGTGGGCCCTTAGGTAAGTATCTGATGGCTGATCCAGGGAAGACATGGAATTCTGGAGACCCTGTGTATAGCAGATCTTCTAGCACGGAAGCCAGACAATACACTGATATCACAGCAATTGGTAGACCAAGACAGGAAGAGAGCCACGAGTTTGAGGCTCCATCTGCCACATAGTGAGTTAGAATCCAACCTGAGATAGACAGAAAAATCTTGCAGAAAAAGGAAAAGGAAAAAGGAAGGAAGGAAGGAAGGAAGGAAGGGAGGGAGGGAGGGAGGGAGGGAGGGAGGGAGGGAGGGACAGAAGGAGGAAGGAAGAAAGGAAGGAAAAGGCAGGAAAGAAAAAGAAAGGAAGGGGAGAGGAAAGGAGGGGGAAACTAGAAGGGGAAAAGAGAGGAGAAAAGGGGGAGTAAGGAAAGAAGTGAGGGAAGAAAGAAGAAACTCTGTCCTAGTCAACTCCAGCTCTGTCATCTCCCTGGAGCCCTTTTTGCTTTTGTGATCCATTCTCTCCTCTGTATCTCAGACCCTAGTATCTTCCACTAATCTCATCCCTCACCCTTTAGTCATGCAGTCTTTGCCTTCTCTGCATGCCAGGAGGAACAGCTAGAGAGAGATCACCTAGTTTCCTTAAGTTTCTCATTATCACCACCTCAGAGTAGTGTGCAACAGTGCTAAGCCAATGAATGAATGAATGAATGAATGAATGAATGAATGAATGAATGAATGAACGAATGATGTGTCAGCAATGGCGGTAAGGAGAGCAAGGCTGCTTGTGGCTGTGTGTATAGAGGGGTGGGACACCCTGATTCTATTGGGTTCTGAGATTTCTAGGATGCTTCCTGTCAAATCCTCCTGTGGCTATGACATGTGGCTGAAAAGTGACAGGGAGAGCCAGGTGTGAGTCATTTCTGCAACTCTAGATGAATACAGGGGCTCTGAATAAGGTAAGGAGCTCTTTTGTCTTATTGTGCATGTGTGTATGTATGTGTATGCAGGCATATATGTTTGTGTGCACATGTGTGAGTGTGGTATGAGTATGTGTGTGCACGCTCGAGCATGTGCAGGCACTCAGGTGCACACACATGTATGCCCATCAGCAGAGAAGGGAAAAGCACATTGGAAAGCCTTCCCTATAATTCTCCATCTTAGTCCTTTGAGACCAGGTCTCTCACTGAACTGTATACTAGGCTGATGGTCCAGCTATCCTCCTGTGTCTGTCTTCTACAACACTGGAGTACAGGTTCATGCATGGACATGCCCAGTGGGTACTAAGTTCTGTACTTAGGTCATGATTGTACAGTAAGCACTCTTATTCACTGAAAGCTCTATTTTAAGTAAAATATCACTACTGTCTGGCTTGGCTCCAGATGTGTGAACTTCCTCTGCTTTGTTCACACTGATGGTCCATTTTGGAACCTTAGCTGCATTTATGAGATCACGGAGATAACATCAGACATATACAGCCATCATGGGAAGGATTACATGTGAGAGGGATTCACATCTCCTTCCCACTCCAGAGTCATGAAGAAAGACTTCCCTTCTGAGATAAGGAAGAGGCTCTCAGTTGTGGTGTAGTGGTCTGAGCATTTCCAGTTTTGTTCCTAGACATCTGTGTGTTGGGTAGGCTCTCTTCATCCTGTAGTCTATCTGCATATGCCTTCCATGGCATGGTGGCAGCCCTTATTGCCTGCATCACTGCCTGCATCACTGCCTGCATCACTGCCGCATCACTGCCTGCATTCATCACTGCCTGCACCACTGCCTGCATCCATCACTGCCTGCATCACTGCAGGTCGTCTTGTCACATGCCCTTGTGCACTTAAGCAGCTCCTTCTACTCCCTGCTAGCTTGATTAAGGGATTACTGGACATTCCAACAGCCATAACCCTCTCAGTGTTCTTTGGTATGTCTTAGCCAGTCACCCTCAAAGCTCAGGAAAGCCCAAGACCATTGGAGGTCCAAGACTCAGAGGATGAAGGCAGAACTACCATGAATGAAGAGGGTAGTGGAATTGTCACCCAACGGCTGGGCATGTTTCAGTGTCCTCATCAAGTAGAATGTTTACAATGAAAGCGATTTTCTGAGATTGTCTTTTATTTTATGCACTTCAAATATTACACTTTACAGAAAGGCATGGGAACAGAGACACTAAGCAAAATTAAATTTTGTGTAATTGTAATATAAAAGATGAATTTCCTAACTTTCTTTGGTGAACATATCAACTGAGACTTGTCAGGTGTGTTTGCCGCTTTATAGCATGGTTTTTGCATTTACTGTAGCAGCCAGACTTCTCCTGACTGTTACACACTCATTCTCACAGACAGCTTCCTAAAGGATCCTATGTTCATTCATAACCTGCCTTACACATGCTGCCTCCTTTCATTGGGTATTACATTTATAGCCTTTTTTACTTCTAAAGAACATGATGATTATCTTTAAAGCTTTTTTAAAAAATAAACTCTCAGATGGAAGATTATTTGTCTAAGATTTGTTTAATACTTTAAAATTATGTATTTATCTTTCTTTCTTGTGTGTGCACACACATGTGTGGAGGTCAGAGGACAACTGGCAGGAGTTGGTTCTCTCCTTCCACTTTGTGGATCCTGGGGCCCAAATTTAGGGAGTTGGATTGGCAGCAAGCGCCTTTAACTTCTGAGCCAGCTCACTAGCCTTACTTTATTTTTTAAAACTTTTAATCTGATTTTATGAGCAACAAGATCAATAGAGCTATTTGCAATGAGCTTAAATGTAATAATTAGAATAGCAGGATTCTAATAACTTGTTGGATGCTGGTGCTGACAAATACTTGCAGAATGAACTTCTGAGTCCTAGCTATCTTCCAGATGTACAGTAAGGGATGCTAAAAGCAGAGTCTCAGGGTCATTAGAGCAAACCAGTGCCATTACTCATCTGAAAGGGCTTTGAGGAATCAAAAGTGCTGGAGAAAGGCAGGGTGTTATAATTACCAGAGCTCTTATCCATTAACATAAACATACCATGGGTACAATGTGACTAATTAATCTTTAATGTCTTCCTGTGAGGGTGGTCATTATCTATGAATGGATCTCTTTTCAGGATGGAAAAAGCTGAAACTGCTAGGCTAAGTTTATCCCAGGCCCCAATATGTTAGCGCTGCTAACCCAGAACTCTTCTCAAGTGGTTCAGACTGTAAGAGTGGACTAAAGAAAATCCTCATTTGTAGAGACAAAGGTGAACATTGTTTGCGCAGGGGACAGTCAAGCCTCCATGATGACCAGAGGTTCAAAAAAAAAAAAGTTATCTTAATAGGTTTTTTGTTACAGTTTGTCTCTGGATTCAAGGACTTGAATTGGCATTAAGACCAAGTAGTGGCCTCCAGATCTTTAGGCTTAGCTTTGTAGTCAGACACAAGTTGATACATCTCAGTCCAACCACACTACTACCTCTCACTGGTCCTCAAAGTGCCTTTCCCATTGGCAATAGAAAATCCTGGCACTGGTGTCATTGAACAAAATCCTGGTCACAAGTTCATGTCTGAATGTGGAAAGTAACCATGTATTAAAGTCTTGTGATTGCCCCAGATGTAGACCAGTAATCATTCTTGGAGGGTAAGGTGGTTGACAAATGATGGCTGCCTTGTCCACAACAGTACCACCCTGTGTGTGTGGGGTTCTGATGCTAAGGTCCTGTTCCCCAATTGGTTCTTAATTGATCAATAAAGATACCAGCAATCAATGACTGCAGGCGGGGTGGGACACTTAGAATTGAACAGGAGGGCACAAGGAGAATCAAGAGAACTAGGGAAGAAGGAGGAGGCGGAGCGGCAAGAGATAAAGTCAACCAGCCATGTGAGTTTTCGGTTGGAGTGGCCAATGGTCACTCTATTCAATTATGTGAGATGGCAAGAGGTTTAGGAGTGCCCAGTCACTGAGTTAGCAAAGGCATTTTAAGATTAACTGGTGCACGTGCGTACATGCATGTATGTGTGTGCTGTTTTCTGTCTGTGGATCCAACAGAATCTAGGTAGGGGCTGGAAGTGCGGTCTGCCAGGAGCTTAAAGCAACTTAGTAAAAACTACACACAACACTCCTGGGACAATCCTTTCCCACAGACAAAAAAACCAGTATGTTATCACCCACAGAATGGAGGTCAGATGCTCAAGAGCAAAATAAGACAGACGTTCTCCCACAGCACATCTCTGTAGAAGGAAAAATTCAAAGAGGAGGGAGCCCAACCATTGTTGATCACGGTCCAATTACCAAACTGGAAGAGTTTCTAAAAGAGAAGTCAGACAAGATCAGAAGAGGTCAGGGAGGGCAGACGGTTTGAAATAGAGGCCGATGTGTGAGCGATAGCTCTGCAAGATGTTTGATAATGCCTGCCCAGCCAGGAACAAAACTGACCCGTGGTATAGTTGGGACTGCCAGCACTGTCACACTTGCATGGGTGTCCCATCCCTTGAGGCTACCTCTGAAGTGTGTGGAGTCTAAGGAATCTGTCACCTGTACTCTCTCCCGATGACAGGGCAGTCCCTGCTCTGCTCACTCAATCTACTATGCACAAACACTTTCACAGTCCCCGTGGGAATCTTGGCTCCCGATCGGCTAAGCCCACACCACCAGATGGTCCCATCTTCTAATTGGTTCCATCTCCTTTAGTCTTTGGCAGGAATGAAACTTTCTCCGGGCCTGACGAAGGGAGGCCAGGGAGAGCTAGGATCACAGGAAGGAGGCTTTAACCTGGGCTAAAGAGACTGAGAGCCTAAGCTGCTGTTTATCCAAGGGAGGGGATGGCTCTCTTTCACAGGAGGTCTCAAATTGACAATGGGCTGTCATTCACAAGCATGGGATTCTTGTGCCTGGAAAGAGATGCAGCCACAAAGGCCAGCTGATCTAGTGCAGAGCCTGCATGAAGTCATTAGTTTTTATGAGCTTGGTAGTAGATGCCATTATTACTGCTAGGCAAGCCTTTCCTCCAAGTCTCTGATCCATTCACACTGCGTTAGTGTGACTCACTCGAAAAAGTTGGCTTTCCATAGACCTGTCTCCAGCAAAACTCACGGAAGTGCATGCCTGTAGAGCCTGCTGGTCCTGAAAGAATGAAAAGTTAGGTGTCAGTGTCAGTGGTAACTAGAAAAACTCATACACTCAAGTCCCAGAGAGGTCATATACCAGCAACCTGTGGACCTGCCAGGGCTTCAGGGGTTACATGGAATTGCACATCATGTATTAGGGGCTGCCTTGCTTTGCAACAATAACCCATTGATAGAAGCAACTGCCAACTTGATTTAACGTTTGACTAGTCACAAGAGAAACACTGGAAAATGATAGTCTGGTCTTGGTCTCTATAAACCAGGTATTCTAGCAAAGGAGAGGAACAATAAACATAGTTCCTAAAACTAAAGAAAATAGTTTTATTTATTTTTATTATTTTATTTTTATTTACATGTATGTGTGTGCGTGTGTATACCACACATATGTAGATACCCCTGAGGTCAGAAGAGGGCATCAGATTCCCTGGAGCTGGAGTTATAGGTTAGTCTGAGCAACCTAGTATGGATGCTCTAGGTACCTAACTCTGAGTTAGATGCCTGAGCAGAACAGCCAAAGTATACAGAAGTCCTGAACATGCAAGCAGAGGCTGGGCTTCCTAAGCATTCCTCACAGAAAAGGGGATGCACTTGCTTGGTTACACTACCTGTCTTAGCTCCAGAAGATTCTAAAGTTCCTTAGGATGGCAGGAGGTTCCTGTGTGCCTGGGTGTGTATGTTTCATTCTTTCACAGAAAAAAAAAACCAACCTACAACCTTCTAGGTATCCCTTTCCAAGCATGTGATTGGAAAATGGATACTGAGGTTTGAATTTTGTGTGAAGGAAATGTTAGGCTGAAGAACTCTCCTCTCTGTGCCGGATTCTGTTGTTAACTGACGTTAACGAAATTGGAGCAGAGTCTGAGCAAACAGGAGCCAGTTCTGCAGCCTCACCTCTCATGTGCTGTAGCCTCCTAGATGACAAAGAACGTGATCTCCTGGCTCTCTGCTCTCCGCTGACTCTTCACACCAGACAAGAAGAACCAACATGGGGGTAGAGGGTAGATGAACAGGAACTTATAAAAGCATATCGGTCCCTCTGCCTCTAGAATCCAGGCAGGTAATATATTCAGGAAAACTACTTAATACAAGTTGTTCTTCTTAGTGTTTCTTCCTTCTTCCAAGATGACCCTCAGTGCTTTGGTGTGTGGCTTCTACTCTGACTGGTCTAGTGAATCAATTCCTCTTGGGTTCTTTGTGGATTCTCAGTGGCAAAGCCCAGTCTTCTGTCATTGTTTCTTGCAATCTATGGTATATGGTGATCTTTACAGCCCTGCCAGGGACATTAACTTTACAAGCCTGTGTTTGTTTTGCCTCTCTATTGGCATTTCTCCCAAAAATGTATGCTGCTTTCCTCACCAATGTCTCCCCATTGTCCAGCATGCCATCCTCCACATCTAAGGTCTGAAATGAGAGCTTTCATACTTAGATACAGAAGCAGAATGTGACCCTGACCTGCCCTCTCTGTTCTTGGTGACTGGGACATCATTCGGCTCTGCTCAGGAGTGGCTCACAGCCTCCTCAGGTCTCAGCCCTCCACCTCACACATGCCACATGTTGGTTTTGCAGCTCTTCTGGCCCTTGAACTGGTCCCCATTTCACTTTCTTGGCTACTGAGGTTCTAGCTTCCACCTTCTGCCCGGCTCCTCCAATCCACACTGTGATCCACTGACACATAGCTGCCAGACTGTCCTCTCTGATGTTTCTAGTCTTGAACCTTCTCTGTCTGAGTAATTTCACTGTAGATCCCCCATCTTGTATTGATAAAAATCAGCCCAGATTCCAGGCCTCTCTCTAGTACAATCTCTCTCTGCCTACTTCAGACTTATAACTCTGCTTTCTCCATGCTTCAGACAGATGTGCTCCCCATCCTGTCACACTGCTTCTTTTCCTGTGACTGCCTCCCTAGAGTTCTTCTCTTCACCTGTTAACTCTGCACCCACTATTTCAGCCCACTGGTGTTTACTGAGCACCCACTCTGCATCAGCCCTAGAACTACAGCAGAAAACCCATCAAAGCCCCAAATGCTCTTAGGATGGACACTCTGCAGAACAAATAGAAACAATGAATTTAAATACTTCTTAAATGCTTCAGACTCGGCCAATGGAGGCACAGGCAGAGCGGGTCTGCACATGCTTGGTTCTTGTATTTGCCTCCGTCTACTGTGGCAAGGGGCAAGAATGGAAGCTTCTCTGTGCCCAAGGATGAAGAACAGAGGGAAACAGGAACAAATGAAGGAAGTTGTTAAGGTCCATAAAAACAAAACAAAACAAAACAAAAAAACCCAAACAAACAAACAACAGGTGAATCTTCAAAGAGAGATTTTATAAGGATAGTTCGTGTACAGCTTCTGTGAAACGGGAATGGTTTAACTGAGTCTTTTTATTTGTTTCTTTCTTGGTTATATGTTGAAGTAACTATTTAAAATCGTCCTCAGGTCAAGCCGTCTATCTAAGCTGCAGCGGCTCTGCCTAGCCCAGCCACCATGTTTCTTGGCTGGAGGCCACATGCATACTCCAGCTAGAAATGGCCAACTAGAAACACCAGCCCTGCCACCCATAAGATGCCAGTGTGGGAGATGGCTCTGTCAATCCTCCATGCTGTCTCCGCAAGGCTGGGCATTACCCAGACCGTCGCAAGGACCCAGTAGAAAGATGAGACTCTAATCCTTAAAGATTAATCAAAGGCTTATATATTTGGTAATGATCAGTAACAACATACCCATACAATCAGAAGTGTAACTCAATACTCAGCCTAGATATACCAACTACCTTTGAACATCTGCCTCCATCTCCTCTCTCTCTCCTCTCCTTCTCTCCTGTCCTAGCTCCTCCTCTTCCTTTTCCTCCTCTCCTCCTTATTCCTCCTTTTCCTCTTCCTCTCCTAACTCCTTCCACCTTAGCTCCTCCTACAGTTATATGACTAAAATGTCTGACAAGAAATAACTTAGCTCATTGAGGGGCCAGTCCACCTTGGAGGAAGCCATAGCAGCAGCTGTGTAAGGAAGCTGGCCATATTGCATCCACAGTCAGGAAGCAGAGAGAAGGTGAGAGAAAGATGGGGCAGCTCTCAGCTTGTTTTCTCCTTTTCACCTAGTCCAGAGACCCAGCCCATAGGATTGTGAGCCCATCGTTAAGGTGAGTCTTCCCACCTCAGTTAGCATAATCTAGGAAATCCATCACTGATGCCCACAGCGCAGAGGCTTGCCTTCTAAGTGATTCTAGATCCTATCAACCTGACAGTCAGATTAACCATCACAGCACTGTGATGGATGGAACCTTCTGTAATGCTAGGACAATTTAGCATCATACTGTCTATTAAAACAGCCACTGACCACACACATTTACTGAGAATTTGAAATATGACTACTACAATTAACCCTTTAACAGTATTCAATCTTATTAATTTTAAGTAGCACATATGGATAGTGGTTATCATAGCAGATAATAGAGACTCAATGTCCAAAATATCTCAGAAAGGAAAGAATAGCAAGTATACAGGCTTTACGATGTGAGCAAATTTGCATATTCTAAGAACAGAAAAATAAAACCAATGTAGCTAAAGCACACTGAGGAAGGAGGTAAACAGAATTTTGCAATTATGATAAAAATTTAAGATTAACTTTAAATACAATATAGTTATTAATAGTAATTTAAGTATATGATTTTGCTTTTCTAAAGTCATCAAGATTCCCTGTGGGAAACTGATACAGTGATATAAAAATAATGTGTGAGCCGGGCGGTGGTGGCACACGCCTTTAATCCCAGCACTTGGGAGGCAGAGGCAGGTGGATTTCTGAGTTCGAGGCCAGCCTGGTCTACAGAGTGAGTTCCAGGACAGCCAGGGCTACACAGAGAAACCCTGTCTCGAAAAACCAAAAAAAAAAAAAAAAAAGTGTGATAGATAGCATATGCCAAATGTCTCAGCTACTTATAACAAAGACTTAAAAATCTATTACTGACCTCAAATTGGCTGTAGTTCCCCCTGTCCTCAGTTGGATGATCTGGACTCCCAGAAAGACAAGTGTCCCCTGTGTATCTCTCTCAGGAATAAGGAAGGGTTCAGGAAGCCAGAACCTCTGGTGAAGAATCACAAGGGTTGGGGTTAACCCTTACCATAAATGGACATTTTTTTATTCTGTATCACAACCTGAAATATTGTATTGGTTCAAGTCAAGTCATATGTGTGAACCTGTAGGGAAGATTGACAAAATCTCATGACAAAGAGAATGGGTGCATAATTTTCTAATAATGACTCAAAATGCCACAGAGGTGGGCAGGGAGACCAGCTCAGAAGCTTCAGCAGTGCTGGAACGGAGGAGTAATCTTAGCATTGTGCTTTGGGTAGTGTTTTCCATCCTCTCAGATACCACCATTGTCTTGTGAGGTCATTTTTCATTCCTCCAGTAACACAGTATTTATTTTCCTTTTATTTCATCAATTTCATCACACCCCTTTATGGGCTTTTATTGTCCCCTTTGACTTCCTAGTTTCTCTATCCCCAAAAAGGCCAAAACCAACTGTGGAGACCCTCAGCCTTTGGAGAGTAGACAGTAACAGGACTGGGTAGCCCAACTGCCTATAATAACATGCCATAGATGCCCCCAGGGTAGGATAATGGTTAAGAGTGAGGATTTTGGCTTTCCTAATTTTGGATTCCAGGTGATTTTTATAAGCGACTTAACCTCTCAAAGCCCCGGTTTCTCATTTTGTAAAGCAACAGTAATGACACATTCCTCTTAAGAGTTGTGTGGACCAAAGGAGATAAACTTGGAAAGTGCTTAGCATAAGACCTGGAGCAGAGTAAGTACCCAGTAAATGGATGCTATTACTGTTTGCTCAGTCTAATTGTTTGTGATGACAAGCTCCTTTGGAGATGCCCTCCAGAGTCTTCACCAGAAAAAAAATCCAATGTTCTTATCACAATGAAGGACATGGAAAGTAAAAATACCCTGGATGGGGATTCTGTAATTTAGTTAGAAAATATCTCGACCCAAAGCCTCTTTGATGTGAAAGTGACAGAACAACAAAACCCCAAAATAGAGCCACTCCACTCCCTGCTCCCTTTTACCATCTGCCAGGGCGGTGCTCAGTGGCTCTCTGGGTCTTGCTTAGAGTCTGTTGCCTTAAAATAATAAAAATTTAAATTCGGCTCTGCATTTACCTGGTTATAGCAAAGCAGCATACATCAGCTAAGTACATCACGCATGAGAAGTACAGGGCAATGTTAACTAGCTCCTTGTGAGGAAAGAGATGATCTGAGAAAGTGGACCCAAGAAGGATTAGTTGGAACCTGATTTTAAAAACTGTATGTGGTTGAGATTGTTTCAGAACTGTAAGTCTTGGGCATTTTTACCTTAGTAAGTCAACATTGGGTTTCTAGTTCAATGACATCTTGATCATTAGGATTCCATGAGTCCAGGGGAAGACATTATTAATAAGGACTGTCAGAAAGTATTGATGGGAACGGAGATAGCGTAGGGGGTTGTTTCTCGGTTATGAAACCAATGGAAGGGCTGGCGAGATGGCTCCAGAATTAAGAGTACCGTTGTTCTTCAAGAAGACCGACCTGAGTTCATTTCCCAGCATCCATTTGGGTAGCCAGAAACTCTACTGCCAGGCTTTAGGAGATCTGATGCCTTCTTCTGACCTCTGGGCACCTGTACACATGTGGAATGCACAAATACCACACTGTAGATAATCATAAATAAAAAACTAAAATAAATCTTTTTGTTTTAAGTTATGAAGAGTGAGCTTGGGAGGTTTGGAAATCTGTATGAATCAATCCTTCTAGAAGATGGATTTGGGAGAAGTACCTTGGCTTTGAGCTACAAAAGGTCAGGAGATGGCACAACAAGCAGAAGGCACAGCTCTTATGAAATCAACTATTGGGTATAAACTTATCCTCTCCAGCATCTGTGGCTTAAGAGACAAAGTCATCCAATTCTATCAGGCCACATGCCAAGTCCTCTTCTTAAAACAAGATTGACGGGGATCATCTTTGAAAAGTGTAAAGTCACATGTGGTCTAATCATACCATCACACCCTCATGTTTACACCACAGATTCCTGAGAGCTCATAGCAGTGAAGATCCCAGGACCTCTCTGGCTGGAGAAAGTTTCTCATCAGAAGTCTGCAGTTCTGAAAGTGAAGCCACATTTCTTGGGAGTGTGGGTGATGAGGGTTGATAGCCTGGTCATCCGGGTAGTCATGACCCATGATCAAATGAATTATTAAGAGTGCAGAACAGTTTGTCTGCAGCCACTTGGGAGCCAGGACTTCCCAGAAAGATTGATTCTCTCCATGCTCCTCACAAACATATGGAGCTAGTTCTCTAAACTGCCAACCAGAACAGGTACCTTCCAGACTCAGACACTTGTCAGACACTTGTCCAGTTGGCTCAGCCTACCCCAGTTGCCATGC
Source organism: Grammomys surdaster (assembly GCF_004785775.1). Classification (NCBI taxonomy): domain Eukaryota; kingdom Metazoa; phylum Chordata; class Mammalia; order Rodentia; family Muridae; genus Grammomys; species Grammomys surdaster. The sequence continues at coordinate 1,141,371 of NW_021605216.1, read as the reverse complement.
TTCTCTATCCTATCTCTATAGAGCTAGTTCTAGGTAACCTGCATTCTGATGTCCACCCAAGGGACCCTGAAGTCTGCTTCAGGATGAATTAGGTAGAAAGCAAGTGTTTTAAGTGTAATACAAAAACTTGATCTAAGAGACCAAAGAGCAAAGAGAAGACATTGAGATACAATGGGAAGGTGACAAGCCTGAGTCCAGAGCTTTGCCCCTTTTCCCGTGGAGTGGCAGAGTTCACCCTTTATCTGAAGAGAGTAAGTCAGTTCTATCATATGTTATAAAGAATTTCATCTCCAAATTTCTAAGAAGTCGCCTTATCAAAGGACCTCATGACTTTATCTGTGGCTCAAGAGCCGGAAGCAAGCCCTGGTGAGTGGTGAGGCCTCCATTTTCCTCGCTCAGGGCATTTATCTCTCCATCAGGGTTGTTGCAGGTGTGGATCAGAGTCTGATTGGCATCCACAAAGATTTCTGAGTTCTTACATCCTGATTCAAAGACTTGGGCCAGGGACACAAGAACCATGGTAGAAATAGAGACTGTTAACTAAGGTAATATTTTAGTGAGCAGAGAGCTGGGGAAAGTTGGAGGCCAAGACATTGAGACCACTTGAGGTTACTTATGCCATGATGGGCTCCCTGCATTTGTCTACTTCAGGGTTTCTTGAACATGTTCTCCCCTTGCATGTAGCTCTTGATCAGTGAGTGAGTGGGGGAGTTCTAGTCTTTTCTCTCGATGGTTTCTTATATATTGGTCAATCTTGATACTTGTCATAGTGTGGTTCCTAGAATCCTGGCCTCTGCTCATCTGCCTTCTGCTTGTTGATGCAAGGCCTTTGGCACAGCTCTTATGAAATCAACCATTGGGTATAAGCTTATCCTCTCTAGCATCATTTGCCCAGCCTCTTTCTGGGCAGAAACACCAACTTCCAGGTATGGAGCTGTGGATCACACTCAGTTTGCATTCCCCACCCCCAGAGCTCATATGTTAAAGTGTACTCTCAACATGATGGTATTTAGATATTGTGCTTTATGGATAATCTGGTTTGGATGAGGTTCTAGGGGTAGATTTTCTATGATGAAATTAATGCCATTAGTATAGACACCAGAGAGCTTGCTTGCACTCCTTCTCTGGGCACATGCTCCAAGGAAAGAACGTGTAGAAGCTATGGAGAAGGTTCAGCCTATAAAGTACTTTCAGTACAAGCAAGAGGTCTTGAACCTTGATCTCCAAAAATCTTGCAAAAAGCCAGGTACAACAGCTGACACCTGTAAACTCAAGCACTGGAGATGGAGAGAGGGGAATTCCTAAAACTTGCTAGCCAGTAACCCAGCCAGCCATGAGCTCCAGGTTCAGTGAGAGACTCTGTCTGGAAAAAAAAGTGGAAAATATCAAGAATACCCAATACATGAACACATGTACACAAGCATGCACACAGGCACACACACATAAACAAAGGTGGAGGGGAAAGACAGAGATAGAGAAAAAAGGATGGAAGGAAGAAAAGAGGAGAGGAGAGGAGAGGAGAGGAGAGGAGAGGAGAGGAGAGGAGAGGAGAGGAGAAGAGAAGAGAAGAGAAGAGAAGAGAAGAGAAGAGAAGAGAAGA
>NW_021605216.1:1071101-1139671 GCF_004785775.1 Grammomys surdaster | reverse complement strand
AAAAGGAAGGAAAAGAAAAGAAGAGAAAAGAAGGAGGGAAGAAAGGATAGAAGGAAAAGAGATGTGCCCCAGAAAGGGAATCTTGACCAGAACCTGACTGCTGTGTGTCCACATTGTGAGCAGACCTCAGACACCAAGAGATTTCTATTGCTTAAGCTGCTTGTTCTAAAGAACTCTGTACAGGTGGCCACTCAGGCATCTCGATGGAAATATGTAGATGGGGACAGCTAGCAGAAACCGCCATTAACAGTAAAGGGGTACACTGGACAAACTGGGGAGTCCTGCATACTATACCCAGGACTCTGACAGTTCTACAGAGACCTGGCTCAGTGCCCAGCCTTCTCTTGCTTCTCTTCATCTCACTAAACCAAGAAAATATGCACATCTGTTATCCACAAATACCCTGAATTCCCCCGCCAACGCAGATCCCCGGGAAAACCTAACGGAGGCAGAACAGAGGAGGAGGTGCGCCAGGATCTGGCGTCTTCGAGGATGAGGGCTGGTTTTTCTGACACACTCTATCTCAGTGGTCTCTTCATTTAGCCCTGAGTCGTTGAGCCATGGCCCAGAGAAAACACAGAGGCAGGACAGCAAGGCTTGAGTCTCTGTCTGTCCCCAGTTAGCCTGCAATCCCTGGTGCCTTGTTGATCTTGTCTCTGTTTCTACACCTCAGTGACCCCCAGCTACTTTCATAGCCCATGTGAGCTGTGTGTCCCTGCTTATCATGGACCATACAGAGTAGTGATTATCCAGCTGGACAAATTCTACCTCCACCAGCATGGGATGAAAAATGGCAAATAAGACACTGAACAGGAAGGCCTCTCATGCCAAGTAAACACTGACTGGGATTTGCTTCAGTTCTGGATGCCTTTTTCCCCAGAGCAAGTCTGTTGTAGCTCACCTCCAGGCCAGAAAATTCCTACTCATGCTGTATAATGCAAATGAAAATCCAGTGGACTTGGAAGGCCTTCACGCTGAGCACATGGCCAGTCCCACACCCAACTGCTCATCACCCATCACACTGTGAGGTTTTTGTTTTTGTTTGTGTGGGGGGATTGTTTGTTTGTTTTGTTTGTTTGTTTGTTTTAAATATGAACCGTTACTTACTTGTGTTCTTAGAGTCCTGAGCAGAAATTCATCATCCAGGTTAGCATCCTGTAGATTTCTCTTTACACTTTTGAAAGTTGTCTTTTCAGTTCCTACATTTCAGCCTTTAACATGTTTTGACTAGATTCTTCTATAAAGGATAGATCAGGGCTCAGTCTTAATTTTCCTGTAGGTGTTAGTCAAACTTCTAGCACCATTTGCTGAAGAGGCTGTCTTTTCTTCATGGTGTGTGTGTGTGTGTCTGTCTGTCTGTCTGTCTGTGTGTGTGTCTGTCTTTGTATATCTGTGTATTTGTGTGTGTGTATGTGTGTGTGACAGAGAGTGTGTGTATATCAGTGTGTATGAGTGTATGTATGTGTGTGTCTGAAAGTGTATGTCTGTGTGTATAAGTGTGTGAGTGTGTATCTATGTATGAATGTGTCTGTGTGTGTCTGCATGTGTGTATATGTGAGAGTGTGTGAATCTGTGGGTTTGAGTGTATATGTGTCTATATCTATGAATGTGTATGTGTCTGTGTGTGAGTATTGTGTATGTTCGTGCATATGAGCAAGTGTACGTGTGTGTCTGTGTGTGAGAGTATGTACCTGTGTGTCTGTCTGTTTGTGTGAGAGTGTGTGTATATCTGTATGTTGGAGTATATATGTGTCTGTGTGTATGAGTATGGGTATGTTAGAGTGTGTCTGTCCATGTGTGTATCTATGTGTATGAGTATGTATGTATATCTTCGTGTTTTTGAGAGAGTGTTGTGGGTGTGTGTGAGAGAATGTTTCTATGTGTATGAGTGTATATGTATGTATATGACTGTGTGTCTGTATGTGTGAGGGTGTCCATGTGTGTTTGAGTGTGTATGTGTGTTTTAGAGAGTATGTGTGAATGTGTGTTTGTGTGTATGAGTTGTGTGTCTGTCTGTGTGAATGTGAGGGTACATGTATGAGGGTATGTGTCTGTGTGTTGTGCGTGTTAAGATTTATTTTACTTTCTTTCTTTTGGGGCATGTGTGAGTGCTTACATCTTTTTCTCTGTACCATGTTCATGCCAGGTGCTTGCAGACATCCTCAGAAGAGGGCACCCCTGGAACTAGAGTAATTACAATTGGTTGTGAGCCACTACAGTGGGTTCTGGTACCCAAATCCAGGTCCTCTGCAAGAGCAGCCACTTCTGTTAACTGCTGAGCTGTCTGTCTCTCCAGGCTACTCATTCCTGCGTCACACACTGTAGTTTTGACCTCTTTGTGGAAAGTCAATGGGCCATACTTATGCCTAAGTTTAATTCTGGGTTCTCATAGCATGTCCCACTGGTCAGCAAATCTGTTCTTAGGCCAGTGCTTCCATATTTAGTGTAGCTTTAGAAGATTTTAAAACCAGGAAGAAAGATGATTCCAGTATTCCCATATGCTTAGGATGAGAGTATGAAAGTATACATGTTTGTGTGTTTTTGCATATGTGCATTCAAGTGTGTGTGTGTGTGTGTGTGTGTGTGTTGGCAATATGTTAATGGTGTATGTGTGTGTGCTGTGCTGTGTGGTGGCAATATCTTAATAGTGTGTGTGTGTGGTGTGGTGTGGTGTGGCAATAGGTTAATGGTGTGTGTATATATGTGTGTGGTGGCAATATGTTAATGTATGTCGGGGGTGTGTGTGTGGTAGCAATATGTTAATGTTGTGTGTGTGTGTCAGCAATATGTTAATGTTGGGTGTCTTCCTCTATCACTCTTCACCTTATTTTTGAGACACAGTCTCTCAGTAACAATGGAGCTCATGGACTGCCTGACTGGCTAGTGAGTTCCAAGGGTCCCCCTTTGCTTCCCTGGGGCTAGGCTAGGGTTGTGGTCACTCATCATCACCATGCCCAGCTTCTTACTTGCCTGGGTATTGAACTTAGATCATTGTGCTTGCATGGCAGGCACTTTACCGAATGAGCCGTCTCCTCTCAAAACACCCTCCCCCTTTATTTTCTCAAGATTGCTTGTCTATTTGAGGTCTCTTATGTTCCCAGACAAATTGGAAGATTGGTTTTTGTTTTGTCTTGTTTTCTATTTCTGTAAAGAATGACACTGGAATTTTTATACGTGTTGCATTTAACTGAAAAACAAACAGTCCTATTAAAAATGGGCAAAGGACCTGAATAGATATTTCTCAAAAGAAGATGTGGGAATTGCCGACAGATACATGAAACAAAAATGTTTCAAATAATTTGTTACCAAGACTGACTGCCAGTTAACACCCTTGGGAAACAGCCCCTCCCACCTGTTAGAACAGGAAAGGGTTAGACTGGCCATTGTTAACCAGGTGAAAGGTGATGAGTTTTGATAACACCGTGGAGAGTAGAGCAGGCCCTTTCTTGTTGGTGATTTTAGTGTAGTCATTTTGGATGGCAATTCTTCCAACTAAAAATGGAACTCCCATCTGATCCAGCAATCTCACTCCACCCACTCTGGGTGTGTGCATGTGTAGAAAGAGATTTCTGCACCTCATATTCATTATTGACATAAGCATTATTTACAATAGCCACGGTACTGAGAAAACCTAAGCGCCCATCAGCAGATGATTTGATTTTTAATGTAATATCCATACACAGTGAAATACTACTTCAGCCCTTTAAAAAGACAGAGACAGACGTGGACGATTTTCGAGAACACTGCACTGTGGATAATACATTGGTACAAACAGATAGGATTTCCTAGTGGTTACAGGATGTTTGGGTGACAGCTCGCTACAAAAGGTGTGGCATTGGTCAAAGGGCACAGAGTTTAGTGAAACAAAAGGAGCAAGCTAGACTGGGGACATGGCTCTCCTAGTAGTGTTTGCCTAGCAAGTATAAAACCCTGGGTTCAATCCTCAGCACTCCTTAAAACTGTTCACCTGCAATCCTGGTACTCGGGAGATAGAGGCACGAGGATCTGAAGTTCAAGGTCATTCACAGCTACATAGTGAGTTTTAGACAAGATTGGGTTACATGAGACCCTGTTTCGTGTGTGTGTGTATCATGATCAGGGCTGGAGAGATACTCAGAAAATAAAGCTGCCTGCTACTAATCCTGATTATCTGAGTTCCACACCCAAACCCCACAGAGAAGAGGGAGAGAACTGGTTCAGACAACTTGTGCTCTAGCTTCATACATGTACACATGCACACATGCATACATGCATACATGCATACATGATCCCTCCACAGTAAATACAGAATTTTAATAAAAGGTTTTAAAGAGAAACATGTTCTGGTTATCTACTGTAATCTTCTGCATAAAAAGATAACAAGGATATCTTGTTATATATTTAAAATGAGTAGATTTTTAAATGTTCTCACCAAAAGCAATGATATAAATGTGGAATAGTGAACAAATGTTTACTAGGATAACCTGTGCCTTCCACAACATATTCATATATTATCATTCTGCATGATAATAACAATGATCACACCTAGCATGAATAAAACCCCAAGTTCTTCCCCCTTCCCCCCCAGCACTGCCTATACCCAGTATGGTAGCATGAGCCTGTAATCTTAGAATTTGGGAGGTAGAATTTGATCATCAGGACTTTAAGGCCTGCCTCTCCTACCCAAGGCCCTGTCTCAAAAATAAACAGGAGCCAAATAAATTGCTCAACAGTTAAGAGCACTGACTGCTTTTTCAGAGAACATGGCTTCAGCTCCTAGCCCCCACTTGGAGCTCAGAAACATCTGTAACTCCAGTTCTAGGGGATCTGACATCCTCTTCTGGCCTCCAAGGTCACCAGGCATGTGGTACACATTCAGATATGCCAAAAAAACCCATATACATAAACTAAAATAAGAAATCAAGCTATAATAAGCAATTATAAAACAAAGTAATAAAGACAATGAAAATTAATATAATCTTTCTCACTGGACCGTGCATGCCTTTGAGCTTGGGGTAGATGTCCTTCTAAGCAGGTTGTAATCATGTTAGCTAGGCCTTCCTAGGACCTTAAGTGTGTGAAGGGTGATTGCTGTGCAGATGGAGATCAGTGTGCATCTACTTCTGAGCCATTCACTTCTTTCTGAGTTACTTCCGTTTTCATTGGTTTAAAGGCTGTTTATGAGCATCCACAGGCCAAACCACATTTGGCATCTTAAGTAAAAGAACTATTCACCATTTACTCATGGATGGGTCACATTTGATCCCAACAGATCCCCTTGGAGGGAAGAGGGGAGGTGATGATCTGAATTTTCCACAGAGTAAAGGTCAAGATAATCCAGAAAGGTGACACAGCATCACACCACTAAAAGACCTGGGTACAAGAGCTTTGTGCACTGTTGGCTGGACTGACCTCTATTCAGAGTTCCCTTCTCTAAGGTAGGGATGGGGTGGGATCTCACCTGTAAGAGCCCCCTGACCTCTAGGACCTCACAAACTAGAGACCCTATAATGAGAGAGGCAGGCATGTCTGCAGCTCTCAGACTCCCCTCCATGGAGGAGAAGGTTTATGCTCTTTGAACACTTGGAAGCACTGAGTGGCACGGGGGAGTGAGATGATGCTCTGGATGGGAGCTCTCTGAAGTGGTGCTTCAGCGTTCCCATGCCAACGGAGGGAAAGCAGAGCAAAAACGGAAAACAAAAATCAAACACAAAACCCCAGCTTGGCCAGTGTCTGGGGGAAAAAACATATAGGAAGAGAAGCCAATCTACCATTGCAAACATTTGTGGCCATATTTTAGGTCAAAAAGAAACAACAGAGAGTAGGAGCCTCATGGTGGCCTGAATCTGAGGATCTAGGATTAGCAACCAGTGAAGATGGTAGGTAAGAGAGAGCTGCTTGCACTGAGAAGGAATCAGGTCCAGGATCGGGTCCTCTTCCTCAAAAACCTCCACCAAAGTGTACATTGTCCTAGATACTCAGGAAACCATGCTGGACTGCAAGAAACCTCTTTTCTCCCCCATTATTCTGCCCCACCAGGACTGGGCAGTGCAGGGCAGCAAGACTCTCTCTTTCACAGATGTGCTTAATATTCAAATGAATTTGTTGTCAGATTCTTTTCTGGTCCCCAGAGTAGAGACATGGCTTTATTTTTCATTCACTGCCTGCTGAGGCATTGTTCTGTTGAGATCACCCAGAAGTCTGGCTTGCCCTCCTATTTGGGGGAACAGGATTTGCTAGCTTTTGGGACACTCAGCATTAGTGCAGAACAGCAGGAATTTGAGCATCAGAGCAGCGGTCCTCTGGACGGGATCCTCTGAGAACTTGGGAAAGACACCTGGGTCCTACGGATGGGGAAGCTGTGGAGTTGGGAGAGGGATAGGATCTACCGGACTAGACTGGGCTCAGGTAGGAAGCTCAGAATCACTGGAAGCTCCTAATAAGTGATCACAGCTGTCGAAGCAGTCAATGAATCTACAGAACACACATTCGTTCATCCTTTCCACACCCTCCCTGCTCATGCTGTTCATCAGCCAGTTTCACTCTGTCAACCTCAAACTACATCTGGAATCCAAACGCTAGCTGACTATCTTTGTGGTTTTGCACTGCTACTTGTAGTCGGTGTCCCTGTTTACTTGCCTTAACTTGCCGATTTGTCCTTTTACTTCTGGTCAAGTTGTGTACCCCATAAAGGCTCCTGTGACCTTCCAAATAAATGAGGATTGATGTCCTCCCCGTCCTTAAATCTCCAGCTGGGGATGCAGCTCAGGTGGAAGAGTGCTGGTCCACCTTTCCCGAAGCCCTGAGCTCCACCCCAGAACCACATAAACTAAGTGTCATGGTGCACACCAGTTCATCCAACACTCAAGGCAATGGAGGCAGGAGGATCAGGAGTTCAGGATCTTCTTCCACTACACAGAGAGTGTGAGGCCAGCCTGAAACACACGAGACTTTCAATCTGTCCATCCATTAATCAACCAAAGCGAACTTCCTACCTTAGCTATAAGGCCCTTCAGGAACCTAACTCCCATCTTACCTCTTGTCTCACCCTTGTGGAGCTATAGCTGAGCTGTTTGGATCTTTCCTTAATCCCTTAAAAATGACAAAGTGCTATGTGCCTCAGGACTGTAGTATTGTCAGTACCTCTGCCTGGATTGCTCCTAGATCTCCCCTAGAGTCACTACTCTGGTCACACACAGCTCACAGGGACTTCCTCACATAGATGACCTTAGGATGCTTCACTTCACAAAACCCTAATTGCTCTGCCCTCCTAATTTCCGTGAAGGGACTTTTCACAGTATCTACTTACTTTAGGATCTGTGTCGAGTCCAATCCCTGTGAAAACAGCCTTCACTTCTTGCTTACCCTTTCCCCAGTGGCATATCCAGGCCTAGCACAGAGTCAGTAAAATGTATCTGCTGGATGACTAAATAACTGAGAGAACGAATGAAGTCCATACTCCCCAGTGTGTGTGTGTGTGTGTGTGTGTCTGTCTGTCTGTCTGTCTGTCTGTGTCTGTGTCTGTGTGTGTGTACATGGGTGTGCATGCACATATTTATGCATATAGAAGCCAGAGGTCAACACTGGGTGCCCAATCCCACCTTTTTGTTGAGATGTGGTCTCTTACTAGCCTAGAGTATATCAAGTAAGATAGGCTGGCTGACTGGTCAGCTAAGGGAATCAGCATGTACGACCACACTAACTGGACTCTATTCCTCTAGCTCAGATCCTAGCTGATTCTGGAATGTGGATTTCTTTCAGCTCTAGTGGCAAAAAGCCTCTTTGTGAACTGAGCTAGCGATCCTGCCAGACTCTGATCCTGGGACCCACAACAGCACTGGAAAACTCACCCAGTGGTGCAGAGTGTGTGCATGAGGTTCTAGGGATCAAACTTAGGTCCTCATACTTGAAAGCCAAGCACTTTATAACTGATTTATCACTTGGCCCCATTTGAACTTCTGCCCTTGTCATTTCCTCTCGCCAATCAGCGTATGACTAGATATGAGCGCTGCATTGCTAGCCCATCTGACCAGAGGGAAGGGCTATAGAAATGCTCCTGAGTCCCCACAGTTTATTAGCTTCCTAGCGATGATGATGGCTAGTGTGTGTTGGGCAGCTTGAATGGGCGAGGCTAGATGCAAAGGATGTCAGGCTAGACTAATAAAACCTTCAGCTCCGAGATGTCTATTCTTAATTAGCCTGATTTAACAAACAACATCTCATTTTTTTTCCTTTTTGTTTTTTAACTTTACTCTGAGGTTTTGTTTTTTTTTTTCTTTCTCGATCTTCAGTCTCTTGAATCTTTCAGTCAGTTGGTTTTCAGCTCATACCCTGCAGAGAATTTGAAGGGCACCAAAAGGAACTTGCTGGCCCCACAAGCTGCCTGTTCTCTTTGGGGATGCCCTGAACAGTATGCCACCACCCACGACAGAACCTTTCCAGACAAAGGCAAATTATTTACCAATTCAAAAGTTGCCAGATCTGAGATTTCTCTGCAATTTACTGAGGCTTGAGATTGGAGCAGAAATTTTTACATGATGATTAACTTCCAATCAGAGATGACGCAGGAGGCCAGCCACAAAAGCCAGCTATGTAGGACTCAGCTAGGACTCTATCAAAATTGTTTTTATATGGACCTGTGTGTATGGAAGTAGGTGGGAAGGAGTGCCCCGAGAAGGGGAGGACGGTAAGAAAATGGGACCTGGTGCTGGTGGTTTGAGCACAGACTAAGAGAGGCTTGCCCCAACACAAACCACAGCCATAGCAGACCTCTGAATCGTCCCCATTCTGCTTCCTGAGTAAAACCCAGGGCTCAGTAGTTAAGACAGCATACCACTCTTGCAGAACTCCTAGAGTTCTGCTTCCAGAACCCAAGTAAGGTGGTAGCTCATAACACATCATCGCCTGTGATTATGCAGCTCTTGGGTACCCAATGCCCTCTTCTGGCTCCCCTAAGCATCTGTGTTCATGTGTACACACCTGCTTCAGATGCAGATGTACACGTAATTAAAAATTAAAATGAATCTTTAAAAAATGCAGGTCACTGTTAACAAATCCACTTTATGGGAGGAAGGGCATGAAACCAAACGTGAGAGTTAAGAATAATGCTAATAGTGATGACAGCAAGCTCTGCTATGGGGCAGCCCTCGCCTCACTCTGCACAGGGAAAACACAGGGCGAAGCTTACTGACTAAAATCTCCTCTCAGCAAGTGGTAGAGAGCTGGGGGCTACAGTTCAGCTTATAGGGTTCTTTTCCAGCATGCCTTAGGCACTGGCCATCCTCAGCATATCACAAAACTGGGTATGGTGCCACAAATGTATAAAACCAACAATGGATGACATTGGCTACAAGGTGAGTTTGAGGCCTTCCTAGGATATCTTTCTCTAAAAAGTGGCAGAGCAAGAATTTGAATTCAGGTTTACCAGACACCATTGCTTTAAATCTTTACACCAGAATTCAAAATCAGTCAAAAGGATTCTGGAAGTCACGATGAAGTGATGGGTAAATTCAAAGAAGAAACCAAGATTCCAGGACAGTAACCTTTAGTTTAGCCTCCAGTAAGCAACGGGTCTCCCTGAGATCTGTTGCTCTGAATTGGCACAAGCCTGCAGGCTGATTAGAAGAATCCAGCATGAATCAAAAGCCAGAGGAAATCTTCCAGCAGAAGAGATAATGTAGGGTGACATCATACATGCCATAAGCCCATCAGAAGCCAGAGACAGACTGGATCAGAAGTGGGCTCATACTAGTGCAGATGGTAGAGACCTCTGCCTGCTTCTGTGGTTCCTTCCCAGTCTCCTGATGGGCTGGGGCCTTGTCACAGTGATACACACTAACCCTGAGCTCAGGGCCAGTGGGGCCTTCACATTCCTGATCAATGTGCAGCAGTCCTATTTTGCTGAGATCCTCGGAACTAACTCAGACAGCACTGATGTGGCCAGAGCCTTAGTGGATGACTCGGGGGACCAATTACTACTTTGTGAAGAAAATTTGAACACCTTCAAATGTGTCTCTGCTGATCAAAGCTCAGGAAAGCAGTGACAGTAGCAGGGTGGCTAATGTTTCCTGAACTCTATGCAGGAAGTCATTTGACCATGGTCCAGCCCACTGTTACCTTCCTCAAACCAGCTTGTGGGTGAGGTGACAGGAGCTGTGGATTACCTACCTGAAACCTAATATACATAATATACATGCATACAAATACATACATACAATTACAAACATACACTAATACACACACATGCATGCATGCACACAGACACATGCAGACTACAGGACCCCCACATTCATTGTGTTCAGCTTCCCTAATGGACAGCACCATCCTGCTTCTATCCTGGGAGTTCCTATAAGTGTGAAAACCCTGGCATCAAACTGCCTTGACTTCAAATCCTTCCCCTATACTTAATTGCTGTATGTCTTTTGGCAAGTTCCAGCACTGGGTGTCTGCCTCTGTTTCTTCATTTGCAGCATGTGATCATCCGTTGTGAAATCTAACAAGATGACCTGTAAGGATCTCAGAACATTATGTACTACACTATATGCAAACTTGTTGTCTTTGCTCCTTTAAGAGGTCTTTCAAGGTAGCCACTGTGGTTGTTCTCAGTGTAAAGAGTCTGAAGTAAGTAAGGCTGAAAGACACTGTGATTTGCCACATGTAGTAAATTGTAGATGGAAACTATTAGACTAGACCTCACTACAGAGGAAATATTCCCAATGAACATGTGTATTAGTCAGAATATGTCAGCTTGATTAGACTGCAGCTTTGGTTGTATTTTCATGCCTGAAGTATCATTCCTGTTGCTGTGATATAATGCTCTGGAAAAAAAAAAGCAGCTTAAGGGGGAAAGGTTCATGTCAGCTCATGATTGCAGGCTACAGTCCACCTTTGTAGGGAAGTCGAAGCAGAGATCTAAGACAGCCAGTCACATCATACCCATAGTCAAGAGCAGAGAGAAATGAATGTGCACATGCTTACTGCTCAGTTTACTTTTTCTATCCACATGGTCCAGGACTCAGAGCTGGGGAGCAGTGCAGCCCACAGTGAGATGGATTTAACAGAATCAAGATGATCCCATATAGACACAGACATGCTCACAGGTCAACCTGATGTAGAGGATTCATCACTGGGTCTCTCCTCCACGGTGATTCTAGATTGTGTTAGGTTGACACTTAAAACTAATTGTCCCAGGTACAAAAGAAACAACTTCAAGGTTGTGAGCTATCACAGAGTATACTGCCTTTAATGCCCAACACACAGTAGGCACTTCATTGATTCTGTATTGAGTGACCAGTTTACAATGTCCAGAAGCACTTGCTATATTCCAGTCTTCTCCAAAAGCATCAGTCCCTGAAAGATACTCATCTTCAAAGTCAACATTTCTCAGAGCCTCTGGCCACACTTCTCCAACTTTATATGTAGAAGAAGCAAGGAGAATAGTGAAAAACGTTACTTGTTAGAATGTATACTTACTGAGTCAGGATTCCTGGGCTAGGATCTAAAGCTGGGCATTGGAACAAGCTTCCTAGATGACAGAGATACTCAAGGCTGTAAGGGAGGCTCCGAGAGTCTGTCTGAAACAGTTGTTCTCAACCTTCCTAGTGTTGCAAACATTTAATACAGTCCCTCACGTTGTGGTGACCTTCCAACCATATGATTATTTTCATTGCCACTTCATAACTGTAATTTTACTACTATTATGAAATATAATGTTAATATTTCTGGAGAAAAAGATTTGTTCCACAGGTTGAGAATCACTAGTCTAGAATGATCCCCTCTTGACTTTGTAGAAATCATTCCAGTTGGGACCCTGCAAGACCGGTCATTTAAAAGGTGGAAAGCAGCTTTCTGTGATTCTGGACCAGTCCCCAAATTGCTGATTCATTTAACCCTACAACACTCCTGATTTATTGGCACTGGACTAATCTAAGTCGACTTAATTGGCACTGTGCCTGTTTTCTAGACAGCTAGGTTTGGAGGCAGACCTGGTAATGGTCTCGGGTGATAGAATGCCTCAGTTTTGTCTTAGGTGCTTTCAGCTAGCAGAACTTTGCATCAGATTGTCAACAACTTTTGTTATAGCACAGAAAAGTCCAATTTCCTAATTGCAGCTCCTGTTTGTATCATAAGCTCCTGTGGGTCTATAGAGGGAAATACCTTCCTAAAAATCAAAGATAACCCATGAAGCCCATCCAAGAGTTGATAGAACTCCTGGGGAATATTTTCTGCCTTTGGGCAGAGCAGCCCTTGGATAAATAGTGAGCAGATATATTCAGTCTTAGCAACGTCTACTTAGGATCTCTCAGAGATTCAACTATTTACTGAACCAAGATGCAGTCTCCGCTGGGATGTGTATCACCCACTGAACTCTGGGTATTAAGCATGTGTGCAGTGCCTCCAAGCAAGAGAGTCAACTCACCCAACTGTCCACACTATTTACTATTTTAATCTAGTGCAGGGTTTCTCAACTGGGCTTTGAAATTACTACCCAGTTGCTGCCCACCATCTAATGCCCAGACACATTCATGGTCATCATAACTCAGGGTCAGGAAATATTGCTAACATTTAAGTAGAAGAAACAGATGCTGCTAGCCTTGCCATAAGACACCGGATAACCCTTGTAACACATGTGACTCTGGTTTAAAATGTCAGCTATGCCAAGCAAAAGAAACCATCATCTAGTTGTTTTTGCAGGCTATATGCTGGGCACTGGAAGGGCTGTTCAGAGTGTCCCTTATTTCCAATCAGTTTCAGCTGGCTTGCCCTCAGTAGGAGGCAATACTGGAGTGATACATTTCCCCAGCTTCCCTTTCCTGAGGCCAAAATACACTTTATAAGGAGAAAAGTGAAAACACTGGAAGTTGTCAGAAATTTCTATAAAGCATGCATAGTGACCCCGGTGGCTGGAATCCACACCGCAGCCATCCTTCCTGGCTAACTGGAGAGTTGGGACTTCTCCAAACACCATTTCCTCCTTCTCTTCTCTGGTCTTGGCTAGAAAACCCTCAGTTCAGTCAATAGAAGAGTCTCTTTTGGTTGAAAACTGGCAGTTTGATTGATGGCACCGTGTGAGCTGTGGTGGAGACAGAGAACTGTCCACATGGAAGCCAACCTCCCTATTAGCGACCTAGCAACAGTCAGTCAGCATAATGAGTCAAGCCAGCTTTGTGGGAATGAACAGCAGTGCCAATGAGCTGCAGAGCCACAGGCATTGCTAACATGCCTCCCTTGAGGGAGATGTGAACAGCTACCACCCCTCTGCCTAAGGTCCATTCTACTAAAATTCACGCTGGGAAACCAGTGAGTTTACTGGGATTCCTTACAGAGTATGGGTGAGAGATTAGTGACCAGAGCACAAGAGATACCAAAGCAGCTGCACCCAGCAGTTGATGGCTGATGATGGCCTTTCCTATAGTTACACAGATGGAGCCCTTTCCCTTCAGTTTCCCCAGCTGTATTCTTGAGCCCCTTCAGTCATGTACAGTTAGAACAGAATTGCATACAAATGGCTGTGGGGATCAGCAAGATATTCAGATGAGAGTCCAATGATCCTCCTCATTCCCTCCCTCTAAAAAAGGATGTCAACACTCCACAAGCCACATCCTGACAGACTCTCGCATTTGGTCATAGCTGATCTCATGAAGATGGTAGCAGCTGGGCTGCTAAGCTTGCCAGGGGGCTCTGTCTCTTTACTGTATGACAGAGGCAATGGCATTATAATAATATGCCAGGTGACTTCAGCCACGAAAAATTAAGATGGGTGCTAGGTTCTCCCTAGAGGTGAAATTTAGGATTTAGAAAATGTCCAGGGTCTCAGCCTGTGGACCCACACATGCTTATTTTGAAAATATTGTAGCCACAGCAAATCCAAAGAATGAAACGGACATAGTGAATATAGTATTTATTGTATGGGCTTGTGATATTTTTTCTTTGTTTTTTTTTCAAGTATAAAAATGGTGATAGATATTGTAGAGTTTGGCATAAAAACAAACAGAATAAGTCCTTGAGATGTCTTTGGATATTGTTCTGGCCCTTGATCCCAGTGGAAAGGAATTCTGGAACATTACCTGGAAATAATATTAATGTAAAAAAAATATACTGTACATATAACTGTGTGCAGGCTGTCTGGGTGTGTTAGGCACAGTAAAGGAAGTATTTTCATGATTTAATAATTTGTATATAATCTAGAAGGCAGATCTTAGGAATCTATTATTTATTTATTTATTTATTTATTTATTTATTTTTGTATGCATGGCTGTTATGTGGAGGTCAGAGGACAACTTCTGCTTGAATCTGGTTTTTCCTTCTACTATGCTGATCCTGGGGATGAAATTCAGGGTCATCAGATGAGGCCAAAAGTGCTTCTACACGTTGAGTGATGCTGCCAGCCTAGGATAGGCAAATCTTAGTTCTCTTAACTGCAAGAGGGTGAAAGAGTCGTGCACAGCTGGGAAGAAGAAAGACAAGCAGTTTTGGAATTGGGGCTGGCATGTCCAGTGAGGCTCAACCACTTACCAGCCTCTTGACTCAATACTTAACTTCCTGGCTTCAGTTTTCTTGTCTGCAGAATGGGAAGATGGTGGTATTGCCTGGTGGAGCAGCTGGAGCAACTAGACAAATTATTTGTCTAGGGAGGGGGCTGAAAATACTGAAACTGGGGGAGAGATATTCAGGACTGTTTAATTATCTTCAGTCTTCTCTACTCCTTCACATATTGGTGGTAAACTTGTGATATGAGAAGTCTTCCAGTCAACCAAATTATAAGCCACTTTCCTTGACTGTCTCATTATCTTAACCCTCAAAACCAGGGGCTCAGAGAACTCTCCTAGATTCTCAAAACTTCATGGGGAAGGACTCACTTGGAGGACTTGCTAAAACAAGGTTTTTCCGAAGGACCCCACCCCAGATTTCTGATTTAGTTGGTCTGGCTGAAGAATAAGAATTTGTATTTGTAACAAGTGCTAATGCCAGGAGATACCATTTGAGACTCACTAACATTTGTATATGCATACTTATCCTTATACATACATACATGTATGTATGTAAATATATCATAATATCATATGTATGCATATATGTATATATGATACATATGTATATATGTATATAATATGTATGTATGTATGTATGTATGTATGTATGTATGTATGTATATGTTTTCATTTTTCAGCTGTACTGCACTCTTGGGCCTCTATTGTTGGCTACAATTCTTCAGACATTTTCCCTCACCTACCCCCCATGCAGTAACTCCCATCACAGGAAAGACAGCACATCTATGTAGAAAATGGAATACGTTAGAGGCATGGAATTCTTACCAAGTCCATCATGTAATCCTTCTAATTTCAAGCCCTGCTGTGCTTGACCCTCACCAGCAGGCTTCCTTTTCTCTGCCCCTGCTGGCTGAAATGCTACCTCCTTAGGCAAGGCAATCCCAAGGGGGATATATAAATGTCAAGGGTGTCCCTCCATCTGAATGATATTCCCTTAGGTAGGATAGTCCAGAGGGTAGATGTGCAAAGATCAAGGGTATCCCTCCATCTGAACAACCAGATGTCTACAACCTTGACTGACACTTTGGGGTTTGTGGGATTGTCTGCAAACAGACACAATGGCAGCAGATTTCCCTTTATGATCATGTTTGCCTACTTCATGCTAACAAGAACCATTGTTTGCTCTTTATTCCTGTCATTTCTATTTCACAAAGAAGCATCTGTGCTTGAGTCCAAGAGACAAATTACTGTCTTGTGTTGTCTAATGGGACTGTCCTTTGGGGACATCTCCCAAGAAAGCTAGTTTTCACAAAGGTACCAGGATAGCAGGACACACTCTGAAAAGTCCTTATTTTCAAAATGAGCTTCTGTGTGGGTCCCTCTTGAGATACTCACATTCAGATGTTTCACAATTTACAGTGACCTCCAAGATCAGGATCTAGGAAGGGAACGTGTGAACTTATGAAATGCTCATCTGTCTCACACATTCTTAGAAGGAGGGTATTGGGAATGAAGATGTAAGTCAGTTGTAGTGTTACAGATAAGACATCAGATTCAAGAGGCTAGTGAAAACCACACAGCTCTTAACATACTATTATGGAAGGGATGCAGGCAGCAAGAAAAGACAACATGGCTGGTATGATGATTTGATGAAAAACAGTTTTTAAAGTTCTTAATCTCAAGAAACACCTGCCCTCTTCTCCCAGAGGCTGATGGGGCTTCTTCCCTTCCGAAATTACCCATCATATTGGCTTAGGACACAAAAGTCTCATCTAATGAATAATTTGGGACTTGAGATTACCCCCTTTTACTGACTTTGGACTTGGCATGTCAAAGACTACCTGTAATTTTCCAACTTGTAGAACTTTGAGATACGCAGGCACCAGATGAAAATGAAGAGAGGGGCTTAGGACATATACCAATGGGTGACCCTGATGAGCTCTACAAATACCTCCTAACAAAAATGGACCATAACAATCTAATTCCTATGGTAGAGTGCTTGCCTGGGTAGGCACTGGGTTCTATTCCGTGCACTTCATAATCCAGGTGTGATGGTTCACCCCTGTAGTCACAATACTTGGGAGCTAAAAGCAGGATCAGGAGTTCAAGATTCATGGCTAGAGTGAGTTGTCTGAGGCCAGCCTAGGCTACATATATTTTATTGCTCCTTCTTTTAACAATGGGTAGAGCTTACTGACAGGAAAGCATGAATTAGACTGGTCACAACCTCAAAGCATTCATAGGGAACATTGAGTTCTTCTAACATGTGAGCAAGGACACACATGAATATAAGACCCTGAAAGGGCACAGTCAGACTGAGGAGACCTGTGCATGAGAGCATTGCATCAGAGTCTCAATATGCTCTGAGTAAATGCTCACATACATTGATAGATACATTGGAGGCTCTAGCCCAGGTATCTGATTTCCTTAGATGTGATATTTGTGAGACAAGAAGAATACTAAATCCTCTGTCATCATCATGAGAAGTGATTTTAAATCTGAATCCTGCTTTTCCGGTGTGATGGGGTGTCCAGGACTTGCTATGGTGGGAGAACTGGGCTCTGATGATGTCAGGTAACCTTGGTTTCTGTTGCTTATGTTCTTGCACTTGACTTTTGCCATCTGATTATCTCTAGTGCTACTTCTCTTTGACTAGAGCCTGTCTTTCCAGTTATCTTGCTTGTGTCAGAACTCCTCATAGTCCAGCTGTCTCTGTGATCCTGTGATCCTGAGCTCCTGGGTAGAAGAGTTCCTGGGACTCAGGCTGCCTCTGGGATCCTGAAATCCTGCTGCTCTGAGTGCAGTGGTTCCTCTAGGATGGGTCAGGATATGGAGTCTCACGGGAGCAGACTAGCTAGGAGTCTGCCCCAGCCAAAAGGACTGAATATTATTCTAGAATGAGTGTGGTAAGTCTTCTCCC
Source organism: Grammomys surdaster (assembly GCF_004785775.1). NCBI lineage: Eukaryota > Metazoa > Chordata > Mammalia > Rodentia > Muridae > Grammomys > Grammomys surdaster. The sequence continues at coordinate 1,122,283 of NW_021605216.1, read as the reverse complement.
CGATCACATTGGGTAGTGTCTGGCCTGTCACTGAACCCCTCTGTTCTGATCCCTCTATCATCCAGCTATGAGGTAGCATAATAAGTTTCAATCTGCCTTCTTTACAGGGATGCAGGGAAAGCTAAACACTTGTTGGCAGCAACATCAACCATAGCTGTTGTAATACTATAGCCCTAGCTGTGCGAGCATCTGTGGATTGCTGGCCTCTGAATGTCTCACAAACTGAATCAGCCTGTTAGTAACAGCAGCTCTTGGGGTAGATATACCCACTGCATGTAGACATCTATCTGGACATGGGGAGGTCAGATAGATTCTCAAAATCACACAACTAATCTGAGCACAGCATCTGAGATACTCGTGAACTTTGTGGTGAACATTCAGTGCCATTGTTGATGTAAGATGGTCTCATTGCGGAGCTACAGCCTCATCTTAGTGCTTCTCAAGGAAGCCCAACTATTTCTACTCCTCTACTTTGGTTCCAGATCAGATCCCTTCTTCGTTTCCACATCCCATCTCCTATTATGAACATAAGAAGCAGCTGTGAACACTGCAAATCAGGAACAAGACTTGGAGTGTCAAAATACCTCTGCTAATATCTAACTCTTTTCTGGGCAGCACGTGATTTCTGCTGGGCTGTTACAATCTATCTGCTTTCAGGTACCACATGGACTCCAAAGCAAGTTCTTCTGCCTCAGACCTGGGCACTTGCATCCAGACAGGCATGTTATGTCTCCCTGTACCCCCAGGAATCCCCTCTCATGCACGGAGCCATCTTCTTAGACAGAAAAGTCTGAACCTGGATAACATGAATGAAAGAGTATGTCTGGGCTGAGAAGATCCTAGATTTAACTTCTAATGCCTACCAAGAAACATTCTACAAGTAGGGAATGCCATGAAGATGAGACCAACATGAACTCTGCTCTTAGGGTTGGGAAAGGAAAATGATTAGCAAGCGTGAAGATTGCTGATGTTGATGATGACCTTGGATGGTAACCAGGATGGAGGAGATGACACAACTAATGAGTGATAGCAAGATGCTCATCTGGGTAGGAATGGACTTTGAGGTTTGGATAGCCAGATCTGGGTAAGGACAAGGCAGCTGGACTTTGATGGAAACATCAAGTAAGACAGTTCTGAATAAAATCCAGGAGCGACATTATAGGATTTCAGTCACAGAAGATTTTGGTTGGGCCCAAGTTACAAAGGTCTAACAAATAAAAGGTGTAAGAAGGTGAGCCCCAAGCCAGAAGAGATGCCTCAGGGTCAGCAAGGGACAGCCCAGGGTACACCTCACAGAGCTAGGGGCTTCCTAAATAACCCCTCTTTGCAAAGTCCTCAGAGCCCCAGCCAGCCAGCAATGCAGAAGCTGTGTTCTGTGCATTTATCATCACACTATGGTCCAACTCAGACCTGAGCTAAGGCCACATCCATCTGCATCTCTCTCTACAACTTTGTCACAGCTCTGACATATGACAGATTCTCAGGGTAGTCTAATGGCTTAAGGAAGACCACAGGTCAAAGACAGATTCCATTTACAGCTTTGGGAGTGCTTAGGTTCAGCCCAAAGATGGGCTGCCTTGGTAGGACAAAGATCCCACTCCTTAAGAGATACAAGAGTATAATAATAGAGGTGTCAACTGGAAAGAATGTTATAGATGTCTGTGTCATGTGCTTGCCTAAAAAGCTTAAGGATGAGAGTTCCGATACCCAGGCCTTACATAAAAGCTGGATGAGCGTTCACCTGTGATCCTAGCACACCTGCAGGAGAGACGAAGGTGCCATAGAGTAAGTTGCTTGAACAGACTAACCAAAGGAGCGAGCTTAAAACTCAAGGCGTGAGTCTAGCGTTATATAATAGCTAGTGAGCAATTGAGAGATACATTCAACATTGACCTAATCCTGCTATATGCATGTGCACACATGTATAACCCCCCCTCCACACACACACACAACACATACTACACATACAGATGCAGAAAACAGAATATTCTAGATAGTGGTAGGAGGTACCGTTTTCTGTAACAAGGATAGTAATGATTACCATGGCAACGTATCAAGTAGTCAAGGAATGCCAAACTCTTGGGGTATGTCATCTCATTTTATCTTCCTAGAAATCCTATCATCCTATCCCCATTTTCAACCTGAAGCTCTGTTATTCTAAGGACTGTGACCCTGAATCCTTGAACAGCACCCATACTGGAAAACCCTGTTGAGCAACTGATGACTAGAGTACATACTCTGACACTGTGTGTATTGACTTCTGATTTCTAGCCCAAGAATCCTCGTGTGCTGTGTATGGGCATGCCATTCCCTCACAGCCTTCGTAGCTTCCTGCGTGAGCTGGATAGTAATATACAATTGATTTGATTATGTAGTTGGGGGTGGGGAGCAGCTGAGGCAGAGATATTTTTCCCACAGCAAAATCATTCCCCAAAGAACGTGTTGTGGTCCCACACACACCTCCCCTGTTCTTCTCATTTAATTTGAGCAATATGTTAGCTGCCACAAAAAGAAAGGTTAACCTTTGTCAGTGGAGAAATAAAAATAAAAAATTGCTACACTAAGTACTTGATGTTTTCATCACCTTCTTTCACATTTTAATTGGGGCCGTGGTTCTCTGGAAGCCGAGGCATAGCCTGCTCTTGTTTCTTTATGTAAAGCATATGCTTATATATACACATATATGAGTTTGTATGTGTGTGTACATATACATGTAATTTGTTGGAAGGGATTGCTTCACAAGATTATGGGGTCTGACAAGGCTCAAGATCTTCAAGTGAAGTTTCAAGTTAGTTTGTTGAGAAGAAACAAAAAATACTGATTGATTTATTTTGTGTGTGTGTGTGTGTGTGTGTGTGTGTGTGTGTGTGTACACATGTGCACATGGACTGAATGACACACATCTTGAGGTCTTAAGTTTAGAGGATTCCTTCCAGGAGTGGGTTCTTTGCTTCCACCATGGGAATCCCCATGTTGGAATTAAACTTGGATCATCATGCTTGGAGGCAAGCGCCTTTATTCACTGAACTGTTTTGTCAGTCAGAGATGAAGAAGTTTAAAGAGTAGAAAATAAACTTTTGACATAGAAATTTATGAATCAAGAGTTCAATCTGTCTGAAAATTCCTCTGGCCTTCCTCAAGCCACATCTCTTCCAATGAAAGCCTTTCTTCCTTTCTAATTAGCCTTTCCATTTGGATCTCGTGTACCCTAACTGTAGTTTATAGAGGCCGGAGAGGACTGTGTCCTCATGGACCTGCAAAGAGCAAGTCCACTCCACAGAGTGACTGACTGCTCTGGAGAACACAAGCCTAGGTGTAAGCCTGGTCCCAGGATCTCTACACATCTCACCCTGCCTCAGCTGCCTCTGAAGTTGAGGTGTCATTCCTTTGCAGATGAGAGCCTTAGGTCCAACAGATGCTGTGATTTGGCCAGAAAGATTGCAATGAAGTGAAAAGGAAAATTTTCCAGAAATAAGGATCTCAGGGAAGCATTCCAGAGGAGTTGAGAGAGTCCAGGAATGCAAAGTGCTTCTCTGGGTGAGGAGGAGCTAAGGTCTGGGCTCAGTGAGTAGTATTTCTCTTTCTCCCTCTTTCTCCCCCGTCCCCCCCCCCCCGTTCTGTCGCTTTCTCCTCCTTTCCTTTTCTCTCCCTCTCCTTCCCCTCCCTAACTGCCCCACCCCCACCCTCACCCCACCACACCATCAAATTCTGGTCTTGGATCTGCCATTTTATCTGGCCCAAACCTTGATAATCATACTTGCCTTGTAAAGGTTTCAGCATTTGGCAATGTTCTTTAGTTTGCCTGAGAAAAGTCAGGAGCTTGGGGCTATGAGGGCGGAATCCACCCCCATAATGCCTCAAGGACAATGAGGAGCCCTTGCTGAGGTACATGGAGGGAGGATGGGGGACAAGGAGAACAGAATCTCCTCAGGAGGACCCTCTGGTGCCTTTGTCTCTCAGGGACTTAGAGAACAGCCCAGCAGTGTGCCCCACAGATGATGGGATATGCTAGGCAGAAGCCAGGGGAGCACTGGCTTGGGAGGAGAGTCAGTGGTTGGAGTGCACCTTCGTCTATTCTGTTAAAGAGCTACTTTGGACAGAAGCCAGTAGAACCCCCTTGAAGTGGCCTTTTGGAAGAAACTAGGGGTTTTGCTGTTCTGTCTGACAGAAAGGGAAATTCTTCCTCCTTTCCCTCTTCCTCCTATAACACCTCTTAGGTCCTTCCGGATGGAACCTTTAATTCAGTGGGGATTCTGGGAGTTCTCAGCTACCTGATTCTCTTCCCAGAACCAGGAGAATTCTCTGTCTCCTGGCAACTATGAGATCCGGAGCTTGCAACACTAGCGGCTCACCTTGAGCCCTGTGAACAGCTGAGCTGGCGGACAAGTATTTATGTGGTATTTACTCTCTTGGGCCACATAGCCCAGCTAGGCAGGTAGTTGCCCACACACTGGTCAGCAGAAACACTATGCCCTGCCAGATCGAGGCCTTTGCTCACCCCATCAATAAACCTTGGAGCAGAGCGGGGAGAAGGGAGCAGCGGTTTACAAGGCAGGAGATGTGGTTTGCATCTGCCGTTATTCCTTATCAGACGTCCATGTTCTTCTTTTGTTGAACTCTACATTGTTTAGTATGTACATGTGAGTACAAAACCTTTGACCTCTGAAGCCCTAACCACGTCCCTCTCCCTCGCCAGGACCCTGATTCACATTCATCTTGCAATTATCCAGCCTTTACACACATTCAGTGTGACCCTGAACGACTTCACCCCTGGCCAGCTCCACAGCAGCCTCGTCTTTTTGCTTCTTCTCTCTCTTGGCTCTACCAAGCTGCTTGTGCCTGAGAGCCTCATTCAGCTGCCCATCTCCTCTAGAACATTCTTTTCCTGATCCTTTCCTCTCTGATCTTGCCAACTTCTCTCCCCTCTTGCACATCCCTGCCCCAGTTTCCCTTTCCCCAACTTTACTGCTCAGTTTAGGTTCTCGTGTGTATCCATTAGTAAGCATCCTGGAGCCGTACAGATGGCTCACTTGGTAAAGTGCTCACTGCACATGGATAAGGACCTGAGCTCAATAGCCAGAGCTCATCTAAAAGCCAGGCTTGTGGTCCCCACACTGGTAAGGCAGAGGCAGGAGGATCTCTTGAGGCTGCCAGTCAGCTTAGCAAACTGGACAAGTCCCAGGTCAGGAAGAGACACTGACTGTATAAACTAGGTGGACAGCACCTGAAGATGGTGCCTGAGGTTATCCTCTAGTGTCCATATTCACATCCATACATGTGAACATGCATGCACATGCAAACACACACACATACACACGCACTGTCTCCTCTGCCATCAGAGTTCATGAACAAAACCTACCCTCATGGCCTAAAGGGAAGATGGAATGGTCCATGTGCATCTACAACTTAGAAAGGGCAGTGAGCCTGGCACACTGACACAGAGGGACTGACTCACCCATGGGTAGGTAAGATGCTGATGGGGAAAGTGGCTTCCCGATGTCTTAAGGAAGACTGACCCCCTCAGAGCTAGGCATAACCAACCAGACCCACCAAATCAGAAATGAGGGAGACAGGAGAGTGATAAACCAGAATCCTAGCCAGGAGGGACTGCAATGGGCCATTCCTTTACTGAGTGCCTTCTGACTGCTGTGATGGGTGCTTCACTTGATTGATATAAGTGACACTAGCTGACATTCAGAAATCAATGAGCCCCTCCCCTAGTGGAGGCTAAGCCTCAAGGTGTAAAGTGGGATTTGAATGGAGGCCGGTCTACATTGAGACTTTGCTCTCAACCTTGAGATAATGCCCTCTCATTACCACAGAAAACAGTGATCTGAACCTCTGGGGGCTCAGTAGTCTATTTGGCCCATTATTAATGCAGGGGTATCTGAACTCTCACTTGGCCTTACTTATTTCAGGAAAACTCTAGCTAGGTAGCTGGTTGGAGGGGCACACGTATGAAGTTGGAGTCAACAGAGGATATGATGGTAGAAGTTTTGAATTTGTGTGTGTTTGTGTCTGTGTCTTTTAGTGTATGTGTGTATGTATGTGTGTTTGTATGTGTATTGTATTTGTGTGTGTATGTGTTTATGTTTGTTTTTATGTATTTGTGTGTATGTATTTGTGTGTATGTGTGTACATGTTCATGTGTGTATATGTATGTATGTATGTATGTATGTATGTATGTATGTATGCCAGAGAACAACCTCCAGTGTCAGCCCTCATATGCTATCCATCTTGGTTTCTAAGACAGTTTCTATCATTGTCCTGGAGCTCTTTGACTCAGCTAGGCTGGCTGGCCAGTGAGTTTCAGGGATCTTTCTGTCTCCCTTTTTTATGCTCAATTTTTTATCCGGGTTCTGGGGATTGAACTCATGTCCTCATGCTGCATGCCAAGTACCTCATCAATGAAGCCATCTATTCATCCCCAGTAGATGTAATTTCTCCAACAAGCCCAGGGCCTGGTTTCGAATCTCCACATGCAACCACGTCAAGTTCACCTACCCCCTGCACAGAGCTTTATGGTCCTTAGATTGATGCACCTAGGCTTTCTTGGAATCTCTGGGATATGCTGAGCTCCTCTTGTTATCTCTGATCTATGTGGGTGATGTCTGTGTGACATTGCAAGGCTCACAACCATCCTGGTGCAGCCAACATCCAGAGGTTTTCTCCAAATCCAACTATTAGGCTCTTTGGCTAAGTCAAGACACTGATGCTTGTGAAACAGACATTCTCCTGGCACCTGCTGATTGGCAGCCTCAGACTTTATGCCTCTTGTCCTTCCTGCTGAAGTCACCACCATGTTAGCTCAAATATTTCTCATTTTTGGACTGTATGTTGATTCTAGAATCAATAAGCCTTGGGACAGTCCCAGGCTAGGTGTTGACAAATGTCCTCACTAGGTGTGAGTCATTTTCATTAATCTACTCCTACCTCAATGTAACTAGCTTTCTACTCTTGGTAAAAGCAAGTAGCTAGGGGTAGAGCCCATGAACACAGGAGTGATTTCAGGCATTCATTAATCCATTTAAAACAGTTTGCTCATCAAAAGAATAATTCTGGCAACTGTGTTAGAAAGGAAGTGTGTAGAGCAATGGAGCAGTTGTCGTGCTTACGGTCTATTGAGGGTGCATGTGGAGAAGGATAAATTGTGGGTAAGCTCATCAATAAGGAGACTCAGATATCTAGGACATGCCAGCAGAAAAATGTTAAAAAACAGAAGGAGGAGGGAGAGGAGGAAAAAGAGGATTGGAGATGAGGAGAAGAGGAGAAAAAGAGGAGGGGAAGAAGAAATAAGAGAAAAAGAAGGAAAGGATACAGGGTTTGGGGGAGGGTGTGTGTGATGGGAGAGTAGAATTAGCCATTTGGGAAGAGAGGTCAGGAGGTGAGGCAGAAACATTTGATGCTGAAGGCTCCCCGAAGAGAATCTGTCAATCATATCCTGCATTAAGGGTCAGAGAATAAGAGGTGCATGGTCCCAGGGCAGGAACAGACCTTCTATTTGGAGAGTGAAAAGAGACCCATGCAGCTGAAACTGCCTGAGCAAAATGTAGAGTAGCAGGTGCATCAGTTACCAGGGCACCAGGGCCAAGACCTAGAGGGCCATTAGGTGCTTAGGTGATGTACTTGGTTGCATACAGGGGATTGTCAGAGCTCAGAACTGAATCTAGAGCATGGGAGATCAGGCCTGCTAGTCTGGTATGAATTCAAAGATAGATACTGAGGAAGACTTGGCCAGGCAAGGGAAATAGGCTTGAAGGCAGGTAGGGTATGTGTGTGTGTGTGTGTGTGTGTGTGTGTGTGTGTGTGTGTGTGTGTGTGTGTGGTTTGAAGGCATGTAAGGTATGTGTGTGTGTATGTGTGTGTGTCTGTGTTTTGAAGGAAGGTAGGGTGTGTGTGTGTGTGTCTGTGTGTGTGTGTTAGGGCAGGTTGGCTAGCATAATGGAGAGAAGACTGTAGAACATCATTCTTTGATTTAATGTAATCTGTAATCACATTAAAAATAAGGTATTTGAGATAGCATCTGTCAAGGACAAGACAGGAAGTTTTGCCCAAAGTCAAGGAGAGGGACCAGGATTCCTCTAAAGTATTCATTCTACAGTTAGGAACACCATCTCTTCCCACCCTCCTCCTCCCCTTCCTCCTCTTCTTCCTCCTCTTCTTCCTCCTCTTCTTCCTCTTCTTCCTCTTCTTCCTCTTCTTCTTTCTTCTTCTTCTCCTACTCCTCTCCTCTCTCTCCCTTTCTTGGTAATGGTGTTGGGGATAGAATCCAAAGCCTTACATGTACTAGACAAGTGTTCTACCACTGAGCTCCATACTCAACCCCATACCTGCATATTCTTTATTTGCTGTTTCTCGGGCCCTGGAAGAGGCAGTCCAGCCTGAGAATTGTTGAGTTGTGCAGGGTCAGAGCTGGAAACGTCCTTAGAGCAGATCCTGCCCAGACGTGTGTAGTGCTAACAGCCAGCATGACTGGCTCCACCACCATGATACTTCTCCCAAGTTCTTTAGCAACAATCCCTGGATTATGCATCTTCCATGCACTTATTGATGCAGGGAAACAAGAAGGGTCTGCCTGTTCTCCTTCTGGCCCATTTTTTCCCAACTGGCCTGGCCTTGCTGCAACAGATGGCTCTAATGGAGAAAGCCGAGTGCCCCGCCACATGTGTGGAGCCCACATATGAACTCAAGAACACATCTGTGAGAAGTGAAACAGCAGAAAAAAATCCAGTTTTCAAATCAAAGCCCCCAGAGAAAGCAAACTCACTTCTAATGCCCTTACCCCACCCTACCATCAATGACTCCTTCTCTAGAACCAGCTGCCAACACACTGACTTCAAGTGATTTCCTCAGAATCTTGGAGGTCATACAGGCCTGATCTATTCTCAGCATGGCAAATGAACCTCATTTATTGAGCAACAGAAGTCAGCAGGGACGTGGAGTAAGAGAGACACATTCAACAAAGACTTCCTTATCTCTAAGGATGCCTTACTTCCACTACCCTCCTGCCTACAATATTCCCTACCATTACTCCTCTATGGTATCTAAAGAACTGGCACTTTCAAATGATAAACTACCTACCAGGTAAAATATAAGAATTATTTATCAACCATCTATACGCTGGTCCGAAAAAGTTAACTCACTGCCCATCTGAGAATTTATACACAAGTTCTGAGCAGGGCAATAGTTTGGGATTTTCATAACTGCCAGGAGAAGAATTTTGTAAACTGAGGCATAGACCACAAAGAACAGAAGAAATAAATTATCTCCTAAAAGGCAACTATCTTCTGTTTGACATGAATTTCTAAGCATTATGGGTCAGCAGCTTTACCCATTTTATAGTGTAAAGGTAATAGGAAAATGAATGGTAGGCACGGTTTGATCAATAGATAGCCTTTTTTTTTTCTTTTGCTAGGCAAGCAAGAGCTAAATAACATAGTGTGAGACTTTTTTCATTTTATTAAACTATTTTATATGTATATATTTATTGTGTATATACACATGAACATGACATAGCACACATGCAGAGGACAGAGAACAATTTGCAGAACCCAATTGTTTTCTTCCACCACGTATGTTTTGGGGATGAACTCATCAGCCCTGGCAGCAGCTCCTTTACTCATTGAACCATCTCATTGGTCAGATTTAGAAAACTAAGTGTATACTTTAGCCACTGGTGCTGGTTCTCCACCCACATGGTCCCCAAAGGTATCTGGTTTTGCAAACCTACCATTGTACATATTGAATTTGCCTTCAGACAAATACTGAGGGCACATTCTGTGTTTGGCACTGTAGGATATGTAAAGATAACTGGCAAGACCTTTTATTCATTTATCGATTCAACCAATGTCCTTTGAGCATCTGCCATTTGCAAGATACTAAGGCTACAACTCAAGTGCCTGTTGAAAAGATAGATAACAAACCACAGCAAGGAGTGATGAATGTGGTAATTGGAGACATCCACAGGTCTGCAGGAGTGCATCAGCAGCATAAGGCATAAGGCAACAGCGTGTGCACACACGTGCATGCACACACACACACACACACACTCGCCAGCAAGATACTGGAGGCACCAGGATGTTTCAAATATTGAAATGCTACATGGCACAAGAAAGTCACTGTGCCTGCTACTAGTGCTTACCAGAATCTGGTGCTCATTAGATGGAGAGGTGTCAAAGACTGGGAAGGAAGCAACATGTGAGCTTATCCTTGAAGGATCTGTTCTTGGACTCTGCTCTTGGCAATAGTGATGGGGCAAGCTAATTCTAAGTGAACAACTTCAAGCACAAACAGGAAGCAAAGCTGCTTTGCTAGGAGCTGGTGGCCATCACAACGGCTGCCATGCGAGCACTGGTATTCTCATCTCAGTCTATATGTAATCTCTTGAATGCTCAGCAGCATTATCTGAGATTTCTGAATTTTACTTTTATTTGGATACAAGGATTTACTGTGTTGTCTAAGCTAATCTTGAGCACTCTAGGCACAAGCAATCTTCCTGCCTCGGCCTCTCAGGTTGCTAGGACTACACCCAAGTGTCACCATAAGTGGCTTATACTACATTAGTACCTTGTTAGAAATAGGGATTGCGTTAATTACATTTCTTAATGCTATGATAAAAATACCTGATTAAACAATTTAGGGAAGGTAGTTTACTTTGGCTCACAGTTTGAGACATGGAGTTGTGGAAGGCATGATGGCAAATGGATGTAAGCAGGCTGGTCACAGTGCCAACATGGTCAGGATGCAGAACAAGATTAACTCTGCTTAGCAAAAAAAAAAAAAAAAAAAAAACCTTAAAAGAATGGTCAGCATGTTTTCTTCTTTTCATTCAGTCCAGGACCTCAGACCACGGAATGGTACTTCCCACAAGGATAGGCTTTCCCACCTCAATATACCTAACCAAGGAAACCTCTTACTGAAATTGCCAGAGAATCAACCCTTTGATGATCTTAGATCTCATCAAGTTGGCAGTCAATATTAGTTGTCACAGGGAGCTAATTTAATGCTTAGAGCCAATAATTTATCCAAAGAAAACTATGGTGGTTTGAATGAGAATGGCCTTGTAGGTTCATTTGTTTGAATGTTTAGTCTCTGATTGGTAGACTGTTTAGGAAGGATTAAGAGGTATGGTCATATTGGAAGAGATATGTAACTGGAGCTGGGCTTTGAGGTTTCAAAAGCCTAAGCCGGGTCCAGCCTCTTTCTCTCTGCCTAGTGCTTACTGTGCCTGCCTGACACCATGCTCTCTACCATAATGATAACTGACTAACTCTCTGAAACTCTAAGCAAGCCCCCAGTTAAATGTTTTCCTTTATAAGAGCTGTTCTGGTCATGGTGCCTCTTTATGGCAATAAAACATTAACTAAGACATCAACCATCTGAAAAATTGCAAAGCTAAGAATGGAAGTGGGTCTGATCTATAAACGCCAGAACACTAATATTGGCAAGGATGATACCCTTGCAGCCTCCCAGGGCACGAGTTCCCTGGTGGTTTTATGACTTCCCTCTTGCTTGCTCCTGTTACCTTGGAAAAGTCACCTAACTTGCAAACATCATATCTGCTGTACCAACACAAAACAAGTGAAGAGGATCCCTCCTTTTCCTCTTTTCCAAGCCCCTGCTTTGAACTTCTCCAGAGTTCTATGTTCCAATGGGTGTAATTAGCAGACCTGCCTATCATGGCGAGCAGTGAAGTTACTTTTCTTCAGTATCTGATGCCAAGTGAGAGCTTGGCAGAAATACTGACTGGTAAATGCCTCTCTGGGGAAAAAAGAGCTGTAAGGTAGCCCAGATCTATTGGCAGATACTACAATAAAAGAAAAAAATGTCCTATGAAATTCAGGCGGGAAGGGGAGGGTCAGGTAGCAAGTAACTATTGTAGTAAATGCCCCAGAGAACCTTACATTAGCAATTTGAAAAAGCTTGCATGCTTAGCTTCACTTCATAAACTCCTTCAGCAAGAGGATGGATAAAGAGTCCTTGCCTTGAAATGTAGCCAGTAAATATTCAGAAAGGAATGCAGTGCCAGTTCTTCTAAGATGGACAGTGTCAGTTTGTGGGATAAGCAGATAGCTGAGACCAAAAAGTTTTAATGTGAGCCTCAGGGTGGTCACTTCCAACTGTGTGACTCTGTGCAAGGTATGTGTTTCCTTGGGAGTCTATACAGCAGTGTTGTACATGCCCAACACTAACGCACTGGCCATTCTTTAACAAGAAGTGAGACATTTATCTGACACCTGAAGGATTTTCACCCATACCTACTGGAAAGGGAGCATATTTCAGAGAGCTTATTTAACATGAGATTTGAACTATTTTAATCAGTTGTTGGGTAATGTAAATGTGACGGTTAACTTTTATTGTCAACTTGAGTACATTAAAAAATGCCACTGGGACACAGGACATTGGGAGAGGAACATACCAGAGGATGTGCGTAGAGAGGAAAATAGAATTTGCGAAAGATAGATACCAAGAGCATTAGAAGAGCACACCTTTGGCTGTGTCTTCGAGAGTGTTTCCAGAGAGAACTGATTGAAGGATGAAGACTCTCCATGAATGAAGGCAGCAGCATCCTAAGATCTGGACTCCCAGACTGAATGAAGAGAGAAAAAGAGAAAGCCAGTGGAACACTGAAAATTCCTTCTCTGCATCCTGACCTACTAGAGAGGTGGGAGGACTTGCAACCATCCTCCATGGCAGCCAGGATCTCCACAATGTCTTCTCAGAGTGTGAGCAAAAATATACCCCTTTTCTCCTAAGTTGCTTTTGTTGTGAATTTGGTGACAGGAATGAGAAAACTAACACAGTAAATGAGAATACAAACTAGGTCATAGCTTATCAAGTTGGAGAGCAGCACGTGTGTGTCGGCATGCTGTCTGCCTACCACTCATCATCATTGCTTATGCACTGAAACATCTGAAAGTCAGAATGTCTGTCAGCCCATTGGGCAGTGATCAGTAGTGGGCAGGGCCATGATTCATATCTATGGAATAGTGCAAGCTGATTGACTTACATTATTAGTAAGCAAAATCTATAACCTTAGACTTGGAACAATCGTACTCCAGCCAACTGGATAAATAGACAGATAAGATGATAAAGGATCTCCAGGCTTCAGACATGTATGTACCAGCTGAGCTATGGGAAGCCCTGACATGTGATATCCAGAAGGCTTCACTTCTTAGCATAGGTTTGCTTCTCTCAGTTGTCTATTCTATTTTTAATTATGTATATTTTGTATGTGTGGAGATTTGCTCATGAGTGCAGTTTTCTGTGAATCTGATCCATAGGGTATCAAATCCACTGCAGCTGGAGTTTCATGTAGTTGTGAGCTATCCAATGTGGGCACTGGGAAGAAACCAAACCCAGACCCTCTGTAAGAACAGTAAGTATTTTTAACCACAGAACCATCTATCCAGCCCCCATTGTCACAAATTTTATGTTCACCTTCTCTGTACTCATCTTACCTTTTCTGCCATGATGATGATGATGGTGATGATGATGATGATGTCATAGTCCTTCATGATATCCATAAAAAATGGACTTTTGACTTTTCCCCCATACCCATGTCTTTATTTGTTGTCAAATTCTAGACGTTGTGGATCTGTCTCTTCAACCCTGGCAGGCCATCCTATTATCAACTCTTTGTCTCTGCCTCTAGACTTTCCCAGAAGTACCACCTCAACTCCACTGTTATAAGAAATCCTTCTAGGACAGCATAGGTGGCTCAGTTAGCAAAGCATCTTTCAAGCATGAGAGCCTGAGTTCTACCTCAGAACTTGCAGCATGCACCTGGAATCCCAGCTCCAAAGAGGTAGAGACAGGCAAATCCTAGGACTCACTGAACAGCAGAGGCTGGTTGGTGAGTTCAAGCAAATAAGATACTCTGTCTCAGAATACGGAGGGGAATAATCTCTTGACCTTCTATCTCCTATAGTTTCTCTGTATTCACTACATAATGGGTTCTTTTCTGGCTAGTTATACAAGCTATAGCCATCTGAGAGGATGGACACTCACCTTTTAAAAAATGCCTTCAGAACATAAAGCTGTAAGAAGACAGCATGTAGGGCATTTTTAAATGAGTCATGTGGTGGGCATAGCCTATTGTGTATGGAGGCATTCCTGGTCTGGTGTTTCTGGTTTCTATAAGAAAACAGGCTGGGTAAGCTATGAAGATCAAGCTAGTACCGATCCACAGTCTCTGCATCAGACCCTTCCTCCAGCTTCCTGTCCCATTTGAGTTTCTGCCCTGACTTTCTTCAATGATAGACCACAATGCAGAAGAGTAAGGCTAAACAAGTCCTTTCATTCCCAAGTTGCTGTTGGTGATAGTGGTTTATAATAGTAATAGCATTCCTAATCAAGGCAATGTCCAAGCTCCATAACATGCATTCAAGGCTCAGTACGCTCTGGTCCTGCCCTATCTTTTTTCCTTCCACACTCCTTCCCTGAACTCTACACAAAAATCACATCCTCACCAGATAACCCCCACCTCCACTCCTCCTTCTTCCACTGAGTCAAACCACTTAATTTACCAGCAAAGCAATCCTGTTCTCTTCTTCTCCATGCCCTCCCCACCTCCTCTCTATGGAAGGCACTAAATCATCTCCTGGGGTCAAAATTAGATCTAATTCCCACCAATAAGCTTTGACAGATCTGCCATCCCTACCCCAAGATCTCCCTCTCTCCCTTTGTGTTCTTCACTGTCTACATTAGCAGTGTTTCTATGCATGACTGTCTCCCCCATTAGACTGACAGCTCTCTAGGGGGAAAGACTTTCTCATTCCCATCTGCTCCTCTTCTCCACCCTGACTACTCCCTCTTGCCAGCCTTCCCCAGCTCTGGCATCTGAGTGCAGGGCATGCTACCTCACAGACACTTTAGCAAAGCACAGTGAATAGAATCCGTTAATTTTTGCTCCTGTGTCTTTGGCAATAGCTGTTGGAGTCCTCAGGGCTGAGAGTGAACATTTCAACTAACATGATGTTAGAGGAGAACCTTTGCTTTTGTGCTTGCTTCCATTTGAGAAACATTCTGCTCCATTCCTTCCCGCCTGCCTCTGCTCACCTCTTAATTAACTGGAGGTTGCAGGCGAAAGCAGGCTGCTGGCTTTTTTTCTATAGCTTTCATACTTCCAGTCAATTCTGTCTCCCCTCATCTGTACTGTCGATATCTTCAATGAGACAGCTCGCCTTTCCAGTTAAGGTTCATGGGTCCTGAGATCAGACTGTCTGGATTTTTAATAGTCGGTGTGCTTAAGGGCCACTTGGGTGATGTAGTTGCTCTTTCTGAACCTGCTTCCTTGACTGTAAATTGATGACTGAAGGGGAACCGGGGATTGGCTGGGAAAGTGCTTGCCTTATAAGTGAAAGGACCTGAGTTCAGACCCCAGAATTTAAAAAAAAAAAAAAAAAGACATGATGGCATATGCTTATAACACTAGCCTCAGGGAAATAGAAATAGGTAATCCCTGGGGCTTAGTGGCCACCCAGTCTGGTATACTTGCTGAGTCCCATGCAAATGAGATAAGCCAACACACATAAGAGTGTGGAAGAAAAACACCTGAGATTAACCTCTAACCTACATAGGCACATGTACATACTCCCCCTCTTAGACTCACATACATACATGCATGTGCACAAATGCCCAATTAATGTTACTAGTTTGTATTGATTGTGTGTAGGTTGATATGTATTGAGATATGCACATGGCAAGGCATGCGTGTGGAGATTGGGAGAAAACTTTACACAGTCAGCTCTTTCCTTCAATATGTGAGTTCTGGAGACTGAACACAAGTCATCAGGCTTCTGCTGCAAATGCCTTTACCCACTGAGCCTTCTCCACTGCCAAATGCTACCCACTTTAAAGATAGAGAGATTCCATAAGTCTGATTAGTGAACAGAGCACCCTGGGATTATAAATCACAGCACAATGGAAATCAGGACATTTGCATATATTGTAAAGTTCCCCTCATTCAGTCTCTGTTGCTTATAAACTACATGGGAAAATGTATGCTCCCCTGTGCAGCTCAGACTCCGAAAACACAGGAAGACTGTAAGATGCAAAGTCTGGCCTAGCCTTGGAATTCTGCAACAGCCTTTCCACCTGGGTCTGGTGGAGGACTAATGACTTCCAATCTACAGACCTGCCCAGCACAGGACCTGTCAAGTGGGGCTGAGGGAGAATTCTTTATTCCTAATATGCTCCTGCTACCCCTCCCAGCCCCCCAACACCCACAGTCTCCTGGGATCCTATGATTTTCTCTCTACTCCTTGTTGCCTGCGTTGGTGTCTGAGCCACTGCTTGGCTTTGTCTACGATATCACGGGTGTGGAAGGTGATCCATAGAAATAAATTGCCTTGTGTTTTAAGTCTGTGGCTGTCTGCCTTTGTAATTGTCTCAGTAAGGGACTTCATAACAGCTTGAGGGCCTTCGTGTCAGAGCCAGAGACTCTGTGGTTTCCAGATAAATAAACACAACAGCCAAGTGCACATTCAGCTGGGGGAATTGCACTGAAGGTGAAGATGCAGGGACTGGTGCTAGGAAGCAGGCACATTCCAGAGCCTTTTATCAGTAGCCTAACAGAAACCAATCGAAGAATGAACGGAGGCTTTATTTGTTTCTAATAACCACTGGAGAAACTAAGGCTTGTTTAACCTAGCCTCAGCCAACATCTCCAGCTCCTACCAACCCTGTGCTTAGATGAAAAGAGAAGTTCAAAGTGCTACCCAAGAAGGAGGCTGGCTAGCAAGGTCTTGGAGAGGGTACAGTGAGGGGCTAAGGCAAGAGAACCAGAAGCCCTGGCCTGATATAGTAGCTGTCTGTGCTGGTGAAAGGTGAGGACCATGGGTGGAGGGAGAAACTCCTGCTGTAGACCTAGTAGTGGTAGAATATAGGTTGGCAGGAAAGCAAGGAAATGGCAAGCTGATTTTTTCCAATAGGAAGGGCCATAAATAGGAGAAAGTCTGGGCCACAGGGGTCCCCTGAGACCATTACTCAGAAATGGCCCCATCCTCCTGATATCTTTGTATGCATACCGATGTTTGAATGTGTGTGTGTTTACAGAGACAAGCCTCATGTATGGACTTTTTTTTTTTTTTGAGGCAAGGTATCATAGTTATTCGAGGCTCTCTTGAACCTATGTGTAGCCAGCATTGGACTTGAACTCCTAATCTTCCTGACTCAACCTCCTAAGGAGTGGAATATGGGCTTAAAGCATTCCACCACACCACACCATATTTGCCACTTCTGTGCATTCACTTACATTCTCCTTTAAATAAAATTACATCTTAATTCGATTTATTTAATATACCAAGAAGTAGAAAAGCCAGTTCCACTTAGCATTCAAAGCATAAACTTTGAAATATAACAAACCATCCCACGCCATTTACCATAGTAGTCAGAATCCTGAGTCTGCCTCTAGATCCTGTTTTTTGTCTTTTGTTTTTTGTTTTCTCTAAAGAAAGTAGTGGGAAAACAAAGTGGTTCAATGGATAAAAGTGCTTGCTGCCAAGTCTGAGGATCTGAGTTCAATCCCTAAGAGATCACAGTTCCCACCCTCATGCCCCACAGTCAGGCTGTTGTAGTATGGATGTGAGATATCCCCCGGAGGCTCATGTGCTCAGATATTGGGTACCCAGATACTTGAGAGATTTGGAGAAGTCATGGATCCTTTCTACACAGGGCTTTGTTGACAGATGCAGGGTCAGCAGGGGCGAGATAAAAGGACTATAGGCAGGGCCCACTTTCTCCTGACCTCCATGTTTCCCAGCCAGTCTCAGAGATGAGCAAGCTGCTGCATGCTCCTGCTGCCACCAAGGGGAACTACTCCTAAAACCACGAATGGCCACTAAACTGTCCCTGCCATGAACAGTGAGCAAAATAAACCCGCCTTCCCCCAAGCTGCTTCTGTTAGGTATTTTGTTCAAAGCATGACACAAGTAACTGGGAAACATTCTCCTTCCTTAACAGGCTCTGCCACTCTGCTTCCTGTCTCCTAATTCCCCATGCTCTTTAACATTTTCATCCAGTATACTATGACTTTATATCAATATAAGCAAACATTTCCTCCGTTTTCCCATATCCACATCCAGTATCACACACCACCCCTTCCACAGCTCTTCTAGAATCCACATTTATGCTGAGCAGACAGCTCTTCCCTCTTCTGGCCACTGGACCTCCACCAAACCTCACATACTCTCTGTCTTCAGTGGTCACTATCAAGATCATCCTGGAGTCTGAAAGTTCCCTGTGAGTAAGATGGATGGCCCTAATGCTTACTCCTGGCATGCCAGTTGATATGCCAGGAAATCTGTGCATCATTTTATTCATTCATAGTTTCAGCCTTGTAGGGTAGGTATTCTAAGCTACATTACAGAATCTCATAAATCAATGTGAAACTCTTCGAAATGCAGCACAGACATAACTGGGCTAATATCTCTATATTTTCCCAAAATGCCTCGCATGGCGCCTGGCTCACTATTAGTGCTGATTTCTCTAAGTGCTTGTGTCTCATTTCATTTCTGATACTGTAGCAAAATACCACAGACTAGGTAAATTATAAACAATGGTAGTGTACTTAGAGTAAGAAATCCAAAGGCTTGATAATAACATCTAGCAGGCGCTTTCATGCTGAGTTATCCCGTGGTAGAGCATGGAAGGCAGACAAGATGAAGCTGGTAAATCTCAGTACCTTAGTCAAGGTATTAGCCTACTCATAGCTAATTATCCCCTAATGTCATCTCTATGTCAACTAAATTTCAATATGCACATTGAAGGGGGCATTCACATCGTAACAGTAATAACCTCCAATATTGATTCAGGACAAAAATGTGTCACCAGTGCCCAGAGCTGAGCCCATTCTTCTCATGCTTAACTCTAAGCATCAGCTTGATTCCTTTTACTGACTTCTGTTCATCCCAGCCTGCTCCATCCCTCATAACAACCCTGTCCTTCTTGCCCAGAAATAAGCCTTGGATTCGAACCTCCTCCATCAGCCATCAGCAGAAGTGACTCCTCCAGGTTCCTGATGTTCAGGAAGTAGCTCTAAGCAGAAGAACAACAAGCCAGTTGTTTCTAAGGGATAGACCCTCTGGAAGTCAAAATTTCATGCCTCCCCAATTCTTCACCATGTGCCTGCAGAGAAGCATGCAAACATGGTTCCTGGGCATTGCTAAATGTCTGAAGAATCAGTGTAGATCACAGTTCTTCCTTGCTTTGGAAGGAATTTCAGAGGACCAGGAGTCATCTTACTGTGATCATAGACATACTTTAGAGGACAGGAGTGGCATCCCCTGGGGATGGTTTGACAGTGGCTAAGAGCACTTGAAAAGGTATCCATTTGTTTTGGGGTGAAATCTCCACTTTTTGAGAGTGAAGTGTGAGCACCTGGAACTCAGGGACTGGAGATACATCCATGTTCCACATCCAGGGCTTACAAAGGATGAGCAGAATCATATGGGAAGACAGAGCCCAGTCTTTGCTGGGTCACTGCTCATTATGAAACCTCAAGCAACAATTTTACTTTCTAAGGTTTGCTTCACAAACCTTTCCTCAGTCTGTCAGGGGGTTCCCTTGTTCTTTTCAGCAGTAAATATTTCTCTCATGCACACTAAATTATGTGATCTCCTTATAATGATTAAGATGAAGGATGCTATAATCAGGCAGACATTGATTACAACCACAATTCTACCATCTCCTTGCTCTATGATAATAGTAAGTGTCTCATTGGGTTGATATGAAAATTAAGAAGATATAAGCAATTAACATAGAGTGGGTATTAAATTACCTCTAAATTCTCCCAATATGTTTGCCAAGGCACCTTGTACAGCATTAGAGCTAATTTCTCTAAGTTCCTGTGTCTCAAGTCCATTCCTGATGGTATAATAAAATACCAGAGACTAGGTAAATTATGAACAATGGAAGTGTATTTACCTCATGACTCTGGAGAGTGGAGGGTCCAGAAACATTGCTTTATCATCTAACAAGTTACTCACTCATCTGGGAATACATTTACACAAAGCTAGGATCTCCGAAAGGTGCCAAGTTGAGAGCGAAGTAAAACGGGAAAGGTGGCTACCAAAATGGAAGAAACCTGGAAGGGGTTCAGAGAATGATGCTGCAGCCATGTGACCAAAATGTATGATGACAAAGGAGAGGAAATGGAAAGGATACTGCTAAAAGTAGTGTCTTCTTAGAACAGAAAGAGAAGATGGAGAATACACAGGAAACTGCACAGTATGGGAGTCTGGAGACTGTAATTCTATACTCAAGCCCGCTAGGAACTGCCTCTGTGACTTGCAGTCTTCTGGCTGCTATCCATCTGTCCCAGCTGTGTTCACATAGAGTATGGGTTTCTGTCCAACCAGCCTTGGCTCCCTCAGGCTTGCAGAAGGCACTGGGCGTTCTGAGTAGACTTCAAAAACATTGGAATCCACTCCTGATCCAACCTGGGAGGCAATGAAAGCAGCAAGAGAAGCAAGAGTCATGAGGAGGGGCCTTAAGAAGGGCATTCATCTTAGAGATGGATCATGGGTCTGGGTTCTCCTCACTGAACACAGTGTCTAAAGGTTTCAAGGATAAAGAAAGATTAGTTGTAATCGTTGAGAGTAGCTGGCTTCTATCAGATGTAGGAAAATAAAAAGAATTATTTAAAGTGGTTGAGAAGTATGCATTACATACAGTGACACTTGAGTTTTAAGTCAGGTATATGTTGACTGTTCTTAGGTTGCAGTGAAGATCAAGTAACTGTGAGATGCTCTAGCAGTCTGACATGCAGAATTATATTCTGCTGCAAACCAGAACTTTCTTCACTTCAGAGTCAGCAAAGGAGACATGTAAGGACTATGTCAGAAAGAATCAGGCTGTTCCATTTGCTTTGGTCCTGGATCAGTCTATGGCTTCAAAGAGGTAGAAGTTACATGCACACTAAGCTTAGTACACAAAGATTGGCAAATTTTCTCTAAGGGCCACATAGCAAATGCTTCAGGTTCTGAGAGCTATGACATCTCTGTCATAAGTACTGAGCTTTGCTGTTAGGGAGTGCAAGGAGCCACAAATAAACAGGCATGGCTGTGTTCCAGTACAATTTTATTTATAAGCCCAGGCAGCTGACAACCTCACCATAATTTGTTCACACCTGTTTCATGTGTGATGGCTCTGACGATCAGCAAATATGTCCTCATCACTGTCCTCAAAGATATCTAATTCTGTTAGTAACTCCTCCCTACTGGAGGAGGCTGTGAAGATGGAAGATATATGTCCATGTAGGTGATGGAGTCCTGTACTCCTGAAAATGCATCTTAAGATGACAATGTTCTCAGTTGCTGAACTTGGTGAGCATAGTGTGAGGACAAATTTGTAGAACATTAGACTCAGACTGACATACACTGAAGGGTTCCTTGCCAAAGTGGAAGCAACTTTTGACTTCCTCTAATTGGAAATGTTTAACAAATTCAGCTCTCCATCTAGAAAGATAATTGGGGGGTACCAGTGAAGGGACAGAAAAGTCAACTGGGCAGGAGGCACAGGTCACCATGTCATAGCTAACTATAATGTATACTGTACTTTTCATTTAACAAGTACTTTGTTAGTTTCCTTGTCAGAAGATGCAAAGAACAGCTTTTCTTAAACGTTCCATATCAGTGGAGGGATCCAGTGATTATTATAGGTCATCAGCACCTTGGTGGAAATTTAATGAGAGAATAAATAAAGACAGGATATTTGTAACAGTTTAGACAGGTTAGAGCCACAAACAGAAGTCCCGGGGCGGGGGGGAGGGGGCTCAATTGCTATTCTAAGAGGCTGAGTTGAGAACTACAAAGAATGAAGGATTATCTTAAGAAAAATGTTGTCACATTGTGACCAGCCCAGGAGAGAGTGGACAGTAAAAGGAAGCACAGAGGGCTGGCTCCCAGACTCTCAACCAGGTGCTAAGGCACAGTGTGTTGGCTATATACTGAGTGGAGATCAGACATAACTACCTCTAAAGTCCTCTTATTTTGCTCTATTTTTTTTATCTTTTCTTCAATCTTTGAAAATTCCATGTCTACACATTAATCATCTATGTCCCTAAGCCCTTAAAACTCCCAGAGACACCCCCACATACTATACCTTCCTCCAACTTTCATGACTTCATGTCTCCTCCATCACCTGCTTTTTTTTTAATAACTCGTTGAGTCCAATCAGTGCTGCCTGCTAGACTGCTGATTTGATCATGTGCAGGTAGCCAGAGCTTCTGTGAGTTCATAAGTGCATCCTCCATGCCATGTCCAGAGCATTTAAAGCTCTTGTCTCCATCCTCTGCCATCGGCATATCTCATCTCCCTTTCCATGATGCTCCCTGAATCATGGGCAAGGGGTGCACTGATATCCCATTTAGGGCTGATCAAAGCTCCTTTAAAATAATGGATTTTTCTGGCTTTTGAAATCTATGCCTCACTTCAGGTTGGAGAATATTTTTTTTTTGGTTAATATTTCTTTTATTGCTAGCCTTTGTCAACAACAGCACACATCACTTGTCTGTTCCCTTGCTCCTTGAGTGCTCTGTATGGACTCTGATAGAAACCTCAGCAGGACTTTGGTGGTCAGTGGCTGAATTCATTCTTCAGCTGCACACATGGCTGTGACTTTCGATAAAGGACAGTCACATTAAATCAGACCACAAAAGACAAATACACAGGAAAGAACCACTTTACAGCAACAGCCCACAAATATGAGTTTGTGAGTCCTGGATCATTCTAGAGTGTCTCCCATTTGGGTTTTTTCTTTGTCTTAATTGAGTCAGGTCTTACTATGTAGCCCTGGCTTGGCTCCTTATTTGTTTTGTTGTTTTATTGCTGTTGTTGATGGAGAAAGAGAGAATTTATGTGTGTGGGTAGATATATGCATGTGTACAGGTAGACATGTGTGCATTGTCTACCGTTTTATAGATAAGATCTCCATGGTGGTTTGAATGAAATGGTCCCCATTGGCTCATAGGGAGTGATGTTATTTGAAAGGGTTAGGACGTGTGACCTTGTTGGATTGGTGTGGCCTTGATGGAGGAAATGTATCGATGGACATGGGTTTTGACGATTCAGAAGCTCAAGCCTGAGTCAGTGCCGCTCTCTCTCTCTCTCTCTCTCTTTCTCTCTCTCTCTCTCTCTCTCTCTCTCTCTCTCTCTCTCTCTCCCTTCCTGCTGCCTGCCAATCCAGATACAGAACACTCAGCTCCTTTTCCAATGCCATGCACACTCAGTGTGAACTGACATGCTTCCCACCATAACAATAATGGACTAAATATCTGAACTTGTGAGGCAGCCGCAATTAGATGTTTTTCTCTGTTAAAGCTGCCATGGTCATGATATCTCTTCACAGCAATAGAAACCCTAACTAAAACAGTCTCTCATTGGCCTAGAGATCACTGTTTGATCTAGGCTGGCTAGCCAGTGAGCCTCAGGCTTCAGCCTGTCTCTGTCTGGTCAGTGATGGAGTTATAAGCATTGGCTATCTTCATATAGGTTCTGGAGATCAAACTCAGTTCCTCATTCTTGTAAGGCAAGCACGTCCTAACTGAATCATCCCCATGACACCCATGCACATTTTTTACAATTCTTGACTGTGAAGCACATTTCTGAGATGGAGCCTCTCATTTAGAGTTCACAAAGTGAATGGCATTTTCTGACAAGTAGGCTGAGACCCACAGATGCCTGTGGCCAGTGCACTGCATTAGCTAGAGGCAGACTTGGAACCAAATTAAGCTATATCCATATCCTATATATCCACAAATCTTTCTAATGTACAATTTGTCATGCAAAACTGGTACTTCGGGATCACGGATGGCTGGTTGTTGGTTGGTTATGTATTCAATCTGTGTGCAATTATTACTAGAAACAGTATCTTGGGGCTGAGAAATGGCTCAGTGGTTAATAGCTTTGCCTCTGTACTAGAGGACCTGTGTTCAGTCACCAACACCCACATCAGGTGGCTCACAAATGCTCCTATCTCCGCCTCCAGCTCCAGGAGATTCTGATACCCTCTTCTAGCCTCAGCAGGCACTTGCATATATACACACACATAGATGCACACATACATAAAGATAAACCTTTATCAAGAAGGCAGACCCCTTATAAATTAAACTGGTTGTATATTTTTATGCTAGGAAACTGTCACATGTAGTTACTAAGAGGGCATTAGTACAGGACTCAGATTATCTCCGTGCAGGTCTAATATATTTCTTAATAGGTAAGAAAGGGTAACACTACTGTCTATCACTGCACAGCCCTGAGATAACTCTGTCCACATGTTGGCATATATCATTTTAGACCTCTCATTTATATGCTGTTTTCATTGTTTTATAAGACAGATCATGGTTTGTGTGATGGGTGATCTCAAGTGTCAAGTCAGTCAATGAGATTTAAAATCACTATGGCAACAAGCCTCTGGCATGTTCATGAGGTAGTTTCTAATTAGGACCTTGAAAGTAGAAAAACACACCCCAACTGTGGGCGGCACTCTTCCATGGACTAGGGTACTGGTTGAATAAGAAATAACAAGTGACCCGAGCACCCACGTTCCTGGCTCTCGACCTCCTGACTGAGGACACAGTGTGACCAGTCACCTCAAGTTCCTGCCCCATGCCTCCAGCCATGACGGACTATAGGCTCAACCTGTGTGTCAAAGTAAACTCATCATTCTGTAAGTTGCTTTTATTGGGTAGTTCGTTACATCAATAAGGGTAATTAACTTGATCCAGTGTCTCATTTTCTATTTCTTAATATCCACTGCATATCCTCAGAGACTGGATTATGGTAATATATCCAATCCAGACACACCCGCAAAAGCAAAAATGACTGTGTGGTGGTCATGGAAGGAATATAGTAAAATGTATGCAGTAGTACATTGTTCTTAAATGTTCAGGAAATCTGTGTATTTGTAAAGCAATACTGAGAAAATAATATATCAGTCACAGTGTGACGTTTAGACTGAAGAAGTCCCAAGGACCTGCAATTCAATGAGTTCTCCACAGGGCTGAGGAGATGGCTCAGTAACTAAGGTCTTGCTTTTTAACCATGAAGACTGAAGTTAAAGTCCCCAGAACCCATGTAAAATGCTGGGTGGGCATGGTACCTCCTGTCATTCCAACCTGAGAAGGTAGTGACAAGGGCTCTCAAAGTAAGCTAGCTAGTAAGACTTGCCATATCCGTGCTCTGGATTTGACTAAGAGACCCTGCCTCAATGAATAAGGTGAAAGGTGGATCCAAGATAAAACTTCACCACCCACGCACCCACACACATGCAAACAGGTACATGCACATATAAGATGGGGTACAATTAATAAATTGTTTCCATTTGAAGCCATGTTGTCATCTAGTTCCCTTGGTCAGGCTGGGTCGGTGAGACAGGACATGTTAATGACCCTGTTCAACTTTTAGCAGCAGGTGCAACCAGTGGTTTGATATATGAGTGATTAGGCTCCCTGAGTTGCTTTTCTGGTTTGAAGTTGAGCACTACCTAATACAGAAACATTATTACTTGTGGGTCCTTGAGACTTCTCTGTCACCTCCAGGAGCAAGCAGATGTGAGAGTCTTCCAAGGATAGCAGTTGCTATTGAATTTTCATCAGGAAAAAGAAATGAAGCCATCCATTCAAACAACAGCATCAGAAGGACTTCCCAGGAACCACAACAGGAGCAGATTGGAGCCAAGAAGTAAAGCTCCCAGACGTAGGTCGGGATGAACTGGGCTTGCTGTGGACTGGAACTCAGAAGTTATCAAGAGCTAAGTACAACAATATTCAGTCAGTGGACAGAGACAGGCAAAGAATGGACTCAGGTGTAGACAGAAGTAATAAATAAATCTAACCCCCTCTTTAGATAATTTCCAGGAAATGAAGTACTTGGCAAATCATTCCATGAATGGAGGCAAACTACAAAGTGATCTAGAAATTCCTAAAACGTTAGTTGTTCCTTCCACGGCTGTGCGACTTATGATGTAGGGAATGCCTTGCAAGGTCATGCTAGTATGCTTTTTAACCTGGCCTCAGTTGCTTCCTAGAGAACTGAGAGTCTGCTCTCTGCCTAGCTTTTGATTTGCCAACTCTTAAACAGGAAGCTAGGCTGGAGGTATAGCTCAGTTGGTGAGGTGCTTGCCTACTTAGTGTGAGGACCTCCAGCACTTAATAAAAACTCATGATAGTGCATACTTTTATTCCCTGCATTGGCGAGGTGGAGGCAGGGGGTTCAAGGTCTTCCTCAGCTAGAAGATGTAAGTAGTCCCCTGCAAGATTCCAGTAAAAGGTGGGTACACTTGTTATCCCCATGCTTGACGATGGGGAAAGTAGGAGCATCAGTTAAAAGTCACCTTTGGTTTCATAGTAATCCCAGGCCAGCCTGAACTACATAAGACCCTGTCTCAAAAACTAAAACAAAAACAAAAATAAAATAAACCAACCAAAAAGTAAACCTTAAAATTACCCCCAAAGCCCAGTGTTTTCACTTTGTTACAATCTGTTTTTAGGCTGAAGACTTTACCTTAGTAGCTAAAATGAATACTATACATTGAAATATGCCTAAACACGAGGACGTTGTAGGGATCCACTGGGGATCCAGTCAGAAAGGGTCATCAGGAGAACTTAAGAAGCATGTATCGCTGGGTTCTTCCCCTAGAGGCTGTACATCTGTAGGCAGAGTGCTGTATCAGTCATTTTCCCTGTTCCTATGACAAAAATATCCCAGCAAAGGCAACTTTAAAAAGTAAAGATTTGTTTAGCTTGTAGTTGAGGGATTCAGTCCTTTGTGGTGAGGAAGGCGTGGTGGCAAAAGGTTGAGAAAGCTGGTCCACATCCACAGTCTATCCACAATCAGGAAGCAGAGAACAATGAAGGCTGATGCTCAGATCACCTTCTTTCAATCAGTCCAGGACCTCAGCCAATAGGATGGTGCCACCCACATTAAGGTTGAACTTACCTTAACTAACTCAATGTAGAACCTCCTTTACAGACAGACAGGCCCAGAGGTCTCTTTCTGTGCTGACTCTATCTTATCAAGTTGATGATCAAGATTAACCATCTCTAGGACAGAATGCAGGACTTTGCACCTCCCTCTTAGCAACTCTCAAGTAGTGTTGCTATGGTTATGACTAGTTTAGAAACCACCGTGGTCCAGAAAACCTCTGCTTCACATCCGAGTGAGTGCGTTATTTTTATGGTACTTTTGATAATTGTTCCAGAACAGCATATGTGTTTAGTGTGTTTCATTTCAGTCCTAAGCCATTCATAGAGTCAGACAAATGGGAGGCATAGCATTGACCCTTGCAACCCCTGCTCTTTTCTAGCCTTGAGAGACTTGCCCTGATAGTGTGTGTATCAATTTCACTTGCCTGTATGTAGCTTCTGGTCTCATTAGAGATTTGTAAGGATGTTATCAGAGTGAGTTAATATCATATCAGCCACTAGAAGTAGATTGGGTCTTTTTTATAGTTTCATTTCTTTTCTCTCAATAATGAAGTCTAGTTTCCTAAGGGGCTATTCCTTTCCTTCTACCACCTGATGTCCTTAGTGCTCCCTCAGTGTGATCACTCTTGCTGTTGACGCTTTGACAATGACCTTTCCCTGTGTTCTTTAAGACCCTGGGTTGGTGGAGCTTCAATTAATGAGAGAGAAGTGATACCTGTGCAAACTCATCCAGATGCCTGCTGTGACATCTGACATGGGTTGTCTGAGCTGTTAGAAGAAATGTGAGAATGTGGTCTCTCCCTGCAGCAATCTCTACATTATCCAGACCCATTGCCGCCAGGAGCCACCCTTACCTCCCATAGATTACAGCGATGTTTCATAGGGCTATGCTCTCTCTGTGCCACCTGCCTCCTACACCTGGCCTCTGTCTTGCTTCATTATATCCTCTGAACTCTGCTCTGTGAACATTCTTTAAGACCTGGCTCACCCCAATCATGCGTGGTATCATCTTCCCTTATTCATCCCACATTTGACTCTGTGTTTCTTTTTTGAAAGTCAGAGAACTGCAGACATCCTGATTCCTTCAGGCCACAAGGCTAATGTATCCTCACTGGCCTTCTCAGGAGTCACTTGAAAATTGTTCTCTCTCAACCTGTAAATCTGCTGCCTCTCTATGAGACGCTTCAAACTCATGTTCTGTGATCCAGGACCGTATTCATCCTTTCATCCTTCATGATTTAGAGAAAGAAAGAGAGGAGAGAGAGAGAGAGAGAGAGAGAGAGAGAGAGAGAGAGAGAGAGAGGAGATTTGCAGAGACAGAGGAGGAGAAAGACAGAGGTTAAGACAGACAGATACAGATGGACAGACAGATGACATACAGAGACAGAGACTTTACATTAAAAATTGAGGTTTCCAGGCTGGGGGAATGGCTCAGTTGACCTAGCACCCACCGTTCAAGCATCAGGACTCAAGTTTGAGCTCCAGACCCTCTGTAACAAGCTGGACGCACTTGAAATTCCAGTGCTGTGGAGGCAGAGAGGACATGTGTGCCAACCTAATCAGTGAACCCCAAGTCCTAGTGAGAGACCTTGTTTCAAAAACTTAGAAGGACATTACATGATGAGTGATATTTGAGGTTAACCTCTGTCTTCTAAACACACATATGCACACACACACATACACACACACAAACACACACACACACACACACAAACATTTAGGCTTTCTAGCTTCATCTTCATAAAAAACAAAGTCAAAAGAAGTGTCAGCACTGGCCCCTGTTGTCAAGGCCATGCTGAAGAAGGGCAGTGCCAGTATGTCTACTTTCACAACATGCTGACATCTGCGCTGACACTGTGGTGAACAGCGGGACTTACTCATGTCACCTGCTGGACTCTATACATGCTTGAAAAACACTTGCTATCCTTAACAGTTCATAGATCTCTAAAGTTAGGAGCCAAAGGATTGCCTTAGAGCAGTGACTTACTTTCTTTCTTTCTTTCTTTCTTTCTTTCTTTCTTTCTTTCTTTCTTTCTTTTCTTCCTTCCTTCTTTCTTTTTTTACATTCCTTCTTTTTCTAAAAAAAGATTTTATTCATTTTTTATGTATATGAGTACACTGTTACTCTCTTCAAACACACCAGAAGAGAGCATCAGATCCCAATACAGATGGTTGTGAACTGCCATGGGGTTGCTGGGAATTGAACTCAAAACCTCTGGAAGAGCAGTCAGTGCTCTTAACCTCTGAGCCATCTCTCCAGTCCTCTTCCTTCCTTCTTTAGAAACTGAGAATTTCATGCATATATCTGATGTGTTCTGATCAAATTCAGCCTCCATTCCCTCCCCTCTAGACCCTCTCCTATGTCCCATTCACTTTTCTCTCCCTATTCCTCATACTCTATTTTTAAAATCCACTGAGCCCTCTTAGTCCTGATGTATGCAGATGGGTGTAGGGGCATCTGTGAGAGCATGGGTACCCTCTCAGGGGCCCAATAAAAACAACCTAACTCTTCTTCCTCTGATAGCTACCCATTGCCAGTAGTTCTTTAGCTAGGAGTGGGACTCGTGAGCTTCTTCCCTGTCCATGCTGGGATTTAGGTTGGCTCAGTCTTGTGCAGGTTTTGTGTATGCAGTCGCAGCCACGATAAGTTCATTTCTGTAATAGCCCTGCCATGTTCAAATATTACTGTCTCACTGCTGGTGTCCACTACCTCTACCGCTTAGGATCTTTCTACCCCCACTTCTGTGATGACCCCTGAGCCTTTGGGAAGGAAGAGTGTGATATTGATGTCCCATTTAGAGCTAAGAATTCCCTTATTATCCACATGCTGACTAGATGTGGTTCTTTATTAATTCTCATCCTCTGCAAAATGTCCTAATCTGTGGTATGAAGGTAAGAACTTAGAGGACAATTTAGCACTGTATCTTTTTTAGGAGAATAGTAGTGTTACTTTCTCCCTTAGGGCCTGGCCAGTCATGGGGTTTTGGCCCAGTTAATGGTACCAGAGATGAGTAGAGTGGTTAGATACTCCCATAATATCCATGCCATAGTTACACCAGTGGGCATGTCTTGCCAGGACAGCCATTACTATAGCTCTCAGGGTTCACATTTGGGTAAGACTGATGATTGCTTTTCTCCCAGAAGGGTGCCTGGAGCCTTCTAGAACTATGAAAGCCAGCCAGTAAAGATGAAGCCTCCAGGTTGAGACCAGCCTGATTTTTTTTTCATTTCCTGTGAATCAGTATGTGGTATCTTCAACTGGGTCTGGCCATCAAGTTCTGGAGGGTGATCAAAAGCAGTAGCAATAGCCTTTAATGTTTGGGAGTCGATGGGCACACACTGATATTCCCAAACCTAGTAACCCATAGCTGAAAGGGGATTTTCCATGGTGTTTGGGAGAGGTGTCATTCCCTTTATAGGGTAACTTCATTAAACATCTTTACCTATGTACATGTAGAGGTAGATATTTTAGAAAGCTTCTACAGTAGTATGTCTCCATAAGGCTTTTTATCCAGGTTTTAGTGATAATTATTTCTCCCTATGTTCCCTCCTCTATCATGCCCTCCCTCCCTTACAGCATTTCCCTCATCCTGTTCCTTTTAGCCCCATTCTCTCTCTTCCATACGTGTTCTACCTCATGTTCCTTAAAATCCATCCATCCTAATGGCCCCCCGCAAGTTTCCTGCCTTACATGACTATGCCAGCTTAAACACACATTATCTCAAGAATCTAAATTAACATCCTCGTATGAGAGGAAAATGTGTGTCAACCTGACTCTGGGTGACCTTTCTCAGAAAAATTGTCTCTAGCTTCATCCATTTACCTGAGAAATTCATTTTTCCTTGCGGCTGAATATTACTCCACTGTGTACAGGTACCATATTTTCATTAGCCACTTCTCAGTTGACGGATATGTATCTAGGTTGTTTCTACCTCGTGGCTATTGCAAACAGAGCATCAGTGAACATGAATGAGAAAGCATCTCTGTAGTAGGACAGATCCTTTAGAAATATGCCCAGGAGTAGTCCATCTGGATCATATGATAGGCCTATTTCTAGCTCTCTCACACAGGCCTTCCAAACACTGCTGTGGTGGCTGGAGATGAAAGTTCACGGTAAACCACTTATCGTACACAAGGCCCTGAGTTCTAGATCAAGCACTACAAGGAAACAAAACAAAAGCCTCTTAACAGATACTAGCATACGTGGAAATTACCCAGCAGCCTCAACATGCCCTCATACCAAGACCAATCCCAGTGCCATCCTAAGGAAAGCTGTCTAGGGCCCACTGGTGTTTCTTTAATTCCTTAGATTGTCTGTGTAGATACAATTAGAACTGGGCCTTAACAGAAACTCCTCAAATCTTCTCGTGCCTACAGATCACACGTGGGCATCTTCGTGAGGTTCAGATTCTGATTTAGTGGGTGAGCAATGGGGTTTCTTACATATCACATGCTATTGGTCTCCCAGTTTGCATAGCAAAGCCAGAGAGCTTCTGGCCATGTCAGATTCACTAGCTTCAAGGACTGTCAGAATAATGCTTCCCTTGATGAATATATAAGCTTAGAAGGAACTAGTCATGTTTTATAATTTACTTGTGTAGGGGTGAGGGGAATATGACCTCACCTGCCTGTGGGGTTTCCATTCAACCTCCCATGTTCTGCCTATAAGTGCCAGGTGCCACCCACTTTATTTTTTGAGACAGGGTCTCTCACTAGCCTGGACCTTGCCAACTAGGCTACTTAGTCTGCCCAGCAATCCCCAGGGAATATGAAGCCTGTTTCTGCTTCCCCAGAGCTAGGATCACAGGGGCATGCCACCATGCCTGGCTTTTATTTTATTTTTTATGTGGTGCTGGGGATTGAGCTCAACTCCCACTGCTTGTATGTTAACCACTGCTGACTGAGCTATCTTTCCAGTCCTAGTATTTACTTTTAAAAAAAATCACACAAATGATACCAAAGATATTTCTATAAGAAAGTGGTGAGGTGGTAACCCCTCCCCCATGTAGTCATTCTCCCATGAAACATCATAGCTGTTAGAAAGGACTAGGTCTCCGGCTAATGGAGCATCATTTCACCTGGTGGCACCCAAGGGACTCTCCCTTTGTGTGTTGTGGTAGGTAGAGTGTGGATTGGAAAGCAGATCTTTATGCATCCTCCTCCAGTGCTGGCTTCAGATCACATAAGTATGAAATAGAGCAGCCCATACACTGGGAGAAACAGCTCCATCTGTCTGGATAAGTGGTGGGCAACCCTGAGAGGGCTGTTGTTTGCTTCAGTAAGTTATGATGCAGCCTCTTTGCAGGTGGAATGAAGGAGGCAGCCAGGCCTAACTGCCTAGTTATATGAGTGGACTGAGACAGCAACTCTCTCAATGTTTTTTTAATTTGAGGCCTGAAGTTGGAGAGACAATGAAGAAACATTTCCTGGGCTGGAAATTTGCCTTCAGGCTGGCCATTTCTCTGAGCTAAAAGGCTGACTATAGCGAGTTCCTTCACCTAGGTTTCCATTTCTTAAAGGGTAGAGAGTGGAGGGATGCCTGGGATTCTGGTTTATGTCCATTCCTAGGCTGTGTGTCCAGGTTCTGATCTGCAGAGGGGCCTAGGGAGTAGCAACCAGGAACAACAACAAAATCACTCAGTGATTCTGATGCCACTGTAAAGAGATGACATATGAAGTTAAATGCCCTTTCTGTCTGCTGGAGATTGCTCATTTCCTCATGAACCAAATGCTGCAACATAAGAACTGGCTAAAGCAAGAATCTACACCAGATTTCTGTCAAGTTCCTAAGGAGACACTCATGTGTTTCATTATAAAAGAAGTCACTGACAGTGTGACACCCAGGAATGTTCCCTTATTAGTGGCGTACCTGTTTGTCACCAAGAGTAGCAACAAATGTTTTTTTTCTTTTTTTTAATTGTATTTCATTTTCACTTATGTGTAAGAGAGAGAGAGAGAGAGAGAGAGAGAGAGAGAGAGAGAGAGAGAGAGAGAGAGAGAGAGAACATGTATATAGTAATGCCCACATGAATGCAGGTGCCCCTGGAGGGCAGAGGTATCAGATTCCCTGGAATTGGAGTTAAAGGTAGTGTCAAGCTACTTGAAACAGGTATTAGAAATTGAACTCGGCTAAGAATTTCATGAAATCATTTTTTTTAATAGCTGAGTAGTACTCCATTGTGTAAATGTACCACATTTTCTGTATCCATTCCTCTGTTGAAAGACATCTGGGTTCTTTCTAGCTTCTGGCTATTATAAATAAGGCTGCTATGAACATAGTGGAGCATGTGTCCTTGTTATATGTTGGAGCATCTTTTGGGTATATGTCTAGGAGTGGTATAGCTGGGTCCTCAGGTTCTGAGGAACTGCCAGACTAATTTCCAGAGTAGTTGTACCAGCTTGCAATCCCACCAGCAATGGAGGAGTGTTCCTCTTTCTCCACATCCTCACCAGCATCTGCTGTCACCCATGGCTCCAGCCGCATATGTAGCAGAGGATAGCCTTGTTGGGCATCAGTGGGAGGAGAAGCCCTTGGTCCTGTGAATGATCGATCCCCCAGTGTAGGGAAGTGTCAGGGGGGAGAGGCAGGAGTGGGTGGGTGGGTGGGTGGGGGAACACCCTCATAGAAGCAGAGGGATAGGGGATGAGATGGGGGTTTGTGGTGGGGGAGACTGGGAAAGGGGATAACATTTGAAATGTAAATAAAGAAAATATCCAATAAAAAAGAAAAAAAGCTAAAAAATGAAATAGAACTTGAATCCTCCGCAAGAGCACTATGTGCTCTTAACTCTAGAGCCATCTCACCCACCCCATGAATCTGTCTCACTGTGAATAACATGGGAAAGTGTGGAATGGGGCCAACATTTCCTGATTTTAACCATTGAGGGAGTCTCCCTGTAACTGTGATGAATAACTTGCAGTGTTGGGTGGGCACTGATCTCAGAACTTTCTTTCAGGAGGATGAGACAGGAAGATCACCCATTCTAGGCCAGCCTGGGTTACACAGTGATGTTCTGCCTCAGAAATAAATAAAAAAAATTAGAAAACAAGGAAACATTGAATTATAAATAAATGCTTGGATTATCACAAAATCTTCCCACTCTGCTGCCCCGACCTGGATTCTCAAAACCAAGGGATATCCCTGATGTGTATCATTAAAAACACACACAGCAAAGCTCACTGCTTATGGGGCTAAAGAGATGGCTCCCTCAGGAAAGGGCCCACCAGGCAAGGAGTGCCTGTCACCTAAGCATAAGCACCCGAGTCCAATTCCCAGCCCCACATAAAAGCCATGTGAGATGGAGAACACATGTAGTCCTTGCTCTGGGGAGGCAAAGACAAGGGTGGTCCATGGGCCTCATTTGCCAGAGTACCTAGCCAAATCAGCAAGTTCCAGAATAGTGAGAGACAATAGATCAAAAATGAATGGGTGAATGAATAAATAGATATTTTAAAAAGGTAGAGACGGCACCTGAGAAACTGCTCCAATGGATGACCTCTGGCTTGCTGGTACCCATGCCCTCCTGTGCAGCATAGCCCTGCCATATGCCCCATAAGAAAATTCTATGGCCTAAACAGAAGAGAAATCTGAGATGCATTAGTTTTGAAAATTCATACCGTGAATGTGATAGTTACACACCAATGTATAAACATTACACTATGTATTATCATTTTTAATGTTTACATTTTGACCAAGTCAGTGCTGTTGCTCTCTGGAAATTATTGTGATTTATTGTTATCGTGCCCTTCTCTATAATCTGCAGGACTTGCCCCATTTCATAGTTCTTTTTTGTGGACACTGACTATTACAATGCCAGGGCCAGGCAGGCGCTGCTGGACACGAGCCTGTTGCCATGGGAAGCTCAGGACAGAAAGCAGTTGATTGGTCTCAGTATGGAGGTAAGCTTAGAAATTGGCAGGTCCAGGCTAGAATGTCAGCCAGCCTGGTGGACCACTAAAGGAAACTTGGGTGTATGAATCTTTCAAGCAAGACACAAACTGAATGTTAAAATGGGCACCATGATGTTGACGTTTAAATGTTGCCGTTTAAAGCAGCAGGCGTAGCCGTTAACTTACAGACTCCAGAGTGAAGACACACACATTATTCTAACTCTCACATCAACCAAAAGACTGTTGCTGCCATTGGTGGCCCAGCATTTCAGATGGATATACCACAAGGCTTAAAATCCTCTATGATCAAACATGGTGACATGATTCATATGTGGCCCCAGACTGAGCTGTTCTTGTTTACTGTGTAGTGTGGGACCTAACTTATAGAATTTCAACTATTTACCATCTGGTACCCAAGAAAGGAAGGATGCACTGAGTGTGATACACTTGGTTCCTTGAAAGGCCCTTCTTTGCTACACTGCAGTAAATCCACACATGTGGCTCCCAGCTTTTAAGCCAGTACTACAGCAAGAGGAAGAAATGTAGCATCCTCAGGTACCTTTGTGATCTTTTGGGAATGTACTATAGGGCCAAAGGTTTGAGCTGACATCCCAGCACTCAAAGCAGAGACTCTCTTTTTTTTTCTTAGCAGCTCAGACATCCTCAGCTCCTAGACTAGTATTGAGGATGCAGGAAGACGTGGGCAACTAGCATGTATGACCAGAATTGCCATCATCAGATAGTGGGATGAAGTATATTTCTTGATTGTGTGTGTGTGTGTATGTGTGTGTGTGTGTGTGTGTGTGTGTGTGTGCTCACCTGCCTGTGTGTGCGTGTCCAGGTCAGAGGACAGCTGCCAATGTCATTCCTTAGTCACCACTGATTTTTTTTGAGACAAAGTTGGCTCCTTGGTCCTATTCACTGTTAGGACAGCTGCTCCTGTGCTTTCTTGTTTACCTGTTTACCTATATATAGGTGTGCCTGGGAGGGTATTTACGAAAATGTGACAATCAAAAGCTGGCCCCAACCTGGTTTTGTTATCAGGAGCTCCCCATATTGCACGGGAGGTGGGGGGTAGGTCACTTCTACCTTCCTAGTTTAAAGGAAGAAATGACTTGTTAATATTTAGGAGATAGAGACCCCCAAAACTTTGCAAGAGCTATGAGGCTTTGCTTAGTCAGAGCTTACTACTCTGCACGTCCTCCTAGCCTTGCCTCACACTCCAACCTACCCCCTCTTTTTGGTTTGGTTTGGTTTTCTTTTTTCTTTTGTTAAAT
The DNA here is from genome assembly GCF_004785775.1 of Grammomys surdaster. NCBI lineage: Eukaryota > Metazoa > Chordata > Mammalia > Rodentia > Muridae > Grammomys > Grammomys surdaster. Next base: position 1,086,190 of record NW_021605216.1, on the reverse strand, counting down.
TATTTTTAAAACATAGCCTTATATAACACAGGCTGGCCTCAATATCTCTGAAAATGACCTTGAACTGATGATCTTCTTGCTGCCACCGCCCCTAATGCTGGAATCACAGGTACCCACCACCATTCCAGGCTATCACTCATCTCTCCTCTTGATTCTCCCTCTTGATCTTCTCTCCCTATTGTCTCTCTTCACTGAGTTATAGTCTGCAGACTTTAACTTTGTGCAAAATACTGCAACTCCCGAGCAGGACTGTCCCCAGAGAACTTAGATTAGTTGTTCTGTGTCAGTGTCCCCAGGCTCTCAAGGCAGCTCCAGCCCTGTGGACAATGCATAACCATGAGGTGACATAATGGGAGAGCCGTTGTTTTGGATCGCATGAGCCCTTGAGTCATGACTGACTCACGGAGCTGTGAGTGCTATGAGGGTACAAGGGCATATGCTCATTCTTCTGATGTCTCCGACCTGCCAGACTGTTCCTGTGGATGGATGTGAGTTCAATCCACACAGTAGGATCCTGGCAATCACTGAGCTTTACTCAACACTAGGGGACCACACTACTCTGTGTATCATTCAGCTCATCCCCCCCAAAACCTCCATGCAAGAGAAATTACCAAGAAGGTCATTTGGGAACAGACGAAACCCAGGCACAGAGAGTTAAGTGCCCAAGTTTGCATCGTGTGCAATGGTGCATGACAGTTTATCTCTAGAGTCTGCGCTACTGACCACTTCCTGCCCTCCTGCCTGCCAGTCCTCCATGGCAGAAGAGCCCTGCTGGGTTGTTTCAGTTAAAATCTCACATTGACTTTCACTGTTGACAGAAGTCTTTGTCCTGTGCAATGGACTTTGATTTCCAAATTGTGCCTCCCTTCTGGAGAATTCCTCAGGCACTATCAGTATTCACACAAGCCTGAGTGTATAGTAGCTAGGGCAGCTGGTTGGCTGTGGGTCCCCTACTCCACACAGCAGGGACCTCCAATGACTCGACCTTGAAAAATCGATGTGTTTCTAGAAGGTTCCATTGAGCTTCTGCGCCTTTGGTTATGATATTTTCCAACATCATTTGAGGAATTACATTCGACATGGAATTTTTAACAAACTCTCCCTGGGAGTTGCTGAGCCAGGAAAGACAAACATTAAAGGTCACTGTGTCAGCACCAGTGAGGCACAGGTCAGGAGAGCTCCCCACTGCCATCTCCAGCAGGCTGACAAGTTCTTTTCAGGGGCCTCTGCTCAGGTGATGCTGGAATTCTTGGATTCATTTCAAAAAAGTATTTTGCAATGATACAATAGGAAACAGAGTTGAAGTTTTTTATCCCCCCTTAATTAATTTATTTATTCACCTTATATCACAATTGCTGACCCCTCTCCTCCAGTCCCCACTCACACAGTTCTACCCTTCATCCCCCTCACCACTCTCACTCCTCTGAGAGGCTAGAAGATCCCCTTGGATATCCCCCAACCCTAGCACAGCAAGTCTCTGCAAGGCAAGATCTATCCCCTCCCACTGAGGCCAGACAAGGCAGCCTAGTTAGGGGAACAGGACCCACAAGCAAGCAACAGGTTTAGGGACAGCCCCCACTCAGTTGTTGGAGGACCTCCATGAAGACAGAGCTGCACATATATATAGGAATTTGAAAATTCATAACACGAAAGCTTAGCATAGATTTAAGGATGGAGTGCATAGTAATAGACATGGGAAATAAAAGCACACACCCAAGTGTGGACATAGTCATCCTAAGGGAGAATCACAATGTATAGTTTTTAGTGGTTTCTGAGTTTCATCTCAAAGAATTCTAAGGAGTCTTTGCTTGTTCAGCAAATGAGATCATTGGGTGGTTCCTGAGTGGATAGGCTCAGGGTTAATAATATAATGCCTTGGTCAGTTCACTTGTAGAGGAAAGGAAGATGATCTTATAATAAATGAAAGGTTACTCTTGTTTGTGAGATTCTCAAAAAGTACCAGGGCAAGGAAGAAGGCCAGATTGTAAGCCTAAGCATGGTTCATGCTGTCCCTGTTTGGAACCTCTTTATGAAGTGGATATTGTCTCTACGTTACTGTGCTGAAATTCTTGATTCTCACCAGGTGATAGGCTTCAAGCAGACTCCTTTCCCTTTCCCGTGTCTGCTTAATTGTCCAGCCTTTCTGTGCTGCCTCAGGCCTTCCCCAGCAGAGTGAGAAGGTACAGTATGTTGCTGATTCCAACATTCAAGTAACATGTTTATTCTTTTATTAGCTACCTTTCTGTTGCTGTGATAAAACACCATGATCAAAGCAACATATGGAAGAAAGTTTTATTTGGGCTTATGGTTCCAAAGGATAAGCGTCCATCATGGCAGAAAGGCTTGGCAGCAAGTGGCAGGCATGGGGGCAGGAGCAAAAAGCTGAGAACACACATCCTCAAACAAAGGTGAAACAGAGAGCAGACTGTAAGTGTGACAGACTAAGAACTCTCACAGCTACATTCTCCTCCAGTAAGCTATAATCACCCCCACAGCCTTCCCCCAACACTGCCACCACCTAGGCGTTCAAAAGCCTGAGGTGATGAGAGACAGTTCTCATTCAAACCACCAACCTTGGTTTCACAGATTTCTCCATGACACATGACACATAAGACATCCCTAGAGGTGTGAAAGTCTTTTTGAGTTACCCACATGGATTTGCCAAGCATGGGAAGAAGAAAGCAATATTGTTCTGAGATGTCAGGTTATGGCCCTGGAGCAGCTCATCCAGTTCTGGGTCATGAAGCTACCATCCCTCTGGCATCTCTGTACACACCACCCTGCTTGGCTCAAAGCTTTATGTCCATCATCTCACGCAATCACAGCAAACTTAGTATCATCTATAGAGCACAGAGTCAATTGCTTGTCCTGGATGGTGAGGCTGGTAGAAATGCAGTCTGGATTCCATCATCTAACGTCTGTGCCTCTAAAGCCCAGGAGCATTTGCTTGCAGGTGCTTTCCTGGCAGTCTAGCCCATCCACGTAATTGCCCGCCACTCCTTGGGAACTCAAGTTCATTACTTAACCTTATTAAGTTCTCGTTTCCTCTGTGAAATGGGATAAAACTATTACCTTGGCTTAAAGCAATTTCAAGAATTGAAAAGTGAATTAAAGCCTTTGTCTTGATGCCTCACATGCTCTAAATCTTGGTATAGGCAGCTGTTGTTAGACTTTTATTTTGGTTTGCTTTGGGAGATAAAAATCTTTATATGTATGTTGGTCTGGCCACTATCTAGAGATCCTCTTGCCTCAGCCCATGAGTGCTGGATCTTACAGGCCTGTGCCAGCCACTGTGTCTGAGCTGCTGCTGCTACCCGACCACTGTTGCTAAGGTCAATAGAGAAGTGTTTGCAAAGTGTTTCAAAAGAGATGCAGTCAAGAGGGCTAAAGGGATGATATAGTGGTTAAGAGCTTATATGCTCTTGCAGAGGACCAAGTTCAATCTCCAGTACTCATGTCACAAATGCCTGGAACTCCAGCTCCAAGAAGTATGAAGATGAAATGAAGCCTTCACATTTGACTTTTTACTTCAAAACAAGAGTGTAGATGTGGGCTTTTGAATCAAAGGAATATTTTACACTGGAAACATTAGAGTCAAGCAAAGACACAGACAGGTGTACATGAATAATTACTAAACATGAACTGACCATCTTGGTCAATTGAAATGAAGGAATCAGTGTGGATATGGAGAACCAAATCGAATATAGACAAAATTCAAGACAGAACGTTGGTTATTTTTGAACAGGCTTAGTGACATAAATGGAGTCATGTACCTATAAGATTTAACAAACCGTCCATGTCTCTGAGGGCTGCGGTGTGTGAGGAAGCTGCATGACATGATACTTGAGAGGGAGCAAGCCTGAGCCATCACAGTGCTGAAACCTGCTAACAATACCTATTTTGTTGATGAATAAAGAAGCATCTTTGACCTTGGAGTCAGCTTGATGCAATACCCAGATCTTGACTTAACAGCATGCAAGTCATACATTTAAATGGTGGCATTTACTAGCCTCGAGTAATAGGAACTCTTCGAATGTGTTTTAAGAGCTTGTAAACTGGTGAAAGAAGTTTCGCCTGTGGGTTAACTGACTGACAGCAAAGATTTTTGGATACTCAGGTGCCAAATTTCTGTATATTAAACTAGTGAAGATGAAGGGAGAAGGAGGGAGGAAGGAAGAAACTGGTGAATTTATTGATAGCCGAATCTCCATTTGATGCTTGAGGCACTTGCATGATAAGGACAACCAAAGTTCTCAGGGCTGGGATCTGAACTCAGGGCTTTGTGTTCCTCCAGCCTGGTTACTTCCACACACCTCTGTAAAGCAAGGGTTTACAGAGAATGCACAAGTCAGTGATTCAGCATCCCACTTGGTTTCTTTCCCCTCCCTTTTTCAGCTTCCTGAAAATGAAGTCTGCTTCTTCCCTTCCTAGTCAGCCACCACGGAGACAGCTTGGAGCTGAATCCCAGGCCCACTGCCACACGCTCTGATTGGTACAGGGATTGTGGAGCTGGGCCTTCAGAAATATGAAAAGTGCTGGCTGTTTGGTTCTGCAAGCATTCAGAGGCAGCTGTTGTTTTGCCTTTTTTTCTTCTTTTAATGTTTTTCTTTTATCATGCAAACCTTTCTATTCCTTTTAGTAGAGAGGTGAAGGATAAGAGGCAGGAGGAATTGAGTCTGTGGCTCAGAGGGCTTGATGAGTTTGGGAGGAAATACGAAATGATGCAAAACTAGAATTTTTCATTGTCCTCATCACTTCCTACCCCTGCTGCCCAACCACTTCTTCCCATCACATAGGTATAATATTGCTTGAGAAGCAGATCGAAACATTCTCTTTTCTCTAGGGATCACAGCCAGTCAATTGATCTTGAAGACAGAGCCCAGCATCAAAGAAGTCTGTTGCTAAATGCCCCCCTCTCTTCCCTTCCTCTCTTCTTCATGGGGGAACAAAAGGCTACTTTCCATTAGTGTCTTGGCTCTAGGAGCGGTAGGGAGCATCAGTCTAATATAGACTGCATTGTGAAGATGCTCATGTTAATTAATAAGGTTTAATATTTAAATATCACCATAGTCTGTGCTTTTACAGATAGAAACTTGATTTTTGAACAACTAAAGCAAGATACTTTTTTTTTGAGGCAAGAGTCTCAAATACCCCAGACTGGCCTCAAACACTTAGGGTAGCCAATGATACCCTTGAACTTCTGATCCTCCTTCCTCTACTTCCTGAGTACTGGGGTTACAGGCAAAAGCCAGACTCAGTTTCAGCTGAGATGCTATTTTATGATAGTGTTTAAATCATAACTGCTCTTTGAAAGGTATGCTAAGGCCCAGGGTCCTCATCTTGGATAGATATGGAGAACCAGCCTTGCTAATGTTTTAGAGATGCTCACATCTGCAGTCCCTGCATCATTTCCCCTTAATCCTCATGAGACTTCTCTATGAATAGTTAGATTGATACTTGTTTACCATGATCAATATTCCTTTCTTTAGACCTCAGGGAAGTCTTCAATCCTTCAGGCCTTTTCCTAAGTCAGTCTTCATGGGGAGCCAAATTCTGCTGAAACATGTTTGCTTGTTTGATTGTGTGTTTACATTTTCCATCATGTCCCATTGATTTGGATTTGTGTTGTGGAATCGGATTTTTTTGTCACCTATTGCTACATAACAACTATTTCCAAAGCGTAAGTGGCTTAGGACTACTATTTTCAGCTCGTGGTTCTGTGGCCCAGCGACACTTATCCACCTTCTATCTCCATAGATGGATCTGTTCTAGAATATCATACAGCCCATGTTCTTCTGTGACTGGCTTTCAAAGCTTCATGTAGCATTTCCAGATGTCTCTGTGTCACAAGAGGAATCAGTGTTCTATCGCTGCCTTGTGAACAAACACTGTCCCATCACAAGAACATATCATGATTTGTGTATCCAGTTAGGAGAAGATAAGCATTACTGGTTCTTCCTTTCCTTCAGCTCTTATCTCCATGGCTGCTAAGAACATGCTATGCATGTTCTTGTCATATGCATCTTCATTTCTATTCATCATGTAACTAGTGCTAGAAATTTGCTGTGTGACTCAATAGCGATGTTTAACTTTTTCAAATTGCTTTCTAGCATGGCTGTACCCTACCCAAACAAAAAAAGGCTTTCATTTCCTCCACATCCTCATGGACACAGACTAGTGTCTGTTTGCATGATAGACATTCCAGTGGGTGAGAAGTGTTAACTCATTGTGGTTTGATGTGTGAAGAGTGCAGGTGGCCCTTTTCCTGCGTCCACCTTGAGAATTTTTAACAGAGTCATTGACATTGCATGTGAAGATTCAAAAAAAAAAAGAGACTGTGAATGTCCTCTTTATGTTCTCAATAGTATACTTCTTTAGAAAAATGTTTATGTAAAGTCCTTGCTCATTTAAAAAATTGTCATTTAATAATTATTTATGAATTCTAGAGAACTTTCTCATCAGATAAATGTTTGCAAACTTGTCTTCTGGTCTGAGATACTTCTTTTTCTCACCTTCTTAGTGGTATCTATGCAGTTCACTTTTAATTTCTGTCTTTGTTTAGCTGAGATATCTTTTCACTTTATGTTCAGTACTTACTTCTGCTTCCAACCCTTCAACCACCCCTTCATACACCCCTTCATACACCCCTTCATACACCCCTTCATCCACCCATTTATCTACCCCTTCATCTACCCATTCATCCATCCATTCATTCATCCAACCATTCATTCACCCCTTCATCCACCCATTCATCAACCCCTTCATCTACCCATCCACCCACCCCTTCATCCAGCCATTCATTCTTACTTGTTCATCGTCCATTATATGTCAATTTATATGAGCACTTGGTGGATACACTAGTGAATGATAGAAGATATGTCCTCGATGTCATGGAACTAATACCCCTCGAGAGAGACTGATGCTAACCATTTCAGTATATCAAGGGACAATCAACAGGGGTAGATATTTTAAAGGAAATAAACAGATGATGAAGTAGAAGAAACTGTGTGGTGTCAGTGTCTAAGAGAGAAAAGCAGCTTCAGGTTTGAGGTTCAGCTTCCTTTAATTGATGGAAGAAACCAGCCAAATAGGCAGGAGTCATATGATGAACACTGAGATTTAGACTGTGTATCACATATAATTTTAGTAGACAATGGGGGGATTTAGAGTTTATATCACATATAATTTGAAACTATTGAGCTGGGAGTGGTAAGGTGGTACCCAGTATAGGCACCAAGGTGATGTGGGTTCTTGTCCTGTGCTTCTGTTTTCATTTTCCCAGAGGAGCCACAATCAGATAGCAGTAAAGCTAGAGCTGATAGGAAGCTGTGTTCCTTACTTTCTTGTTGCTCTGACAAAAGCAGCGGAAGGAAAGAAGGAATTATTCTGTCCCATAGCTGAAATGTGCAGTCCTTTCATTGTAGGGATTAAGTCCTGGCAGTGGGCATGTGAGACAGCTGGTCACATTACACTTGCAGACAGGAAGCAGAGAGTGCTGGTATTCAGCTCATTTTCTCTTTTTATTCAGTCTGGACCCCTAGCCCATGGGATGCATCACCCATGGTTAGTGTGTGTATCCTACCCTAGATAACCAAACCTAGAGGTTTGTTTCCATGGTGGTTTTAAATCCCTTCAAGCTAACAAGGTTCACCATTAAACCAAATCTCTGGACCCTTATTTCTGTGGTTTTCCCACCAAGCAAGGGAGACTAGGAAGTCCACAGCGATTAACTGTTAGTTTTGCAGTTGGCCATTAATACCCACCTCCTCCTGAATCCACCTTGTGGATTCCTAATAGACTTGTTGACATTTGGTATGAAGATGAAAAAAGAGGCTGAATTCTAGGGCTCATCCAAGTTTAGGTTTGAAACTTCCATATCATCCTGGAGCTTGCTGGACACACAGAATCCCAGACCTCACCCAAACCTGTTAGATTCAAATATGTATGTCAACAAGGTTCTCAAATGATCTGTATGGATGCTCAAGCCTGAGAAACATTGATGGAGTTTATCAGAATATCATCAGGAGAACACTGAGTGATTCAGAGGTCTTTGACTGACTTGATGAGTCAGAAGGCAAATGATGCTCTCATCAGGAAGCTCTTATTATAGACCCTTCTTGATTCCATTCTTTCGTTGGCTCCTGCTACATCTTTACCCCTAAAGTCCCATGGCATCCTCCACAGTAGCAGGAAGGGTCACCTCCTTTCCATTTTTGTAGCCTTCATCCTGGTCATCACATATTATTACAGTCATATTAATACAGATCCTTTCTCCCTTCTCATGTTCTCCAGTTTACCTAAAGCTCTCTGAGTCTTAAATCTCCCCTGGAATTTTTTTCTTGCTTACTTTCAAAGTAAAAGCTATGCTCAGGTCTCACTTTGAAGGTTCTCTGTGATCAAGCCCCAGAGATCTTTTCCAGCTCTTTCCAGTTGCCCATTCATGTATTCATGTCTTTGCTCACATATTGGCAGGCCCTTCCCCTATTCCCCTTTCACCATCTTTCACAAATGTCAAATCTCCCCAAGTGTCTCTCTCACTTCAAGGCCCCAAGGCAAGTGTTGCCTATGTCAGGATTATATTTTCCTAGCAGTACACTTTCAGGCAGCAGAAGGGGGCTTCACAACTGTCATTAGCTTGTGAAAGACTGAGGATGCATGTCTGTCTCCCTCCCACATGGACACCTGATAGGGCTATACTCACATAGTAGTGAGTTGGTAAATATTTGACTCTTAGTCTAATAATGCCATGGTGAAATTTCCAGATCCACAAGCATGTGGTTGCCCTTAATTTATTTCCTCTAAGGTTCTGTGCTACAGTTCAGTAATCATGTAAACAAATTCCTTATGTAGGCAGCCATGGGGAGACAGCCTCTGATCAGCTGGGTGTTAGGCATTGGATGCAGTCCAGAATTTTAGGCCAGATAAAAACTGTGGATCTTCATTTTAAGGGCCCTCTCTTCTGTGGAACCAAGCTCCTCTTTGAGCATGTTTGGATATCTTTTCCTCTCCCTGTTAGGTCATTCAAGAACAGCAGCTTCTGAGTGGCTATATCAGAAGCAGAGTTTATCCCACCTGAGCTTTAGGGTACTCCAGACATAAAATACTGGTGGCCTTTATTCCAATTCTATGTAGTTTGCCTGTTCTAGAAGATTGAACTATGAGAGTTTCTGAGATGTTGCTACCGAGGGACTCTTTGTATATGTATATGTGCTAGACTTTTAATGGCAGAAAGGTAAGCGGACATGGAAGATGGTGGATATACTTATACTGTACAATCAGAGGGAAACAATTCCAGAAGAGTGAGCAAACTAGCCCACATCCTCAGTGAGTTGTCAGACCATAAACTGGAATTCAGAGCACAAATTGGTGTTCAGGATTCATGAACAGGAGGCTACTCTTCAGTTACCAAGTTCACTACAGCCTCATGGAATATTAAAGACACACAAAGCTGAGGTAGATGACACTTCTTGCCCTAAACACTCATACCTGTGTTTGACATGGCTCCTAATAGGAGAGTCTGCCTTGGCTTGTGAGAAGAACATGTTTGATATGTCTCTTCTTATCTGGGCTTGCTGAGACTGAGAGCGTCTCCTCAAGTCACTGAGATCCATGGAGAGTAGGAGTCAGCACTGGGTCATATACCAAGACCTGTGAAAACCAACTTTGAGGGAGAACGGGCTTGTTTGGCCAATCATTTTGGAAGTTCTGAACCATGAACAATTGGCTCTGGTGTTTTGCTGTTGGCTCTGAGGCGACACATCAAGGTAGGAACATATTGTGTAATGAAACTGATCATATCATGAACACAAGAGACAAGGAAAAGGACTCAAGTCCTTCAAGGACATGCCTTAGTGACCGATGACCCTCCCCTGAGGTCTTACTTCCTAAGGCCTGCACCACTCCCTAGGAGCAGCACCCTGGGTAGCAAGCTCTGACCACATGTTCTTTCTGAGGAATACCTAAAACCCAGAGTTGGCTTAGCCAACTTTCAACTACTTGCTCACCATAACTGTCACGTTAATCATGGGTGTTGAGTTATGCTTCTGTCTGGTAGAGAAATAAGAAACCTATCAAGATGCTGACAGGCATTAACATCTCTGTGAGTAACAGGTTCATGGATGTCCTAAAAGAAGTCTCTAGAACACAAACCCTTCTGTTATCAAACAGTCTTGTTAATCTGCCAGCTTCAAAATGCATCTGAGTTTTCATAGCAATCTGTTTAACGGCAAAGGCCATCTGTGCTCAGGATTGTGCATGGAAGACGTTTGTGGAGTGACAACTATTTCTTTGAAGAAAGGATATGTTCCTTTCTTTGCTCTCATCAAAGCAGAGAGGTAAAGAGTGGATGGGTGGTCTAAGAAGTCTGTGGTATACAAGGAAACTTAAACTATCCGATTTAACACTACTGGGTACCAATTACTACAACCTGCTAGTTTGATGGCCTTCGGAAAGATAATATGGAAATTGGTACTTTGTGGTACCTTCACAAGGATGAAATAAAATTTCATAATAAAACACAGTATTTTAAATTACTATCTCACCTCCTGTGGACTGCCTGTTGCCATATCGCAGGCTCCCAGGGGCCTCCTGCTATTCCTACCCTCATCAGACTCTGACTTTAGAGCCCTTCAATGGGAAAATGTGAGAGGTTCCCATTGTAGATGAGAAGTTAACTCTATTAGATACATTTTGGGCTTCTCATAGGAGATGGCCCTTGGATAGTCTCTATCAAAGCATCTAGAACCATCTGCCTGTTGCACTATTTAAATATTTCATACAAGATTGTGTAATAATGGGACTGTGAGTCCTAGGTACTTCCTAGAAAGCTTTTATTGGATTTCAAGTATCTTCTCATGATTCCTACCCTCTTGTCAACTCATCAGAACATTCACTACACAGCACATCCAGTAGCTAGGAGTTCAGTAAAAGACCAGAAGCTGGACCTCTGACTGTGATGTTGGGACCTGCTCATGGGGAGGAATATCACATTGGCAAGACATGGGCTTCTCTTTAGAGCTTCCTTTGTCCTATGTTCTGAATGAAGTCGCTTTGCCTTTGACAAGCTCTGCCTTCTGTTCCTTCACCAAACAGGGAACGGAAACTAGGGCCACATACATGTTAGGCAAGTGTAATTTCTCTAAACCGCACACTCAACCATTCATCTTACTATGTACCTCAGGATGGCTTTGAACTTACTATGTAGCCAAGGCTGACACAAATTCACAATCTTCCTGCCTCAGGCTCCTACCTGCTGTGATTCCAGGTATTGAACAGAATACACAGCCCTGTGTGTTTTTATGAGAGGATTTCTGTTTGTTTGTTTGTTTGTTTGTTTGTTTGTTGAGACAGGCTCTAGACCATGTTTGAACTCACTGTGGAGCTTTAGGGGAACCATAAACTAATTAATCATCCTGCCTCTGGAGAATTCAAATGGTGAGATTATATGTATATGTGGTGCTAGGGATCAGACTTTGGTGTCCATGATGTTAAGCAGGCACTCTATCAACTGAGCCACATTCCCAGTTCATAAATAGGATTCTAAGGCACCATCCAAGTTCATCTGGGAAGAGTCATGTAGTTCATTACAGCTATCTGCCATCGGGTATGGTGGACATGTGTGCTACTGCTGGTATGTCTCTTCTCAATCAATTCTACAGCCTTTTCTAGATGGAAATGGCTATGCCTGATCCCCTTGACTGCATGGGCTACTGGAACCAATGAGATCTAAATAGAAAGATATCACTGTGACATGTGGGGTACATGGTGGAAGCAGGAGGATCAACAGAAACTTCAGGAGCCATTTCTTCTTCCTCAAAGCTGGGCACAAGCAGAGCACATGTTTTCCAGGACAGAGTCTGGGTCAACTCTAGGCTGAATCCCTTCTATTGAGATGTTGCCATGGGGAGAGGAAGGATAGTGGGAAATACTGTGGCCCAGTCGGTCTCCTTGGTCTTTATAATAAGGATGCCTTGTTAATGAGCCCATCCCACAGAGTCTGGCCTTTCAGATAAAAAAAAATGAGCATCAGTAGGAGATGCCCACAAAAGAACTGCAACAAATGAGGCCATAGAAAGTGAGAGTCCAAATACAGTGGACTTGGGAGGTCTGAACTCAGTGCTAATGAGCACAGCTCCTCTTCTGCTTTCTTGTCCAGGATGTGTGCTGTCAAGGACACCAAGAGAGTGTGTGTCCTACTTATTCAGGAAGGAGCCATTCTGGACTCTGTCCTATTACTGTTAGCAGTGTTAGTAGAGCCTGGGTTAGATGTTCCCATGTTCTTGGCCTCCTATCCAAAGAATTTAATATAAGGATCATATAGAGTCATAAAAGAAGCAAGATGACTCTTTGTAGGTGATACAGGAAGACACTTGTCAAGATTGACAGTGGGTCTCATGAGTGAGGGCACTCAAAAGCCCAAGACTACAGCTTGGCATCTCTTTTTGGGAGTCTAAAGGAAGGAGGGATGGATTACTAGGGGAGTCATTTGGATGGTTGTCTATCTTGATTGATAGGTCAGATAGATTGTTTTTCCTACTGCAGGTGTCCTTTCCCATAACAATAAAATTAATCATGTGTGTGCCCAGTTATTCATAGGCTTAAGGTGGCAAATAACAGTTTTCTCTAAAAGGAGACTAGAGGAAGGTTTGCCTTGCTGCTTAAGCACTCAAAAACAAGCTCAGAATGGATCCAGCCTTCTATTCTACATACCCAGCTATATGGGGAAGATATTTGAATAGAAACTGTCCAAATTTGATTCTTAGGGACAAGAGTATCAAAAAGCCATCATGCCTTCCAATAGAAAAGGTAACATGATATGTAAGTGGGATTTGGAAACAGGAGCACTCAGTAGGAGTTCCCATCCTTGTTCTTTTGATAGCCTGTTAACTTGAGGTAGCTTGTTCAATCCCTGAGTACCAGTCACCTAATTATCGGGAGAGGCATCATTGTAATGATACCCAGTTATCAGCTAGAGAACAGGAACCTTTAAACTGGAACATAACAATTCAAGATTGTGTTTCTCTTATCGTTATTAATAATAACACCATATACCCTGCTGTTATTAAAGAAGTGTTCAGCAGACAGTAATTGAATTTGGATATCCAAAGAAGTAGGTATGTGTTATAAATTTGAACAATCAAAACCTCTTTCCAATAAGCAAATATAATGGCATCTATGTATGAAAATGCCATAACCAACACCATTATTTATGCTAACTTGAATAGTAAAATATTGAAAATAAGATAACAGGCTGAATGTAGCCTTTTCCTAATGTCAACGCTAAGCAACCTTAAAGTTGATGCCTTCTCTGTAAAAAGAGGTAGGAGGAGGTAAGGGATTGTTATTCCTCTTTATATTTAATCAGATGAAATATTCCAGGGAAGAATCTGGTGCCTGAACTTTGTCTATTTAACGAAAGTGCCTTTACTTTTTTTTATCATTGGAATCCCCAAAGCAGGGCATTGGTTAACTACTGGTTATATAAAAGGGTAAGCAACTCAATAAACAAAAGCTTTTGTTTGTAGCAAAGTTGGAGAAATGTGATAAAGATGAGGATGGGAGGAAAGCTCAGGCTCTAGCTGCTCCAGACGAGTGCTTTTGAACAATTGCTTCCTTATGCTTCCTTTGAGTTTGCAGATCAGTTCAGGCCAGGGCTTGACCTAGACAATCCTTAAGTACACTTTGAAGCTGGGCAGACTGAGATTTTTCCCTGTACACTAATCAAAGAGACCAATAAAGAGAGATAGACACAGAATGCTTGCAACAGACTTGAAACAGATTTCAGAAACCACAATGCTTTCAGATTGGCAGCCTCAGATTTCAGAATCACATGGAAACTCCACTTAGTTTTGAGACAGCCTCTTGGGTTTTCTCGGTGCTGAGCACACTACGCCCACTGTCAAAGAAGAGGAAGAAGGAAGTCTGTGAATTATCTAGAGTTCTGGCCCCATTTGTTCCCTACCTGAGGTACCAGCACAAGACGCACAAAAGCCTGGATTCTTGTGGCCTACATTTTATTTCCTAATAGATGTCAAATACAGTGCTCATATATAAGGCCACAGCTAACAGTGAGTACACTGTTTAGTAATTAGGGTTTCTCCAAGGAAAGGTACTTAACAGACCCAAGTTTTTGTAGGAGTTCCTAAAGCCTCTAAAGAGCCTTGGGACATCTGCATGACAGAAGATACCTCAGGGAGCTTCTAGCCCTTGATACTGCAGAAGAAACTAAAAACTCTAGGGTTGGGGGAGATGCAGCCCTAGTGCCACCTGTGAGTCCCAGAGCTACAACTTAGCACCCCTACCAACCAGACAAATATTGGTTCTTCCTTCTGTGACTCTCTGACTTTCCCTGGGGAGGATGAGGGCTAAAGGGTGCTGTGAGATTTTGGGGTTTTGTTGTTGTTGTTGTTGTTTGTTTGTTGGTTGGTTGGTTGGTTGGTTTGGTTTGGTTTGGTTTGGTTTGGTTTTTTTGTTTTTTGGTTTTGTTTCTGTTTTTTCTCTTTGAGTGTGATGTCAGAAGAGAACTTGTTACTCTCTTTGGACATAAGGACCACCAGCCAGCCATACTGACAATTTCACAAAGGATATAGAAGCAATTTGAGCCCCTTTGTGAGTGGTATGTTTTTGTTTCCCCTCACACATGGGGGAAATCCTGCCCATCCCAACTACACTGCTATTACAGTGTTAGTAAAAAGGCCTAGGAGAATGAAGAGCTACTGTCTATTTCTCTTTCACCCACCACTAACTCCTCATTCTGCACATAGCATTTAAGACAAAACAAAAGCAATGAGTGTCATATGGATTTTTAGAGTTTAGCCAATGCATGTTTTAAGCACAGAATACAAGTATCTGAGAAAATCATCAGCAAATGTTTCCCAAGAGAGAGATTAGGACCCAAGCCATGATGAGTAGATTATATTGCTCAGTGAGAGAGGAGGGGAGCCTGGGAATGACATGCAGAGAAGGACAGAGCCCAAGGAAACATCCTGAGACAAAACCTGGTTGTTCTCAGATTCAATCCCTGACATCTCTTTGCAATAACATTCCTCCTCCTCCTCCTCCTCCTCCTCCTCCTCCTCCTCCTCCTCCTC